>NW_027176153.1:17565547-17850547 GCF_023055335.1 Clinocottus analis | reverse complement strand
CTTTCTTGCCCTACCTCTGTCATAAGGCAGTTAGTTTCCTGTGGTTTCCATATTAGTGTGTGGTTTCAATCCAGTTATCAGAGCTACGGCACGTACGCTCAAACAACTCTCCTGTAGCCAGGCTCAGCCGTAGCGCTTACTTTGGCAAAACATTGAGGAATCTGTTGATGTTACATCAAGATAATCAAAGAGAAAGTTTTCATCTTCACATTGCTGTCGTTCTTTTGTTGGTTTTGAGAAAACACCTGCTGAAATTACCAGGACATCCATCATTATGATTTAGCACTGCACTTTATTATTCTTTGGCATACCAGGTACATAAGATTTCTGAAAACACTTTCAACTTGTGTGTGTGTGTGTGTGTGTGTGTGTGTGTGTGTGTGTGTGTGTGTGTGTGTGTGTGTGTGTGAGAGCCAGTGAACATGTCTCGAGTTTAACCTGCAATAGAAACTTGTGTGTGTGTGTGTGTCTTTCTGTGATGAAGTGTGCAATACTCACAGTGTCTCCAGACTGTGTAAACCTTCAAAACATCTCGCACCCATGCTCTGGATGTGGTTGTTATGGAGATGCCTGGGAAAAGGCCACAAATATTTTTCACCAAATCCGAAATTAAAGGTCTCGGAAATGTTTCCACACCGCATTCACCACCACCCAGTTCTAAGTCAACTGAATCCATGTTTTTTTTTCGGTAAGTAGAGAAACGCAGACTCAGGAGAGTTTTAAGTTAAGAATTACAAATCAAGATGTCACTCACAGAACGACGAGGGCGGAGAGGTTGGTGAACGCGTAATCTGGGATGTGCGTGATCTGGTTGAGGGCCAGTGTCATGGCCTGCAGGGAGGGCAGAGAGTCCAGGGCCGTCCCGGGGATCTTCGTGAGGGAGTTGTCGTCCAACCACAGGTGTCTTAGGGAGCGAACCCCCCTAAAGGCCCCAGCAGGAACCTCAGACAACAGGTTGGCATCAAGACGCCTGCGGGGTGAGAGGAACTGAGTTTAGCGACATAATCACAGAGTTTAAGTACAGTTTGTTTGCTTATCTGCAACCGCGCTTGTGCGTGCATTAGTGGTTGTATGTCGTGTCAATAAAACATTTTGGCTTTCAGGAAGGTTATTATGAGAATTACACCTCTTTTATTCTCCGTCTTTCATCTTTGCTGCAGGGTCTTAGAAGCTTCTCATCATGATTTATTCCCATGCTATATAAGCCATGTCTAGCTTCACCAGCACAGACATGTATGAAATGTAAGATGAGAAAAACACAAACGTGTAGGAACAGTTGTGACGGGGCTGTTTTATTCTACCTCATCCTAATTATCTTGTGTGAGCAGACTTCCCTCAATGCCTGGAAAGACGGAAAGACGGAAAGACGGTAAGAGGAACAGTTTAAGATGCATCTTCAGCTGTTCCTCCCTCATTCATTCTTTCCACTGGAGTCCCGCTGTCGCCATCAGTCTTTGACGTTTCCACCACTCATACACAAACACAACACCGGACAAACACACACAAATGCTCTCACACATGTGCTTTCATCTCTTTAAACCTAAGAAATCTTTGTCCCTTCTTTCACTCGGTGTCCTCGAACCCACGGGCAATGAGTGTGGACTGTGACCTCCACCCCCCCAACACCCCACCCCAACCCGTCACCCCCCACGTAAATGCACACATGCATACACACAGTCCATAGTGATGAATGATCCCCTCTGGGCAGAGTTGACAAGCTGAGACCACTTCCTCTCGCTATTCTTCTTTCTTTGGCCCTTCACACTCATTCATTAATCTCCTTTTCCTCCCTCCGGCCCCTCTCACAGTCACATTTTGTTTCCTACATCTTCATTTGATGCACTCCCAGCCGCTGCGAAGCCCTTCGCGTCTCATTCCTTAACTCTTGTTCGTCTTTCAAACTTCCTCCCTTCAATCAATGTTGTGCTGCGGTGCTTTGAGTCTGGCGCTACAGCTCCTCCTCACCTCCTCGGAGGCTTCTCCAAACAAACAGCATCATCAAAGTGAAATCTGAACTTGAACTCTGAACTCTTGGCTTTTCTCCCCGGGGACATTTTCCAGCAGGAGAGACAACTGTATACACTGGCAGATGCTCGCACACAGGGAAACACCCTCCAGCGTACACGTAAATACACATGAATGTGTGCATGCGCACACACAAACAGCTTCAAGACATTTTCATCTCGTCTACTTCCTGAGCACACATTTTCTCCGGCGCTAAACATCATCCTTGTGCATCCTGTGCACTCCACCTGTGGACATTGGTTGTCCCTGACCCAAAGAGCAGGATGAAAGCTACGGAAGACCCTTCGTTTTGTTCTCAAGGGCAAAATAATAATTGCTCCTCTGGGTGGACCTGCCAGGTCTCCAGAAGGTCCAGACAGAACCAGGAATGTTTCACAGAAGCCAATAAAGCAACAACTATTTCCTGTCCATCACATCAAAGTCTGAGGCCCGATTGCAGGAGAGAGAAATGGAGACAGAAAGAGAAAGTTCTCTTAAATGATCCAGGAGATCTGTGGATATGCCTCCTAGTTCAATTCTCCAGATGGCCAACATTTTATACAACGGGGAACTTGAAGGAGCATGTTTCACTACCGTCGAGTCAAATCTATAAAAACAGAAATATTTTGATTTATGTGGCTTGTGGAAGTAATCAGTGGTGATTACGCTGCTTAACCTGTGGGCTGGGACCCACGTCACTGTCTTGTCTCTATAGAACTAAACAACAGCAGCGCTCAACATTGTGCGTTGTAATTGGACTGTTCCAAACAGTCAGACACATTTCTTGACTCGGCTTCAGTTCGCTGCTGACAAAAGGATTTGTGTCTGAGATTAGGAGTATTATTTATTTGAGATGAAAGCCTCTTTTTATACATTAATACAAATTTCGAACCCATTTTCTCTCTTTTTCTTTTTACCTGGTGTTTTATGTCAGTGAGAGGCGCCAACAAGCTTCACTCTCCAAAGCTTTTCCAGTAATCTTTCTCCGCTAGGCTTATCATTACTGTAATGACAAGGTGCGTCTTTATAACCTGACTCTGTGTGTGTCTGTTGTGTGTGTTTGTTTTTCATTACTTGAGAGCATCCCTTTGTGAAGAAATGAAGAGACCACACACACACACAACTACACACAGGATTGCATACTAACATACACATAGACTGAATACAGACATCATCCTAAAATTCAACTTACACACGGAGACGGCCTGGGCCATAGTGGTCGCCTCTTCAATCTCATTGGAATGAAGTGTAGTGTAAATTAATCTCCAAATAGGTAGTTGAAATAATGTTTTCTCTCGCTTAGCTGCACAGATTTATTTTAACCCGTTTGTTCTTGAAGTGTACAGAACAGAAATGGGATTCAAGACAGTTGAGTTTTAAGCGCTGCCACATTTATTCATATATTAACTGAAAGCGACACTGTTCATTTACTACTTCACCATGCAACCTAATTGTCAATTTCTTTTCTCTGCTCTAATTGCCACCACCTGTCTGCTCCGAGCACGCAGTCGCTACGCTTGTACGAAGAGATTTCTTAAATGATCCACGCTACTCCTATTACACCATGTTTCCATCCAAATATTTGTATGTTAATTGTCAAATTAGAAAAGGTGGATGGAAGCAACATCTCCAGAACTGTCCAACACACTGCTGCAGCCGTAGGGGAGACTCCCTGTGAGAAATCAGCAGCAAAGCCCATCAGCTCTTTGTTTTAGTGTTTCTTTTACTGACATGGGGAAGCTCAGGTAGACACTTTATTCACTCAGCTTTCGGGTTGCTGCCACATTTGTAACATTGGCCTAAAATCCTCTTATACTGGAATCCAACAGTTATGCAAATTGATCACGGTCAGCACGAATAGTCAGGCAATTATGTAATAATTGCGTGCAGGCGTGGTTGATGGAGAGCAGGCCTGCTTAATACCAGACAGGCAAACGTTGTAGGTGGTAGAGTTTCACGGGCACGCCCCTTCAATTTTACAACTCCATGCAACTTGAACGTGTGTGTGCGATGAAGGAAATGGCTTTATGGTATTTACAAATAATGATTAATTTGGAAAGCGGGGATGGTCGAGTATGTGTGCGGTACAACTTTGGTAGAGATGGGTTGGGGGTGAGGAAATACAGATGAGGTGGTCCACATTGCATCCATCCAAACATCCATGCGGACACACACACACATACACACACGTACACTGACCCCACAGATGAGACAATTATGCCACCAAACACTCTCATTAGCCAGGGGGATATCGGTGTGGGTGGTGGGAGAAGAGCGGAGGAGAGGAGCGGACGAGGAAGAGAGGGGGAATTGATGGAAAATGGGGTTGTTTCACAGCTCATTGGAGATGCTCTCCCTGGCCTGCAGTGTCTGCTGTTTCCCTCATGGCTTCCAGATGCTACCATGAACTGCACTGACACAGTCAGGCTGGGACTCCTACTGTCAGGCAGTACCATGCAGAACTGTTGGGGTACGGTCTGTAATATGTTAGCAGTACTCTATACCTGCACTGCGGTCAGAGCTGAGTGCGGGTGGGTGGCCAGGGGGATGTTTCATTCCCTGCTCGATGAGGTAAAGTCACATAATTAGTGTGTTTGTGAGAGAGAAAGAGAGAGAGAGACTCACAGAGATAGTAGGTTGGGTAGGTCCCATGGAGCATCATCAGGAAGTCTCTCCAATTGGTTGTTTTGTATCATCCTGAAAGACACATACAGATTATTCAGTCGAGGTAATAGCTCGATAAGTGGTCGAGTGTGTTTGAGGGCACTTCAAGCAGAACAAATAATTCCATCATGAGGGAAATCTGACACAAAAAGGAAAGGGCCGGTGAAAGCTTGAGGAGAAGCAGAGAATGAAGGGTGAAAAGAGAAAGAGAAGCTCCTTGGGTGGGCTGCTGATGTCATTCTCAGAAGAATGGAGCAAAAACGCGAGGAGGAAGTGGCGAGCAAACAATATCCCTCTCTCTTTCCTCTCCCTCCCCTTGCTTATTCTGTCTTTTGCTCCCTTATTCTTTAACGTTTTTATCGTGATCAGTAGTCTGACGTAAGCCCACAAGGCGTAAAGTCTCCAGTGTGCCGCTCTCAGCTCTTTATTGTGGCATCATGGTGCCTCTTTGTGAGTCTGCGAGGCCTTGTGTCACAACAGAGAAATATCTCAGCTTGCAGTAAGGTTGTTTTAACAGTACAGTATCTTTTATTTTTGAACTCCATGCCTCGACTGCCAAGTACATATCAGAATGATTTATGATCCATTAATTTATTTTGATATACTGTCAGTGGGTGTCTCAAGCATACGTTGCTATATTTTCTTACTGAAGTCAATGTGTAGCATTCTTTCGTAGTCTAGTGTATTTCACAATAGTCTTCCGTACATTCAATGCTTCAATGTAGAAAAAAATGCTGCTCAGGTTTTTAGAGGATTGGGGAATGTTTCCACTGGGACGGTGATGCCATGATAAATACATCAAATTGAGCCTTTTCCTGTTTTAAAAGAAATTCCCGGAGGGAAGCTTGTACTCCACTTTTGGTTCATGACCTTGTGTGCGTGTATGTGTGTGTGTGTGTGTGTGTGCGTGTGTGTGTGTGTGTGTGTGTGTCTGTGTGAATCAGCAGGAAGTCAGCTTGCAGCTACCCTACACAAGGTCAGCAGTCCATTTGTGACATTAACTGACTTTAACTAATATATTGAGGAAGGACTCTAACAGCTCAGCTGCTCTGAGGTCAAAGACACCGTACAACGTTTGCTAGGATGTTGCCAAGCATGAATACTCTCAGACATGTATGTGTCCAGGATGTATGTCCATCTGCAGTAATGACATAATAGCCGAAGATTTATGGCTGTTTCACTGGTTCTGTCTCAGTGAGTTTCACAACACAAGGTGAAAGCAGATCAACGTGTGTTCCTGGTAATCCCCCAGATTCCCTCAAATTACAAACCACAATTCTCTAGCTAAAGTTTATATTCTGTGGCAGAGCTTCTCAGACATTTCTTAGCGAGGGTCGAGGAGGGCTTGCAGTTCCAAGAATCATGAAAACCTCCTTAAAACTCTTGTCTCTCACCCAGTAGAAATATGGCAGTAATTTACTAGATGCAGGGGTTAGAAAATGACTTGGTTTTTATTGCTTTCCATTTTTTTTTTCCGGATTTAATATGTCACTGTAGCGCTAACGGTTGGTGGCCATGGATCATAAGACTACGAACACACTATGAGAATTGGAGCGTTGATGGAGTATTGAACACTTTGAATGGCATATTTTAATGTCACTTGCTGTAATCTAGGTGGGTGGTGTCACTGGGAGGTCCCTGCATTACACCTGTGTGCATGCGTGTGTGTGTGTGTGTGTGTGTGTGTGTGTGTGTGAGTGCGTGTGTGTGCGTCCGTCCGTGCTTACAACTGAAACAGGGCTTGTTTGGGAATAAAGGAACCAGCCCATAAACTTTAACAACAGTTAATGATGCGTGGCTTGTGTGTTTTTTTCAAGGCAGGAGCACAACTCTATCACCCCATATCGCTAGAGTGGAATAACCCTCCCGGGATGTGGGCCGACCCACCAGAGAGCGGTAGGGTGGGAGGGTGGCTAAGGTTACTCACAGAACTTTGAGGTTGTGGAGACCCTGGAGAGCGTGGCCCGAGATATACCTCAGCTGATTCCCTGAGATACGCCTAGGAGAGGAACACACAGATCAAAAAAAGGAAAACAAATGATACAAGTGAAAAGTGAAATCCAAGCACATGCATGAAAACATTTACAAGTCTCATAAGAGGAGTTTTGCCTTTTGCTTTATTCTAGGTCTTTGAATTGAGCTGTATGACTTCATCCTTGAGTTCCTGATCTGGGGTTACTGCCGGGGCAGTATGCAAATAACAATATTCAATTCCCTTTCAATGTGGTTGCTTTTGGCCCAAAGCACACCCTGAAACCTTAACCAATCCTGGGAGTTCTGATGAGTGAGTAAAGACTGAACTGAATGAGACAGAGACTGGGTCAACCAGTGCAGCCTGAAAGTGTATTTGCTTGTGCGCATGCAAATGTGTTTATGTGTGTGTGCGTGTGTTATATCGTAAGGTGCATACCACACACACTTACTCACACACACTTACTCACACACACACACGCACACACACACACACACACACACACACACACACACACACACACACACACACACACACACACACACACACACCCACACACAAGCACATATGTGTGTGCAGTGTCTATTTTCAATGTCCTTGAGGTAAATTGGGCCCGTTCTGAAGGGGCCTTGA
Source organism: Clinocottus analis (assembly GCF_023055335.1). Lineage (NCBI taxonomy): Eukaryota > Metazoa > Chordata > Actinopteri > Perciformes > Cottidae > Clinocottus > Clinocottus analis. Next base: position 17,843,274 of record NW_027176153.1, on the reverse strand, counting down.
GGACAGCAAGGGAGAGAAACCACACACATTCGCATAAGCAATCCAATCAGTTTGTTTATCAAACACAGCACCTAATGGTCATTTGTGAGTGTGTATAAGATGTCCAAATAAATAACATTCAGTCCAACCCAGTGACTCTCAAGGTCATGAGCTGGAAGCTCAGTTTAAACACATTTTTGGTCTTCACAGCTCGAGACCACCCACTTTTATTAAACACACCACACACACACACACGCACACACACACACACACACACACACACACACACACGCACACACACACACACACACACACACACACACACACACACACACACACACGCACACACGCGCACACACACAACTTAAAAGTCACTCATTGGCATGCTCCCGCTCACACCGTTGCTCTACAGGTGACATTTGCCTGACATTACAGTCTCGTGCAGACTGCCTCTGGCTGAGTTTCTCCATCAGTGCCAGAATATTGAAATATTGATATAGCACTCTGCCTGCCTTTCCAAGCCACTATCATCCAGATGGTAATGGACGAGAGCTCCCAGCAAACTCCCTCTGACATCTGATATTCATGTCAACATGTCTCAGTCTTATTACTGTGCGGTGGCAAACCACACAGCCCCTCCCGCGCCTGCCAAATCTCACACTCGGCCCAGTTTAGAACTCTAGTAGAGCTTGTATTCATCAACACAAGCACAGACACACGCTCATACTCGTAGATGGATACCCACATTGGCATACTAGAGTACAGAATGGACTGATCTTAAGCCAAGCTATTGTGGTGCCATTTAGTCATGCCTCTCAAACCACAGTTAAAACTCACTGAAACAGACTTTGACTACGTCACACGAGGTTTAATTACAGACTTCAGACATGTAGACACAGATGACAGTTAGTCTGCAGGGAATGCTGCTCTTTGACCTCACAGATTATAATATTAATTCTTATTTCAAGGTAAAGGAGTTCCCATTTGTTGTCCCTCAACGGACGATAAGTCTGCTACTTTAATACCGTTTCAGTTTCCTCTATTGCACAAGCTTGTCACCGGGGACCACTTTGATAGTTACTTTTCCAGAGGTGACGGTTTTAAAAGACCTTTCTGAGGTCTTGACACCAGTTAAATAGATCTCAGCCCATTTCTGCAAAGACCCCTAAGTGCCTTCTTTTGGTTCCTGTTCAAACGAGTTTGAGACGCATTGGACAGAACAAAGACATAGGTAGCACCAAAGAAAAATAAATGTCTTCATGGGAGGGATGAGCAGGGCCAGCAATTTAGAGTTTTAAAAAACAAACATTGTAGTTAAGGCCATGGTATGATGTGCATATCTTACTGCCAAGGCAGCCTTTCTCTATTAACCGCACCATTGGAGCCAAAACAGCATTAGAGTGGAATCATGCTTTTTTTTGCCGACTTCATTTGTCAAATGGATAATTATGTCGAAAGTGAAGATGGATATTTAAAAAGGAAAGAAACGCTCAGACGTTCTTGATAGACATCAACAGAACACCGGCCATTGACCAACAGTTTCCATTATATCAGTGTGCAAATTTATGTGTACGTGTACGCGTGTGTGTGTGTGTGTGTGTGTGTGTGTGTGTGTGTGTGTGCGTGTAAATGATCGAACGTATGAGTAAATGTTCCGCACTTAGGCTCCTAGTCATTCCACATCAATCTCATTCTAATGAAAGGCGCCTTGCTCTTGTCAAACCATGGCTCCAACTGTTTTTTCTTTTAATTTGATTTGGGGATTGTTGGAATTTTTCTTGGCCCCTGGACTGGGTTGATAAAAATTCCACCTCAGCATAATTCAGCGCGATTGACGTGATTCATAGATAAAATAACAGAGGCTAGTGTGTAGTTCAAACGTATGGGAGAGAAGTGGGAGTGGTGCTAACAAAGGTGGGACCACCCTGCTATCAGAGCCGATCTGTGAGGGCATCACTGAAGCATATCAACTGCTGATTATCCCATGTATCACCATGTCCCATTGCCTCAAAATAATAAACAATAAAGACAGAATAAAGACCTAGACAGCAGAGACAGCGTCATATGTTGGGATACTATCTGAGGCAGATAGGACACCATAACGGTAGCGTTGCCAGGATGGCTGATAGGAGTCGATGAAAGAAGAAGGCGAGGATAAACCGGTTTTATTTTCAGAGAGAGGGTGGCCTGGTGTGTGTGTGGGTGTGTCTGTAAGTACATTTACAAGTATGACCTTTTTCACCCTGGGTCCATCAATAGAAATGTTATCCCTCCTTCTGTTTCGGAGGTCCAGCCTGAGGGTCAACCACTTAACCTGGCGTTAACCTCTGAAATTACTGGAGTAAAATATAGACATGTGGAAAACAGTGTGTGTGCGCATGTGCGTACGAGCTCGAGAGAGAAATAGACAAGTAGACAAAATCCAATGTTGGCAGGGTTGAAAACGCTTTTATTGACCTAGATAGTCCCAGCTGTGTAGTGCACCTGGAGTATCAGCATCAGCTCATATTGTAAACCCTTAACCCTCACCTACTTTATACTCCTGAGCTATCAGCTGACAATCTCATTATCATGAAGAAGACAAGACAAGAGCAGCGCTGGCCACCACTTGCCACTTTTCTCCTCCTAAGGTTTGGAATTTAGTTGATAGTCGGAGAGAGCACATTCCAGAGTTTTGAGCCGATAACAGCAGCGAGCACCACATCGCTCACACTTTTACTTTAGCTGTATCGTGTGTCGAAAAAAAAGAGTCAAAGCCAAGAGTCACAGAGGGTTTAAAAAAACTCCAGTGAGATTGTTTTTCCCATCAGGACACTTTGAACGGCCAGATTTTACCTCGGTATTTAGAAGGTGAGGGATGATTCAGATAATGATAAGATGAGCGTGAGAGACTTGATCCAAACGGCTGATTGTGACGGGAATCAAAGGAAGAAGGCACATGGTGACATGGGATCTCTCAAGGTACAAACAGCGTGGACTTTGATACTGATCATAGGTCGTGAGGGTGATGGCCTTTGAAACCGTTTTTCAGGAAGGGCTTCTAGGGTGACGATTTCCCCGAAAACACCTGCTGTCAAAGTTCCAAGTTGCAATTAGAAAATAAATAGATAGTGCATCTTTGATATTAGAGGAGGACAATAAATACAGGGGAAGTCTTTGATATGTCACTGGATGAGTAACCAGTCTTAAAGTCTGAAGCTGATTGCCTGCAGTGCTGCCCTCTCATTAGTCCATAGACATGCAGTCTGCCTCTCAGTCGCCTCTCTTCATGCTCTTCATGTTGACTGACAGTTGTGTGCCGGTTTTTGTGTTTGAATTAAGAGTAGATTCACTGATCAAAGCGGTAAATGAAGGCTTAATGGGGGCGTCTGAGGTTCATAAAAGGGAGGAGTAATGCAGCATTGATATTGATAACAAGGAGTGTAATTACACCTCCTGAAGCAAAAGGAGGTTTGTTAAGTGCTTTGTGAATGTATTCAGTCCCAACATTTGAGTTGAAAGGAATTAGCTGTCTGCATTTTGATACTATAAAGGTGAGAGCAGAGCGAGGAGATAGTATGATACATTTTACGTTCATGAGAGGTGATTTAAAAGGACATTGTATGCCCTTCCTTCTCCTCTTCCTCCTCCTCATCATCATAGTGTAAAACAGGATGAAAGCTGGACTTCTTGCCATAAGCAGATTTGTCTTGGTTTGTAAGAATGTGGCGAGGAAAAAAAGCAGAAAAACTATCAAAGGCAGTGTCTACAGCTTGCAATAGCCTGCAGTAAAATGGAGATGGGGGGCTGTAGAAATTAATTGGAAAGGAGGGAGATAAAGTGAGGGAGTGCAGACAAGGAAGTAGGGCCCAACATCAAACAATTTATCACTTCCAGTCACAACATGCCTGGCCCTTGCTTCTCCCTGTGCTACCAACAAGTGCTGTGGACCCACTTCAAACGCTCTCGCTCTCAAACCGACTGTGTTTAGAGCCTTGGTTTGTTTTTCTAAGCGCTATAACTTGTTGTAATTATAATGTGTTTACCAAAACTTGCTCGGCTGCCTCTCGCTAAACCTAGACAGGAGTGGATGTCAGAAATGTCTTGGAACATCATCATCGTCTCAGCATGTTTCCAGAAATGGTCAGCAGGCTACAAGAAATTTGGCTTGAGGACAGCAACATCCTCCTTGGAAGAGTTACAAAGCAACAGAACGTCTCCATAAAGTGTCAGAACACAAGAGCGATACAGAGGAAGTAAGATCAACGGGGCTGTAAAACACTGGGAGGATTGTCTCCGGACAAACACTGCAGATCCAAGACCCCCACCCTCTTTTTCCCCAATGCAAGAACATTTCAGCATTGATGTTCAGCTTCACTCTGCACTGCGTGGTTCTGATTATTAGCCCATCAGCAATATCTATACTTCACCGTTTTTACGACCGCAAAGATTGAGATCAAGAATTCAATGCACGACAATAAATCAAGGCTCTTCAAGGTGTTACAAAACCTCATCGCTCGGCTTTCGCTCTCTCCACTTCAGATCCGGTTTGACTGCGACTCAGACTCGACTGAATGGTTATTCAGCCGACCTTTTACTTTCATCGTGATTAGCTCATGCGTCACAGGCTGCAGCTGCAAGAATTAACAAAGAAAACAGCATGGCTGTTCAAACACCGAAAGCAGACACACACACTGCAGGCTTCAGAAGTAAAAGAATCAGGTGAAGGCTGACGTACACACACATTCACACCCTCGGGCCATATCTGAGGGCAGCCTTTGTCAAACCGAGACTTAGCTGAGTTCTGCTGAGTGGTCAAATCCAATACCGGCCAAGTCGACTGAAGAAATGTTCCAAAAGTTTTGTTGCGGCGTGTGTGCTTTCATCAGCCCTTTGAGAGTGAAACCAATACCTCTACTTTGTCAAGTACTGACCAAGCTCTGCCTGTGGCACAAAGTATAGAAGTCAAGGACGTCCAAATTCTGTCTTGTTTTAATTTTAACATTGTTTAATTTGTTACCAGCCAAGAGAAGTATATATACAATTGTTCTCTGTTTTGGCATTTCATTCATTTAGTGTATCTGCAACAATATTAAAACAGGTCTAATGATACCTAACCGTTTGCACACTTCATCTTATATAACAAGAAAAATACAATCTTATTTTCCAGCGATTCTGTCCTGAAGTTCTCCTCGAGGTGTTTGGCAGATGCTGATGTCTGTGTGCACTGCTCCTGCTGAGCTGTCCAGCTGAAACAAAGTGAGGAGGAGGCTTGGATGCTGAGCATAGAACCTGCTCTCTGAACACTTTAAGAACTATATATTCACCCTGAGTGAATATCAGGTTATATTCGCCTCCCTCTTTTGTGCAGCCATCCCAGGATCTACTCATATATATCTGCAGGCACTTTCTTGGTAGGAGAGATCAGAGGCAGGCCAGAGTCATCAATCCCTACTCGGCCTGTGCGTATCAGTGGTTCAGAGCACGGCTGTTTCTTGTCATGTGTGAGTTGTGATGATGGAGTTTCATCAATTATATGTGAGCTGAATGATTTTGTACTCACAGTTCTGATAACAGGTGCAGTCGGTGGAAGGCTCTGGGCTGGATCTCACTGATGTTGTTCATGCTGAGATCCCTAGAGAGATAACAAAAAAAAGGGGAAACATGAGTATCAAAGTATTAATCAATGTGTACCTCATCAATGTTGCGTGTATGTGCTCTTAAATTACAAATGATTAAAACGTGGTTTTCACATGACGATCAATCATCAAGACTGGGGAGTAGTATACAGAGAGGTTAGAAGGTTAGGTAGAGAGGTTTGAGGACGAGAGGGAGGAGAGGGAGACGTAGAAGAGAAATTTCCCCCAATGATTCATTGTTGGGCAGCTGTAATTTCCTTCTCGTCCCAGTGACTCTTTCTCATTTCCAGATGTCTCACTCTACCTTCTCTCAGATCTGACCCCTCAGCCTCCCACCATATCTATCTATCGCTCTCTCCTCTTCTTTTTTCCTCTTTGGGTTTCTCAGGAGACCACTTCCTTTTCCTTTTGTTCATGGCTGCAACATAGACACACTCCATTTCTCTGCGTCTCTGACACACACACACACACACACACACACACACACACGCTGACGTGAGAGGGTGTGCTGAGGGGTGAGTGTTGACGCAGCTGCGTTGCGGTCAAAGAGGGAGAGGTGCAGGATGCTCCAATACAACATGCATGCACACTCGCACACTCGCTCCCTCAACGCACACACACACACACACACACACACACACACACACACACACACACACACACACACACACACACGTAACCTTCTTTTCTACACTTGGGACGGTATGAGGACAACTTATGTGTCAGCCTGTGGTAGAAAACATACATAACCTTGTGGCCTGAGTCATGTAAGGTCATCTCTTTGATAAACACAATGAAAGCACGGAGGTGCTACGTCACCCCTTCTTTGCTTTCACAGCCCTTGGGGTCTCGCAAGAGTCTTCAAAAGTGAGGCCTGTATGTGCGTGTGTCTGTGTGTGTGTGTATGACACTAACCATTGCTCATAAAGCCAGACCACCGGGCTAGCAAGTGTAAACCGTGCTCTCAGAAGCCCTTTGCAGTTGGGAGTTTTGACACACTGGGTATTTGTTTGTCAAGTCAGCCAAGCTGACGGGGGTGCTGGCTGAATCTCTCCGCAGGCGTGATCTATATTCAGCTTCAGGGACGGTGTGGAAAAAGCACCGCATGGCAATATTTAGCAGTTGTGACGAGACAAATTCAGGATACCAAGAGTTTGGTGCCCCGTCGAGGATGAACTCCCATTGTCAGTGAGGATGAGGTGTGTTCGCTTGCAACGTTAACTGTGTCTTTTTGCTTTGAGATGTTTTTTAGGTCAGATATTTACAGTGTGCAGCCTCTGCTGATATTTAATATTTTCCCCATGAAAGCATCATTTTTGGCATGTTCATAGGAATTTCCTGGCCCTTCCTGGGAGGTCTGGCTGCAGATAGAGGGGTTCAAGGTGTTTCTCAGGGTCTTGGACAAATTGGCAGGGCGGATGCTTTCAATCAGTGTTGAGGGGAAAATGGTTGCTTTTGTCTGTAACAGAATATAACAGCACATGAATATTCCACATCACAATTCCTGGCCTCAGCTTTGGGGTTTTGTTTTAAATAGCATGTCTCTGTATTGTCTGCATCTTGTGTTTTGATAGGCAACTACCATACGAACAGATACCTGTAGGCAACAGCAGCGTGATTCCTTCTGTAGTCTGAAGAGATTTGACCAATCACGTTCGAGAGGGCTTCGGTCAAATGCAGGTAAATCGTCCACGTGGAGAGCAAACATATCTTGGAACCCACTAGCTATCGTCTGACGATGATTTAGTTTTTTTTTAATTAGCTCGTCAAACAATCCGGTTGTCCACGTTGTCTTTCAACTCCCACTCAAGTCTTGTAGGTCAAGTTCCTAATCGGACCGTAAACAACGAGCAGCGCAGGGGAAAAGGAAGTCTTGGCCTGGATATCCGATGGCTACATCGGACCCCTAAAAATACAGCCCCTCACCCCCAGAGACGTTTTTGTTGTCAGACCGATATAGGCATTATGCACATTTACTATGCAGCGGAGCGGGGTAATGCATATTGACAGTCGGTGGTGGTAATGCACAAGAAAAGGGAGCAATGGGCCAAAACCAGAGGAGACGAAGGAGACCACAAGCCAGAATACATAATGGAAGTTTCGAAACAATCAGAAAAGGCTTTTCTAATGTTTTAGGAGGTTTGGAGCTTTATGGATATGCATACTGCAGTTTGGTGTGAAAACATATGATGTTGCAATTTTTTACCTCCACACGTCACCTTTAAATATTATGGCTCAATTTTAAAATAGTTTTATTTCATGGTAATATAATCTAATAAGATTATATTTAAATATTTGCAGGAACTAACTAAATATACATTTTAAATGTTCTTTTAAGTACACATCAGCACTCGTCAAAATGTAATGCAGCGTAATTAATTTTTTTTTTTTAAGAAGCAACAAGTGATATAATAATTCCGAAATGTAAGAAAATCACAAAAACTGTGTAATCTATCACTCTCTTTTCTCACATTTGCCTCTCAGTAAAAGTACCGTGGTGATGTCATGTGGAGTATTTACTTCATGTTTGGAGTAATTTGGGGACGAATGCAACATGAAGTGTACTTAACGTGCACTATTGCTTGATTAACGTCAGGGTAAATATAAGTGATAACAAAGTTGCCATGGAGATGACACAGCCAGCAGTAACAGCAAACCAAAAATTAACATAATCAAGACGAAGTGACGTCACATATAATGACATAGGAAGCACACGATTACCTCATAGGACCTTAGGAACAATACACACCTTAATTCTGTTCATCGTCCCCGTACTAATATTCTGAGAAAAATCTTTATTGGATCATCCTGGGGGATCATTAAAGCATAACAACACACTCACATGCAGACCCACGCGTAGACACACACACACACACACACACACACACACACACACACACACACACACATCGCCCAGCTCCTGGGGATGCGCCACAAAATTGGAGACAACTCTCCATTATCTGGTCCTGATTAAATAAGCCATAAACAAACGTGTGAAGTCCATAACAGCGGCCTCACTTAGACAGAATAAACACACAGCAATGGAGAGAGAAAATGTTTAAAAATAAAGACACACAGTGGTGAGTCATGGGGAAAGGTTGAACGCAGCTCCGCTCTGCTGTGCTCTCCAACAAGCTCGTTGGGAAGCCGGAGCGAGAGAGAGACATTTCTGCTTCGCAGGCCAAGGCCTCCGCTGACAACTTGACGTATGGTTGGAAGGCGCTGCGCTATGGCTTGTTTTTAAAATCAAATAACAGCTGTGGCTTTTTTAAACCATGATAATTATGATTGATGACTACCACATGTGCATTGTGTCGGCTGGCGCTGTGACGCGCAGATATTTTCAGCGCAAATAAACGGACACAAAATAAATGAGTAAGAGAGCACTTAAAGATTTTGCAGACTCCGCAGTGTATGGGAGTTACACAATTAGAATTGGGGTTTCTGTGTTCTATGTTTTATGGGCACCTCCAGTGTGTGTGTGTGTGTGTGTGTGTGTGTGTGTGTCAGAGAGAGAGAGAGACAGACACAGACACTGTCACACATATTTGCAGTGTGTGTGCAGTACAATATTTTCCCCCCATTTATAGGTGACTGCGGTGTGTGTGTGGTAAGATGTCTGTCGCTCATTTTCACACCCCTATTGTTTTCCAGTGAGCCGGCAGACGTGACTGGTACAGTCCCTGGTTGCGCTTCCACCACATCATACATGAACGCTGCCGGGGCATGGAGACAGATTGCTGTGTGGGTATGTCTGTGTGTCGGAGGGACAGAGAGGAAGTGGCTTCTTTACTTTATTTTTCACGCGAGTCGCCGGTAGGGAACCCGTGCGTGCTCATCTTTGCCATCGCGGCGTCCATACAGCCGCCCGATATTGCTCCCGGGACAACACATCTCTCAACCGACAGAGGCACACAGGCCGTCTCCTCCCCTCTGATCTCTGTCTGCCGCTGAATGATGAACTAAAGACTCCCGAGCAGTTCTCGGAGCAGAGGATGCAGACATGGAGACCCGTGCTCATCCCTCAACAAACACAATCCCAAATGTGCCTCTTAACTGTTCTTTTTATCCCGATCTGCTGTGAACCCGCAGGATGACTGACAAAGCCCCCAGTGATCTCTTTCTCTTTCCCAGGAGAGCAATTACATTTTCATGTACCTGCATGTAATTGTGTGTGTTTAAGCAGTAACGTGTGTGAAATTGTGGCCAATGTTGCAGCATTTTGAATTTGTTTTCCCATTTTAATTCCTTCCATCGTTCCGTGATTTGCAGATACACAATGTGCTCTGATAGATCGTTTATTCTTTCCTCTCCAGAGTGTGTGAGTGTGTACGCTTGTGTGCATGTGAATGTAAGAGAGGAACGTTTGGCACAGGTAGAAAGGTAAATCACTGGATATTTTACTACTTTAAGCTGTGATTGATAGAGTAAGCAAGGCAAGGAGCTTGTCTTAAGGGGGAACGGAAGCATGAAGAAACGGAGGTACATTTCCATTCATCAGTCTTGGCCCTTTCTCTCCCTCTCTCTTATGCCACTCTGTCACTCACACTCGCTCTTTTCTCCTCATCTCTGTTTCAAATTTCAACTGGAGCGTGGGGTTACACAGTCCGGTAGTTACAATAATGTGATTTATCATATTTCCTCTTCGCCGTCAACAGAACTACTGAAGTATGCTATCGGCTCTGCGATCAAAGGCAGTGTGTGTGTGTGTGTGTGTGTGTGTGGGTGTGAATGTGCCCCTAGCGTCGTTGTAGCCACTTTTAAACTGAAAGCTGACAAGAGTTGGCTGATTTAGCTCAAAACAACTGGCCACATCAAATGAAAAAGAAACACCTGTATATGAGACAAACATCCACAGGCGCTCAGACACACTCCAGGCTCCGGGTGGCATGGACGACGGACCACCCTGAGGAGTGAATGCACCCTGTGAATGAGACGGATGCAATCTGCAGTCAGGTGTCGGTTTCTATCACCAATGGGGAAATGTGTCGATCAGACAAAGCTGTGGGGAGAAGGCTGAGGGGAGATGAGTTGATATATTTCACTTTGTGAAATGTCATTGTCTCAAAGTAACGCAAAAAAGCGACAACAAAAAAAGGTTTCCGGCATGTTGCTCAAGCTCATAATTCCATGCAGGTATCGGACGTAATGCAGAAAAAGCATGCAAACAAACATTGTTGCTCTTGAGATTGATGTTTCTCTCTCTCTCTCTCTCTCTCTCTCTCTCTCTCTCTCTCTCTCTCTCTCTCTCTCTCTCTCTCTCTCTCTCTCTCTCTCTCTCTACCCCACACACAAAATCACTTCTTGCCTCCTTTCCAATCCCTTTCTCACTCGCTCAGGTGGAGACTCTTACCAAACCAACAGCAAGTAATGGCAGTAATCTCTGCACCTTTGAAGGCGGCTTATCCATCAGGAACATTAGAGTAATAGATCTTGAGTGGAAATCAACAACCAAAGCCTTGCCCAGAGGGCAGGAGTTCTGCATTAGCGGGGCTTGAGCCACACCTTGGCTGTCTTTTACAGTAACTATGACAGTAATGTCTTCGGTCTGATCCTCTCCGCTTAGCGCTCCGAAACAGTTAAGGCTACGATGAAAGAGGATCTTTTATTCCACACAATGCAACTGGTAGTCAATGCTAGGGCGCCGCCTTAAAGAGTGGCTAAATGGTTGTTTGTGTGTGTGTGTCTGTGTGTGCGTGCGTGTGTGTGTGTGTGTGAGGGCGGAATGTGGATGTGTACTGTGTGTGAGGGTGAGGTCTAAGTGTGTTAGCTTTTTCAATCTGAATAGACGGACTGCTTTGGCATTCAGTTCCTCTCATGGTCACACAGCTTGCACACACTCACGGACACACACACACAGACATGCACACACACACACAAAGAGTCAGGAAGGAGGGTACAATGCTGTCCTCCCCTCCTCCTTCCGCTAAAGATGTGTTTTTTTTTTCTTCCTCCCAGACTTCCTGGGAGGGGTACACTGCCCTTTGTGTCCGAAGGCAGTCTCTCTTTATCTTTCCCTCTCTTATTCTCTCATTCACGGGCCACAAAGAGCAAGGGAGAGGGCGAGGAGAGGGCGAGGAGAAGTCTTTCACCTGGATAAGGAGGGCCACGGGGAGGACTCGGCTACAAAAGAACAGAGAGGGAGGGAGGAAGAGAAAAGAGGAGATAACGAGACAGAAAAGGGAGATGCGTCTGTGTTTTTGTCTTCCCATGTTTTGTGCTCTTTTCTGCTCGCTGCGGTTTAGGGGAGAATGACAGGCGGATGTCGAGGTGGAGAAAATATCTGTTTAGTCTGAGGCCATGTCATGGGAAACATAGTCATTCCCTGTGGGACTTATTTATACCCTGGTATACTGCACATACACATGTACATGTACGCACTCTACGTCCGCTCCCTGTCCTCCCACACACACCCTGTCATGAGACGGAGAGGGGGGCGTGGGGCGTGGGTTGTGGGGGTCAAGCACTTCAGCAATGGAACAGGAAGTGTTGGAACAGTCGGCACTACACAACATACAACTGCCTCCAACATGTGGACAGCACTGACAGGCAGCTGTTGTGGGTAGGACATAGCTTTGGGAGCAAAAGGCATTCATAGCCCTGTCCATCCACTAATCTGTTATTTTGGCGTGTACACTTTGTCTGGCTTTCATATATGTTTGCTACATGACGTGCGTGGACGGCGTGTTCGGTTTCTTCATAGATCGAAGCTGACATTCAGGCCACATGAAGGAAGTGTTTCATGAGCATAGGACGACCACTTTGCCACAGAAATCTGTTGAACATAATGGCAAAGATGTGTGGAAAAGGGTTACAAATTTCACCACTTTTCCACACATCCTGAAAAGGTATCTCTTACAGAGGTGTTCTTTCTTGCACACTGATTATCAGCAGATTCTCAGCAGTGGATACAACAGTAGATGAAACCCGATGAGTGTTAGTGTCAGGCTCTATTATGACTTCATTTGCTTGAATGGCAGAAACAGGAGGACACTGGATCTAGTTAGAGGATTGCTCAAATCCACTCCTGGCTCACGACTCTTTTACTGCTGCGCTCACAGATGATCAACTCGTCTGCTCCGTATATATTTAACAGTACCCACGGATAACATCTAGACCTGAACTTAGATCAGCACTTGATGAAATCTTACCCCATACCAATGAAGACATATGGCTGCTGTTGGTTTAAAGAGATTTAGTTTGGCCTCTTGCCATGCATGTAAAAACTCCAGATTTCCTCTTTTGCTGCTTCTCAGACATGTAATAGAGACGTGAGTAAGTCTGGCTGCAGTTGCAAAGGCTCTGAAGTGGCAGAATTCCCTCCAGCCTCTCTTTACAGCAGATGGAAAATACACCTGTGAAGTCCAGTCTTAGCAGGAATTATACTATTGCCTCAGTCCCTCATAGAGAGCTGACTGCTGTTTCTGCATTCAGATCAGTTCACCTCATCATACATCCTGAAGAGTTATGTCTTTCTCTCCCAGCTTTATTCATCTCTCCACCTTCTCTTTTCTACTTCCATTCTTCCATTTTCTGGACACTTCTGTGCAGTAGCCCCATTTGGCTTTCCGTGTATGTGTGCCCTGCGGTGTGTGCACTTGTGTGCAATTTAAGTGTGTCTGTGATTGCTTCTTTGTTCCCGTTAGCTAACTCCTGTCCCAGTGGTCCATTCTCCCGATCTAATCCCTGCTAGCGTTGCTGTATCAGCGCTGCTCTGAGGGATGCTTTGATGCTGCGTGTGTGTGTGTGCAAGCAAGCATGCATCCATGCATCCATCCTTGTGCAACGTATTTCCTTCTGTGTAATGTGTGTGTGTGTGTGTGTGTGTGTGTGTGTACATTGTTGGAAAAGGGCATTAAGTATCATTAGCTCTCACTAGTCATCACCTGCACACTGCCAGCCAAACATGAACCACTTTAGTCGGCAGGCCTGGCCGGCGATCACACAGATAAGCAGACAGAGACAGACAGAGACAGACAGACTCATATCAAGAAACAGGGGGGGACTTGGACAACTATGTCCTCCACTCAATGCTATCACAACTTAGGGAAACATCCTCCTTTATGTCTCAAGCTCACTATTTTTGTCATGTTACGCTCCATTCGTTTTTTTGCAGATATTTCTCGGCTCTACAGAAGGGAGAAAAGAAATGCATTTCGACATGATTTTTAATTTGTAATGGTTGCTCTGATCTTGTTTCTCTTTCAAATTTGAAAAGCAACAACCGCAATGAAGGGCCTCGCCCGCAGCGAACTTCAGTAAACTGTGAACAACCTTTCCGGAGGAATCAAATCCTGAATTTGGTTTAAACCAATCGGCCCCCTCATACACAAACACACATAAGTAGTTACATGCATGTGTTATCTAACCTGAGCCACATACACTGATATAAATGACAGCTCGCAAAGTGGCAGGTCATGAATGCACATATGTACTGTATATGCATGTGCACACACTCAAACAGTTAGGGACATTTGTCGTGGCCTGGCCCAGGATTGGACAATGCCTTCTCTGTATTGGTAAAGAGAGGGCTCGTGCACTTGCACAGACTCATGCACACACACACGCACACACTCACAAACATTCCCATGGATTCCCAGGGTTGGGAAGGGGCTGAATAGGAATCTGGGCCATGCAGACATTCTGAATCCTCTCAGTCAGAAGCAGCCCTTCACCCCTCAACCACACGTCGCACCAAGCACATTCCTAGGTCCTGTGTCATACTCGTGTCATGCTGCTATCACACGGAACATACAGATTTACATATTTAGTCGGTTGGCACAGGTCTGACCCCAACAAATAGTAACCACGATTGTGTTTAGTCGACATGCATGCTGTGCACATGCTCTCCAAACATATTCCCCACTTTACTTCCCCGATCTCCACCCTAGTTCCTTTTAAGATCTTGTGTCGTGATTGCTTTCTGCTTTTTTCTAAAGGACAGGATATGGAGCGGTAGAGCACACTATGGCCTCTGTGTCTTCTCTGCCTGCCGCTCCTGAGGGAATCGTCATTGTTTCCATTGTTGTCCTCTACCTGCCTACCTGCCGTCTGTCCCTGGGCGACATTTAAAAGCCTCCCAGGTTGCTCTCAGGGAACCACAAACCGCAGCACTATCCAGCGCTAACTGCCTATCCCTTCTCTCTAACACCCTTCTGGCATAAATATCACTTTCGTTGAAGGCCGAAGCTGCTTTTTCTGCTGGTGTTCACTGCTGGGCCTCCAGGGAATCTAGGAGAGAGCTGAAGAGTTGGCACCTGAGGCAAACATTTCAAGTTTCCATCAAAGAAGGAAGAAACAAAGTAGTAGGGGAGGGAATGGAGAAAGGAAGTACTTTGTGAATTGATTAGCTTTGATGACATGTAATCTATTTGATGACATGTCATCTATTCACAAAGTATCACTCGCTGGGTGATATGGAGAAAATCAATCGCAATAATTTTTTATATCAATATTGTTAAGATCATGTCTAGAGTTTTAACCATTGCTGCTTTCACTAAGATTTACACAATGAGACGTCAGTAATTTGGCTATAATGACTAATGACTGGATAGAAAACCTACAAAGTCTGGCAAGTTCAGAAAACTACATCACAACTATAGTGCATTTTTCAAACCAAGAAAACAAAAATGCTCTCATGAAATATCCAAAATCTAAGAAGATATCTCATCTCATATCATCGTATCATGATACCGATATAATATCGATAGCCAGCCCTGATGTCAATGTGTTCTTTCTCTTTCTTATGCCTTTAACTCTTCTCCCCAACTCTGATCACAGCTGCTAGTTAGTTGGCTTGTCGCCAAAGCACCTCCTCCTTCAACCAACAGACACACACTCACACACACACACAAAAACACCTTGAAAACATTTACCATTTGGGTTGGGTACACACCCTTCACTTTCATCTGCTGCCCTGACCTATAAGCATTCATTTAGATGTTATAAAAGCACATTGCACAGCAATGATTGTACATTTTCATTTAGTGCTGCAGGGCCAGCTTTAACACCTGACTTGAAGACACACACACACGCTCACACGTGCACACACTCAAGAACATAACGTATGAATTAGTGTTCTATCTAAAAGAGGAGGCTCGGGGAAACAGGTGAGATGGGGGAGGAAGGAAGGACAGACATAGTGAAAGAGAGGGAGGGCAGTATCGTTCAGTTGAGGCGGGGCGGGGGGGCCGACGTCTGGAGCCAGGACACTGATGCTGGAGCTGATAGCTGCTAAATAGAGAACCCTCCACTGACAACACACACACACACACACACACACACACACACACACACACACACACACACACACACACACACAAACACAAAAGTTGTCTTTTTTTCCGGAAATTTTCTTATTTTCGTGAATAATTTCCTAACAAATCCTCTCTTCCTTCATCTCTAACATATTCTCTCTCTCTCTCTCTCTCTCTCTCTCTCTCTCTCTCTCTCTCTCTCCCTCTCTCTCTCTCAGACATGATGTTTACAGTGTGACCCCGGTCACTCGTGATAGGAATCATTCCATCAACATAATGGCTAAATGACACGCACACGACTGGTACAGTCACGGCCAGCATAAAGGGGCAGGATGTTGTCCCCTGTGTTTGTGTGTGTCTGTGTGCGTGTGTGCATGTGCATGCCTGCTTAACCTTCAAAATCTTCAAAAACACATTTCTTTGTCCCCTTTTCCTCATCAATGTTCACCCCAGTTCTTCATTTTCCCTCTCCATTTTTGTTCCACTTGCTTCACTTCCACTTTGTAGAAAAAAAAAACTTTGGCAGTCTGGGTGGTCTTTGCACACAAACACACACACTCACACACACACACGCACACACACACACACACACAGTCCTTAGTTTTCATCTGTCGAGTAATGCACTAGCTGTGGTTTCTTGTCCTCGGCCAACATACTGTTAGAAGTTCACCACGCTCGCCGCTCCCACAAAGCATCACCTAATCGCTGCTCGAGTCCATCACAGACCAGACCAGGACCCACACACACTATTTTCCTCTTCCTCACACATGCACCCACTGATGCCCACTAAAGGAACATGTACACCTGACAACCTTAGAAACAGTCTATGTACAGTATCATCAATTTATGAATTATTTTCAACAATATAAGTACATATTTGCCATGAATATGTATTCCCTATGTCGATCACTCCATCAACCTGCTCCCCGCAAGCCTTTTGTACCAGACAGGTTCTTATGGTGTCCCTCTGAAGCCATCTCACGTCACAAGCTACCTCACTTGCAGCTACACAGAAAACAGCCCCGATCCCCGATGTACATACTGTACGGAGTGTTCTCAAACTCCACACGCTTGCAAACACACCCACACAGACAAACACACCCCTGGGCACTGTCTTTCCTCTCTCATCTGATATCAAAGAGGTCTTTGGAAGCTTCTCACATGACAGCTCATTTCAAGTGTTGCCCACGGAAACGATTATTGTCATAAATCTTTACCCACTCTGCTCGGAGCACCTTTACATTCCTCTGAGTCAACCTGTATTGGCCTCAGCGTTGCTAACGTTTCAGTGTAACTTGTTTCTCATTATGTGTCTGCCTTTATGAAGCGGGCTGGTCCAGAGCGGAGTGAATCATGCACAGCCTGGATTGCCCTCTCGGCCACTATAGCATGAACAGTTGAGCTCACTTTGAAGAGCTCTCCGATGACACGGGTGAATGATGTCATATACTTTCACAGCATTGTGTGGATGTGGTTTGTAATGTGGACTGTTCCCAAGCAAATCCCTGTGACCTCGACAGCCTACAGTATGTGCTGGGAGGCTAATCCAGCCTCCGCAGCACAGCGGGGCGTGCTGGACAGTTCGACTGATCCTGGTGGGGTTTGGACCAGCTCTCCGCTGTTGTAACCTTTCATACTCCAGGACGCAATGAGAAACTGTAGCCTGCCGTGTGTGTGCAGGCGTGTGTGTGTGTGTGTGTGCGTGTGTGAGAGAGAGAGCATGTAGGCAGGGTTAAGAAGGGGAGGCTGCTTTGTCTGTGTTTGATGATTTTACATCAGCGAGGCATAAGAGAAACCTGTGATTCCCTTATCTTAATTTGTTACGGCATCTCTCCTGCTGTCCCACATTCCCTTTTCCTCACTCTGCAGTTGTGTGTGTGTGTGTGTGTGTGGGGGGGGGGGGGTTGGGTGTCACTGTGTGTGTGGGCATGTGCGGTTGGTCTCTGAGTTTATTTATCTTATTCTAAATCAGCCCCCAAACTCACTAATTGGTCCAGTTCCACTGTTAGGTAACAAGGGGGAAATGAGCAATTACTCTGTATTTGTAGGGAATGAGTGTGTTTGTGTGTATATCTGTTGGGCCAACCCCACCGATGTTTTCATAGGTAGAAGGATTCCTGGATGGAGTTAGAGACTGTATTGCACTTCTATAAGCTCTACATGTTTTATCTCTTGAAGAATTCAGTGAAATCTGGCCGTCACAGGCATGGCTCAACTATCTGTGTCTCTTTTAGAGTCGTTCTCTACATAAACTGTGCCTCTTTCCTCCCTCGATCTAAATCCAGTCCCTCCACTCGTGCAATACTTGTAGAGCCCCTAGTGAGCAACTTCTCTATGACACCCTGTTTTCCTGCATTTGACTTCAATATCAGGTATCACAAAGTGTCTCTAATCTGTCCTCAGAGTATTTTACTTAGTGGAGAAATGTGAAAGATCTGGCTTCAAGCCAGAGCAGGGTGTTGGAAGAAACTGGTCAGATCTGCTGTCTAATACATGATATAAGTCTTAAGACTCTCTTATTGCTCCTTAAAAAAAAGGCCTGGTGTTAAAGTGGGCCTAATTCCTGCAACTCTTTTTAGCAAAAGTTATAAATAAGTAATGTCAATTATAATGTTTCTAATTGTAGTTACAGCCTTTTTTATCCAGCCAGACTTTCAAAGACATCATCAAGTATCAGATATTCGGTTAAAGGACGGAAACAACATCCCTCAAACAGAAATGTTATCAAGCAAAACAACTGAATTTTATCATTTCTGCCACATTAATGTGTCTCTCTTTCACTATTTTGGTATCAAACAATAGTGAGATACAAATAAGTAACATGACATAGTCATTAAACTTCACTCAGATGTAGACATCTCTGTTTCACACACAAACGTACTTGCATATATGTACACAATGAGACACACGCACACACACGCACACACACTCACACACTCACGCTGGGTCTCCAGTTGGTGCTCAGAAACCTGATACTGAAAGAAGTGGTCCAGTAATTTTGCCATAGTGGTCAACACACACACATGTTCCCTCTTGGTCTGTTTTTGTGGAGGCTACATGCAGATTCTGCTGCTGTTTCCTGGTCACGCATCTCAGCGACTGTAGCCTTCTTCTCAGTTTTTAAAAGAGGAATTCCAGCTCGACGAGCTGTTTTTCAATTACGAATGAACAATCAAGATGGACAGTTGCAAAAAAAACATAGAAACACAAGAAAAGCATGATTGGGAGGGGAGAGGGAGGGAGGGGAGAGAGGGGGGGTAAGGGGGTCAAAGCAACGGTCAGGACAAAGTGAAAGGCCTGGAGCTGGAAAGGTTACGGGGAAATGGGACAAGAGAACACACCAGGAAGTCCCAAACTGTGAACATGTGGTACTCACAGGTAAGTGGTGAGAGGGCTGAGGTTTGTCGGCACAGACGATAGTCCCATTTCCGAGCAGTCCACCATGACAAAGATCCCATCTTCTTCACAATGGCACGGAGACGGGCACAGCGCTGCCACCGGCCCCTGTCGGTCCTGGATCCGTCCGTACCCCCACACTCCGGGGGCGGACCCCCAAACTCCTCCAGGCGCACAGAGAAGCAGAAGCACCGGCAGCATGTCTGGCTGTCCACCTGTCTTTAACTACACCTGCAGAGATGTCTGTCTTGTCACACTCTCTTTTCCCCCCCCCCCCCTGTGATGTTGGAAGAGGCAGCTTTGAGCAGGTCTTTTGAGGAGGTTTCAGTGTTGCTTTGCTTTTCCAAGTACTCAGCTGTCAAAAGCCCCTTACTGTCCTTTTCTCCCGGTGAGGTTGTCCACTCTGTGAATCGGTCCCTGTCACACGTCCTATCTCCTCATCTCTCTGTCTCTCTCAGTCACCACTTCATCCCCAGGGGTTGTTGTAACTTCTTGCTTTTCCCTGTCTTCCCTCTCACTCTGCCCTCTCCTTTCTTGCTCTCTTTCTCCCCCAAACACAGTCTCTCTCTCTCTCTCTCTCTCTCTCTCTCTCTCTCTCTCTCTCTCTCTCTCTCTCTCTCTCTCTCTCTCTCTCTCTCTCTCTCTCTCTCTCTCTCTCTCTCTCTCTCTCTCTCTCTCTCTCTCTCTCTCTCTCTCTCTCTCTCCTTACCTATTGTAGAAGGAGCTCATGAGTTGTGAATGAGCCACCCTCATTGGTCCACAATTTAGGGATGGGCTGGAGCATCTCCGGAAAGTGGGAGGGACCTGCAATCCTCAAACTCTTCCCTCTCTTTCTCCCTCTCTTCCTTTCCCCTTGTTTTACTTTTCCGAAAAGCTCAACGTGATAAGATATAGTGAGTGTGTAGTTTGATGAAGGGGGTGGCAGCACAGTGGTGTGGGACCTTAGAAATGGGACTGGGAGTAAGTGAAGTAGAGTGTTTATAGCTGGAAGAGAGAGGATGAAAAAGAAAGCTCTCAGGGATAAGTCTGACTGCGTTTGGCTGTGTGAGAGGGATGCGGCGGGTGAGAGTGTGACTGGAAGTGACTGTTTGGAGGAAATTGGAATTCTGACACTTCAGCACCCCTCATTCCCTAGAAAGAGCCAAATCCAGTGTCTCGTAAGTCACACCTTCTCAGGTTTCTGCTGCTGGAATGTCGTGATCGCACACACACGCACAACCACACGCACAACCACACGCACGCACATGGGTCACTCATAGAAAAAAAACAGATTATGAGTGACCGGCGCAAAGGAGCTCACGTATCCATTTCACACACACACACACACACACACACACACACACACTCCGGTCCATAGAGAGAGGAGTGTGGATTTGTAAAGAAGTGTCAGCTGTCTCGGGCTAAAGCAGATCTGTATTTCATAGTCGGTGCGCTCACTTGCAGTTTTTCTTGAGTGTCTTGAAAATAATCTCATCCAACCTCAATTTCTTTAAGTCAAACATTTAATTCTTGTTTGTGTAGCTTTTGTACTGAGATCAAATCTGTGCTTTTCCTGATACGCTGAAGTCAAAGGATGGCTACACAGTATAAATACTGCCAGATAACTGGGTGAAGGGAGATAATTAATTGGCCCGAAAGAAGATCATATGACAATATAACAAAGCACCTATTGAGGATTCTAATATACTTGACACATCCTAAACGGGGTTAACATTAGATCACACCTCATGAATCATGTTTTGATGATTTTCATGGTTTAAGAGATTACATGTTCTTCAATGAGTTAATCAAATTTGACAACCACTTGGGCTCACAAAATCTTTTCAAACCCGCTCTGGATTAATGGAAAAACGCATAGTCGTCAATGTTGAAAACAAGGTTCTCCTCGTTCCTGGAAAGTTGAGTCTTGAGGCTCTCAATAGACAGCGCCAATATGTTGTGTGCTCACGTGTACAAAGTTTAGAACAACGATGCAACATGAGAATGTATGACATGTACAATTCTCCAAACAGTCTTTGAAAGTTGCATAAAAATGGACCAGTGATAACTGCACACCATGCTTTATGAAAACCATACAGTTATAAATGTCTCTGCACACAGTTGAATGTCTACCGCCCAAGCTCTCTCTCTCTATCTCTTCTGTCTTTCTTTCTCCACCATTCTCTGTAGGCTGAATAGTTCCTCATTAATTAATTAACATTCCTATGCCACTGTGTTTTCTGAGGGGCCTTTGTTGTGCCCCTACAAAAGTTCTTTCAGAGCTGTTCTTCGCATAGTCTCTCTTTCATGCTCTCTCTCTGCTCTCGCTTTTCTCCCTCTTTGTAGTGGAATGTGCGTTGATGCTCTCGCTGTCTATTGTCGGTTTAAAAATGTTGCGTGAATTGTTTTGAAGTGATGTTTTATGATATTTGTCTCAGATGCAAACATGGAGATCTGCAGACCCTTCAGAGCGACACCTTGCGTGATCCTCCACTACGGACACATGTACACACACAGTCCCAGAGGCACACATGCTCGTATCCAAAAGCATGCACATGCTCCTCATACTCCCGCTAACACTCCCTGGGCTCTTCACCTCACCCCTTCCTGCGCACAGTGCTCTGTCATCTTTTTTTAAATGCTCTTTAATTGTCTGGCCTTGGGGAAGTCTTAAAACAGCCGTTCTGTAAAACCTGGTCTACGGCCTCTCCTTCTCTGCCTGTCTCGCTCTCCTCTTGGTCTCTATGGCCTTGAATCACAAACTGGCTCACAACCATGCATGGGACACATCACATGTTAGAAGAGTCTATACTTTATATTTATTGAAATTGCACCTGTTCTGGCAAAAGGGGGAATACATACATTTGTAGATGTAAAAATGATTAAGTACTAAAGAACCACAGTAGTGACGATGTATTTTTAGACAGAGCTGCTACTGACGCCTCAACATCAGTAATTTAACTTTCAGCGTTACTTAACACATAGTTTACCTATACAAGTTTAACTGGTACTGTGTAAGGTGAAAAAACGTTGGAATCTCAATAAACTGGATAGATTCTTTAAAAAAAATGCCTTTATGAAAAGTGTAGTGGTATACATCTGTGAATTGACATATGTTTGTGTGTTGCTCTGTAGTGCTATGCTATACATCATTATCACTCAGGTGAATGAGCCACGTGTGTCAATACAAATACAATAGAAATCGCACACGTGGCACACAACACTTCTTTTTTTTTTAGGTAGAAAGGTCAAATAAAATTATTCTCAGGGCTTGCTAACAGTTGTTAGCGTTTGTTCATGCAACTGAAAAAAGATTGCGTGCGCCTCTCTTCTTTTTTCTCACACTCACTACATCGCACACACACACACACACACACACACGCACACGCACACTAACACTATCAAACAGTCTGCATCAGATCAAAGCCAGAGCTCCCTCCCCTCTCCCCCCATCCTGCCTCTCTGGGCTGTAAACACTTTCCAAGCAACAGCAGCCTTGAAGACACAAAGACAAGTAGCTACCTGACACCTGACACTAACTTGAGAGCACTCACCATGGTCTACCTGGGAATAACACACACACACACACACACACACACACACGCACACACACACACACACACACACACACACACACACACACACGCACACACACACACACACACAAGGCTACCTGAGCTCCTCGCAGCAAGGAGAGCCCATTCAGGGCGAGAACAGAGAAAGTATCCGTGCAATCGACCCCCTCCCACCCTTCCAACATACACACACTTCATCCCACCTCACCTCCTTACCCCGCTCCCTTGCTCCATCCCCCTCCCTCTTTCTCACCCTGTACATCTCACACCTTCCTTGAACCTTTCTAATCCAAGCCAGATAAAAACCAACAAAAGCGCGTGCCTATTTTTGCACACGTGCATGTCTGTTGATGCCTTTACTATAGTGTATGTGTCAGTCTGTCTTCGTGCAGGGGCAATTGAAGGCTAACTCAGGTATGTTCAGCGGAAGCAAGTGAGACGCCATGGGTCGTCAGTGGCGGCAACGTAGGTGTGTACTCTGGCTTTTCATGTGAAACCACCTGAAAGCCAACAAAAGGTCCCTCTCCTTCCCTCCCCGCCTCCCCCCGTCCCTCTCTTCCTCTCTGCATCTCGCAGTACAAAGGAAAGAAATGAATGAAAGAAGGAGCAGCGGCGGAAGGGGGATGAGGTAAGGGGATGAGATGCAAGGGCGGGGCAGGGTGGGTGAAGATGAAGGGGTGCGGGCGCGTAGGAAAAAGCAGGTGAAGGTATTTTCCTGTATGTTTGCAATTTGTGGGGGACAATAGGCCCAGAGACGTAGTCACGGTAAGCAAAGCAATCCATCACAAGCTGACAGGAGCTCCTCAACTCATCTGGAGGGTCGGAGGTCGGTGGTTTTTCTGTCTCACAGATCCAGAATTGTTATCGACACTACATTTGTAATTTCGTGCATTATTTTCTAATCCGACGGTGGTTGTAGTGGCGGCTGCCGATGACGCCGCCCTGATTGATGGGATGGGGTCATCACAGAAGCTTAGCACCTAATCTCAGGTTCCCCCTTATGTAAACACTGTTAGCTCTGTCAGCACCTTTGCCATTGTTTGAACTGTTTGTTGTGTTTGCACTGTTAGCTCCTAGCCACCAACTCTATGATCTCAATAATGAAAGATGTGTGGAGGCAATAGATGTGCCCTGAATTTTGTATTGAGTTCCTTAAAAATATAACTGATGATAGACATGATATGTCACAGTATATCCCAGCAGTGGGAATTGTTTATTTATGTATTTAATTTAATTATACAGGACCTTCTCCTATATTAAACATGCTACCATTTTATCCTAAAGCTAATGCAACAGCACTTTCCAAGCAGGACAGGACACAAATACAAAATTCAAATTCAAATGTAACAGTTAACCAAAGTACTTATTGCAGAACATCCAACACACAATATCCACAATAAGTATCTGTTAGACAAATTAGACGGAAGCATATTATACACAGAGCGTGTAAAAGTCTGCTTCCATTCGAGCAGCACTGTAAAGACACTTTGAGCTTATTGCTAAAAGTCAACTTGCATGGTCACATTCACTAAGGAGCAAAGTACAGCTGAGTCTGAATGGCATTAGTTTTGCAGGAATTTAGTCATTGACCAAAGTGTTAAACAAAATATATCGTTTTGACCGGAGGATGGTGCTAGAAAACATAAACGCATCAATCAAATTTCTTGGAAATCATCTAATAGTTGACACGTTTCACTCAAAACCACACATTTTAACCCCATAGTGCTAGATAAACAATGTCAACAGGATCTATCCTCTGAGGAAGATGAATGTTGGTACAAAATGTCAACGGAGTCCATCCAATAGTTGTTGAGGTCTTTCAGTCTGGGCCGACCGACGGTTCAGCCTTAGAGACACAATGCTAGCATTTCTAATATAAACTGTCAATGGTCACCAGGTTGAGTAGTTTTTCGGAGACTTTCCACACAATTGTATTTACAAGACACAACTATTATTTATATCAGGCTGTAAAATTTTAATTAGTTGCATAACGTACTGAAAGTACTGAAAAAAAAGCCAAATATGCCAATATCACCAAAAAAATCACAATTAAAAATATAATATATTACGCTGGTGCTTCAATATTTGTTTTGTACTCTTATTGATGCGATAACTAATAGTAAACATTAGAGGGAGCTCCTCTGCACACTGCACTGTTAAACATGAAGCAAATACATTCAGGTGGAAAATGTGTTTTCTTTGCAGTGACAGAAAAACTATAGCAGCAAAGATTTTCATTGCACTAAATAATTGATTCAATCCAGAGAGTATGTACTTAAACATGCCTGTGCTCGGCTAAATAATACAAAAGGATCTTAAGAGGTAAGATAACTTTAAATGCTCTAAACACAAACACGATCTCTTAACATTAAGTTGTCTCTGTCATGAGACAAAGCTTTCTCGGGTTTTGATCTCCACTCTGCTTGTTTTCTCTGCAGTCACATGTGATGTATGAGGGGTAATATGGTGAAATAGGTTGACTAAAGCAGACAGGTCTGCACCTGTACACTGCCAAAGAGAAAGACACTCCACTGCGTTTGATGCTATTGTGAGCGATGCCAGTGGCGCTGCAATCAGAGGGTGTGTCTTTGAGTATGTGTGTGTGTGTGTGTGTGTGTCTATGTGACTTACACCTTTAAATATTCTTTATAAAAAGTTGATTGACCTCCAAATAATGTTGTGATCACTGTGGCAAAGAATGTCTAATCATAATCATCCGCCGTGTGTGTGTGTGTGTGCACTTGTGCGTGCATGTGTGTGAGGAGTGATAAATGTTTGTGTCGTCGTACCTGCCTGATAGTATCAGCCGTGTCAGTGTGGAGGGAGACGGTTGTGGAATGTTAACTGTGACTGTGTGTCTTGGACTGTCTCCATAGAGTCCCATTCATGCAGAACCGAGATAGGACGAGCAGGAGACTCAACACAATGTAGTGAGAGATGAAGAGAGGAGCCTCATTATTGTAGGCTTCACTCAGATAATCTGAAGTACAGAGCAGCGGTCGAAAGATCCTAGCTGTAATTACAGAAATTAGACACCTGGGAAGAAGGAAACGGATCATCAACAAAAGCATGATTACAATAATCTTATTGAATCCTACCATTATGTTGTGCGAGTTGTTCTTTGTGAGCTGTAGATTGGACTTGAATATAGATGATGAAATGGCGCCATCTGTCGCCAAACGACAGAACAGCATCAGTGCAGCAGCGAAGGAGTTACGATCCTCTCCTCTCACAGTTTGCCAAATTGTTAATATAGCGATGCTCCCTGTGTTTCATTGTACAATGGCAGAAGATGAGGTTAATCTTTCTGCCTGTTTGCAAATAAATGTCCGGTGGAATTCACAGGAAACACAGTCATATTTTTACACTGATAGAAACAGCAGCTACTTGAACTCCAACGAGATAAAGATACACCATTATTAAAGTAGTATTTTTATATAAAAAATATATACTCAACCATGTAAAAAGTACAAAAAAAAGTCCAACTGCAATATTAAATTGAACATAATAAAATAAATTGGAAAATGTAATTTAAAAAAAGGAAGATTTCAGGGCTTGATTTGTTAAGAACAAAGTTTCTACGAAGCATCCACCTTTTTTTTTTTTTAACAAGTTCACATCCTTTCCACAAAGAATCTGCTTTCTCTTTCTTTTTTCTTCAGCCAGTGTTCATCTGTGGTTTTCCTCTGGTCCTTGCTGGAAGCCTGAAGCTCTTTTCGCTGAGGAGGCATTTTAACGTGCAGCGTGAACTGGATTTTTCCTTTGGAAAGAGTTGAAGACAGAAGTGGATGTCGTCTATCGTGAAGCCGGAGTTCCAGTCTGTTGGGTTACATGGTGTTGTGAAATTGTGACAGTCAAACGTCAAGCATACTTTGAAAATCAATAAATAAATACATGTGCTAAATAAAGCATTCTCTTCAACATTAAGGGCTTTTTCATCCTAATCAATAATCATACATAACATAATTGTACAACTACAGCGATTTAGACCAAAGTACTTTTCATCAGCACTGCTTTGATTGTGTTACTCGGAACTCCTGTCATTCATTTTTTTTCTGACCACACTCTGGCCTTTGAAGATTTCTGCAAAGCAGAAGTGATAAATATCCAAATGTCGCCCAGACAATGACGTGGTATTCTGTGGAAAGAGGAAGCTTTTTCCTGCCATAACATTGTAAGCGCTTTCTAGAGCAGACGGGCTAACCATAAAAGTGCAGAACACGCATGCTGACACAGATGTCCTGACTCTGTCGGACTCTCCTAAAGGTGCAGAAATCACAACAGAAAAAAACAGACTGGATGTAGTTTCCATGGAATTAACGTTAATCAGCTACAACGATGAAGTGCGTTGCTGATGTCTATTTCTTTGTAATATTGTTTAATGTTGTTATTTTTCCTCTTGAGACCACAATACAGCAGAGATGTGACATGAGACATGTTTACAAAAGCATAAACTATTTGCAACTCAACTTTAACTGCAAAATGACACGTCACGCCCGGCCCTTGAATGCTACACAGAGCCAAGAAAAGCGGTGAGATTCATAACAACGATGCTGTGCAGAAGCATCGCCTCACAGAGCTGCATGAATGGCAGTTCGCTCTTATTCTTGTTTATTAATTAATATGAGGTCAATCAGATTCCGTGTTATTTACCAGTTTATGTTCTATGCAAGTTCCTTAAGGCTGTCCATGCAGACAAACAGCAAACCATGGGAGTCTCTTTTTTTTCTTCACACTACAGCGTCAGTATCATTAGCTAAGGGTGGCGGGCAGCAAATCAATTTGTTCTGTCACATAACATCAAGAACCATCACCCCTCGAAAAGACACATACAACGTGAAGCGTGACGACAGACATGTGTTACTGATGAGGAGTGTGTGGCTTTTGAGGTGAAGAGTTCAGCTGTGGGAGGTTGATAGAAAGACGGCTATTGTTTTCATCTCCCCTCCCTTCATGACAACAGCTGTGGAGTGGAGGTGTGGGCCTCCAGCAGGAGAATACACTGTGATCTGGTCAAGCTGTGCTTACGGGTAAATATGCACGACTTCCCTAAGTGTGGCGTGTGGGCTTTTCTCCGTGCAACAGGGACTGATTTCCAAATAGCTCATCAAAGACCCTCAGGCCCTTTATTGCACGCGAGGAGCGAGGTGGAAAATCTCATGGAAATGTTTTATTTTATCCTCGGAGGTCAGAAGAAATGTCACGCTCTTGCGCTGCCTCTCTTTGTCTGGTGCTTATCTCACATTGAAAACATATGATTTATGTACAGTCTGCACTCAAGTTTATGTGTTATTCCGATAAGGACGGTGGGTTTATGTGCGTTTCTGTGTCTGGTTTATGACTGTTTATTGAGACCACAGATTGTAGGACTGCCTACTGGAGGACACAAACAATCCGTGGGAATGCAAATTCCCACCAGTTCCCAATCCCATTTCTTATCTCCAGCATTCCCATATGAGGGATGCATGTTATCCTCTTTAACCGGGACCACTTGAGCACTGCACTGTATGTTAATGACGTGGATTCATGTGAACACTGTAACTTTGTTAAGATTAGTTAAATTAGCATTAACGTCTTGAAAATAAACAGTATAAGTAAAGTGCATATACATTCTTTGGCGATAAAATACCATTTGCAAATGCATAACAAACATGACACAGTTTTAACACATACAAAGTTGGAACTAACAATATTAAATATTTTTTAAATTATTTTTTAACATTAAATTTAATGAAGTAAGAGACAAAAGATAGTGACACAAAATGAAAGTGACAGAAGCGTGTGCGAGCATTATAGAGGGGGTGAAGTTGGGGGGTCAACCTCAGGTTTTGCATATTTGTTAGTGTCTCTGATACACAACTCATATGCCAAAACATCACCAGGTCCAACTGCCTCCTCACCTGCCAAATTGTTCACCTGACTCAACTGGCCTCCACTGGGAAGCTGCTCGTGCATGTGAACATCAAACAGAATTTTCAAAAAGCTGTTGCTCCTCACAAATCATTAAAATCATCTTCAGGCCCACAGTATAGTACAAATGCATAGATGAACTGCAGGAACGTGACATAAAGAAATTAAATGATTTTTACTACCAAATTGAATGCTGTTCAGTCAAAAATGTGTGCAATGTCCGCTGATGAATATTCAACACGCTATTCAACCGTATGGAGTTCATGCTGATGTTTGTTTGGATGAGTTATGGCTTCATGATAAACTGTCTCCTCATTTATGTTCTCTTCTGACTCCAAATACTATCAGTAACTGCAGCATTCAATCGTGCAGACACGTTATGTTTGTCAGTCCTCGGACTTTTGGTAAAGTTTTCACACTCTCATCTTGGTGTGAGCCCGAAAGTCACTTCAAACTAGAATATTTCCTCAGCATGGAAGATTATAAAAACACGAAGGGACTATTTGGCCTATGAAAGCACGTGTTGTTGCATTCCTGAACGCTGCTGCATATAATTATTTGGTGTAATTTGCCATTTGTTTACAGTCTGTGGATTGTTTCTGTAAATGCTGTCCTGGCTGTGGCGAAGTGGTTAGCATGCCCGTCTTTCAATCGGTGGTTCGATTCCCGGCTCCGCTAGTCCATGTCGTTGTGTCCTTGAGCGAGACACTTAACCCCTAATTGTTCCCTGTTGCTGTGTCTACGGTGTATAGAGCAAATATGTAAGTCGCTTCGGGTAAAAGCGTCAGCTAAATGTAATGTCTCAATTCTTCATTAAAAATTTTCCTGAAAAATAAAGCTTCAATTTAAGAAAAGACAATAAATCACACGAAACACAATACAAACATACACACACACACACACACACACACACACACACACACACACACACACACACACCTTTTTTTTGTCTAGGTGTTAGGGGAATTCCCAGTAACTTTCATGTGTACAGGTGATTTGCGTATGTTCACTAATCTAGGGGGTTTGGCCATAACTGTAAACCTGCTACACCTGGACACACACACACACACACACACACACACACACACACACACACACACACACACACACACACACACACACACACACACACACACGGCCCCATACTCATCGGAAACTGATGGCTGTGTTGATAAGCCGAGGACAACCCCCAAATGCTTCACACACTAATGGTCAACAAAGTGTGTGTGTGTGTGTGTGTGTGTGTGTGTGTGTGTGTGTGTGTGTCTATGTGTGTGTATGTAGTAGTCAGTTTCCCATTTCACCTGCCTTTCTGTGACCGTTAAACATCTCAAGTGACTCAGATGCATTATAGACAGAAAAGCAATCAAATATCTCACACACGCACACGCAGCTCACACACATGCTCAGCAACATAGGATATGTGCTTGTGATATTAAAATTGACAGCAATTGCCACAGAGGGACAATGGTCACTGGTCAGGGGCCTGTAGATAGTCAGATATTGCAAATTGATTCATGTTGAGGGATTAACATACTGAAATAATGTGATATATAGTATCCAGAAGCTGGTAAGTCACTTGATTGATTTAGAAAGAAAGTGATCTTATGTCTTTTGTTTTGACAATATGCCTGCACATTTTAAGATCTCACCATCTCTAAATTGCTTTATAACCTTTAATTTTAAATGCAAACTTGTTTTTTCAGCCCGGGTTTCCCTGCTCATTTAAAAAAATGATGATTGACAACATTTTTGAAGGCAGTTCCAAAAACACAAATCAGGGCACAAACGTGCATGTCCTAATAAAGTAACACTTCTCTAGTTCCACCTGCCTCGCTGGTTTCAGACTGCAAGGGTCCAATGTCTCTCTCGCCTTATCACATTGTCTGAGTCCTCCAGGTGCACGCTGAGTTATAGGAAAACAAACCGCCACTCGCTGACACTCAGGGTTTTTCCGAACACGTTTAACAAGTCTTTATATAAAGTTTCTGAGAAATGTCTTGATCGTTTCTCCTGCTTATCCATCAACTTCTGTTGTTACTCCAACATCTACAGTACATCCACTACAAACACCCCCCACTCATACAAGTACCAAATATCTTGATGTCCAACGTGTGTTCAGACATTTTTATTATCAATCTAAGACTTTAAACATGCCCTTAAAGTACATCTTTACTTACTTTGTCTACTGTTGTTGTGGTTGTTATGGCATTGGTATTGTTTTGGAATTGGAATTGACATCCGTCTTTCTAAATGTACTTGATTGAAACTAGGATTTGGTATTGGCACTGATATTATTTTGGCTATAGTAAAAAAAAATACATAGGTATAAAAAGTATATATATATACATATATAAATAGTTTGGACCAGTGTTAAAAGAAAATTTGTTGCGCAAGCTTCCAAATAATTGAATGACAAAAGTATGGACTTGTAGTTTTTTTATGTGTGCATCCGGGCGTGTCTGGGGAAGATACACCTACAACCAAATGTATTTGGCATGATGTCAATTTCAATTTAAAAAAAAGTGGTGTCTGCGTCACAGACAGTAAAGGCTCATGGAAAAGAGAATTACTATGAATATTGTGGGGGCGGTTAAGGACGGTTATATATCTACTGTGATGGGAAATATTTTAATAACTTCTGCAGAGTAAGCACATATTGTAACTGATGTCTTACCACATCATAAAGCGTATGGGCTACTGTATGATTCGATTTGTTACTTATGGATGTGCGCTCATTTAAATACACAGTTAGAATCCTGAGGGTTCTAAAGAGAGTATGCCGTCATGTGCGTGAAGTACGGGAAACGGATCTGATATTTCTCGGAAACTATTTCTCCACCTTGCTGAACAGGTTCCCCGACCTCAGCACTGTGAACAACACATGTATGATAAGTTGTTTGAAGCAGGACCATAACAAATGTGCACAGAAAGTTTGTATTGTTTGTACCTGCACATGAGCAATATGCACCTGGTGAAATAAAAAAAGTTGTGCTATGTACATACAAGAACAGTAATATTTCAGTGTTTAGCAGTTTGTGTGCGTGTGTATGTTTTTTTGAGAGAGAGAGAGAGAGAGAGAGAGAGAGAGAGAGAGAGAGAGAGAGAGAGAGAGAGAGAGAGGGTCGTGAATACTGCAATATTCCAGATGGTCACACCTGTGGGAAATCACTGGCACTATTAGCTCAGCTGCTGCTCTGTTACAATCAAGTATAAAAGACTGTAAACTAACTGGGTTTCTGATATACTTTGACTTTGTGCCCTTTTATGACCCGGTGTTGTTTATTTGTGTACTTTGATTGAGGTTTACAGTGTCGTGGCCTGTGGCAATATTTCACTGTTGTGAGTTTCTACACAAAACTTGACAAGTTGTGAAGTAATGCCGCCCCTGTGAGCGAAGTTAGTGTTTTATACTGTTGAGGTGATAGCCCATTAATAAAACACAGGGTGTATAACATCCGCTGCCTCGATCATTATATACGTGTTATATATCATCAGTCCGGCGCTACATTCTGATTAATTATGACACTTCTTATCAGGTCATATATCTCACAAAGGCCTTTTTAAAAGAACAATATATGGCATTCAGCACTTTAATATACCAACTATTAGCAACGTAAAGATATAGTGTAGTGATGTCTACCTATCCAGATAATGTTGCGCTCCTTCTGTGTGTGTTGTTATCTAAGCTTCTGCTTGCTTTGTTTTTGTGTTGCTGGCTATGCGTGCAATTAGTGCACACATTAGTGCACGTGAACGTGCCCCACTGGCTATGCTCCCAATATTGTATCTAGCACCTTTAACAAAATTCATTGCTGTTTTATTTATTTATTTTTTTTGTTAAATGTATATTTACATGCTCCTGTCGCTCTCTCTCTCTCTCTCTCTCTCTCTCTCTCTCTCTCTCTCTCTCTTTCAACCCAACAGGTTGACATGGCCGCTCATCCGGAGTCTGGATGGGGGGGGGGACTTTTCTTATTTCTATATACTTCTGACTGTCAGTTTTGACTGTTTTACTGACAATAATGCACACTCTAATCTGGAGAAATAGGACTGGTACTGACAGAACTTCACCTCCAGCCTTTGAGTCCAATCCAGTCTTCATTTATTGAATCATCACCCTCACTCTGAGCACCGAGTCTCAGCATTAAATTAGCACTTTCAGAATTGGTTTATTATATCATTTAACCCTGAACCCCAGACCTATGTTGGTTGCTAATGCATGAAGTTGCACTAGTACTAGTTACTCTAGTACCTCTGTATGTATATAGCAAGCTCTTTGGAGTCAGGTGAAGTTTGCCGTGTCACAGTTATTGCCTGTCTCAGACTTAGAAGCTTTTGGGGAAATCCCTTAACTCCCCGGGCACGGCCAAAAGCGACACATGTTGCAGTGTCAGTGGTGTACTGGAATCCACGTCTGAAATAACTGCACGCGTAACAACATCAAAAAGGAAGCCGCTGTGTGAACTGTGAAGGGTCGTCATCTGTTTCGAATGCGGGTGTGTTGCAACACCTGTGGCTGTTCGCTTCCCCACAATGTTTCATGGAGAACAATGCAATTGTTATGTAGCAGCCTCCTGGAGATGATGTTTAAAATACTATATATCAGAGTAACAAGTATGGTCACAGAATTGAGTGGTTGAGTGTCTGCCTTTTACTCAGTAACTAATGATGTAAGTGAAACCATTATCCAAAGCAATATTTCAAGAAATATGATTTCTCGAATACTGCTCATTATCGATGAGTCATATTTGAGTGTGTGTCTATGGCATGCCAAGTGACGTTAATGATGAATGAGCATGCCATTATAGCCGGGGAAAACAATAAAACTGTTCCAATTTCATGTTGCAGGATGATTAACGGGAGCACTTTAGCCCCGATTTAGCAATTATGAACAGTACATAAATGTTGCATATGTATATATTATATGGATGAAGGTTTGTGGACCGCACAACATTGAATGAGGCCAAAACAATAAAAGTGTAAATACTGTGTACATTACAATTAATTGTAATGCAAATATCTGAGTGTGTGTAAAGTATGTTGAGTTTTTCAGTTTACATGCATATTTCTTTAAATCATCCATCTCTGCTCTATGTTCTGAGATTCAGT
The DNA here is from genome assembly GCF_023055335.1 of Clinocottus analis. Classification (NCBI taxonomy): domain Eukaryota; kingdom Metazoa; phylum Chordata; class Actinopteri; order Perciformes; family Cottidae; genus Clinocottus; species Clinocottus analis. The sequence goes on along the minus strand of NW_027176153.1, from coordinate 17,809,449 downwards.
TATGCCAACGCTATTTAGTCTTTCTGCAAAGCACAACGATATGAAGCCACATCAAATCAGCTTCCACGCCTTCCTCTGCTGTGAATGAAATGATAAGAAACCACAGACACCGCAAGTTTTTATGCCATGAAGAAAAAAACTTCACAAGCTAAAATCAGTCACTGAATATCCATCTGCTAAATGACACCAACAAACAATCTGCCAAGAAAAGAAAAAAACAAACATGTATATTGTAAACCACTCCCTCAACTTTTCCAGCCAAGGGGGTTTGGCCAAAAGTGTGCAAAGACTATAAGAGAGGTGACGTCCAGGTGGAGCATCACACAGGTGAGGAATTCAGATTCTCATGTCTCCACCCTCTAGTGCCTGAGGATACTACATTGTTGGACCAGAAGAAGCACACACCTCTGACTTAAAAGGTACAGATATCCTCGTTGTGCTCATTCAGGTTCTGACTATCTGTCAGATACTTTCGAGAAGTATGTGTGACAGCTTCTTTCACTTCTCACTTTGGTTTTTTTTCGTGTCTCATAAGTGTCTTTTTCTCTCTCCAGATTAACCTTTGAGCATGCTGGCCGAAATGGAGACGGTGGGTCTGATATTATTTTATTTCAATAATTGTCTACGTGTTCTGTTGTGTTTTTAAGTTACCCATGAATGACGAAGATAATTAATGTCTATTATATATGGATGTTTCAGTAAAAAAGTATTCTAAAATGTCATCTTGTTAACTGTGACTGCTGTGTGGCTGCCGTTGGCTGAGGGCAGAAGGTTATTTGTAAGAATAGCTGCTAAGCCACACACCACTGTTAGCTGAATGTTATCTCTGCTGGTGAAAACACAAACACTGGCATAAATTTGCCAGTCAAACTTAAATACACATGGTCACAGTGTTGTTACCTGGCTCATTTCCAAGACAGCAAACAGCCAGACACAGAGCTCATATACAGCTCACTGCTGCATGTAAATTACATTAGTTTATATATTTGATTATAGTTCATAATCAAATATGTGCTAGATGGAAAAAAAGTATAATAGTACAATAAATTAAGATTCTAGAGAAAATGGTCGTTTCATAGATTCGCAGCTCATTTCAATACATGGGTGCGTGCATCCCTGAGTAAATGTATTTACTGTGTGCACCACAACAAAACAACAAGAGCTTTTCGAGAATAACACAGTAGGTGAGAGGTCTGATGATAACAACAAAAACTCAGAGTATGACTGATACAAGATAAATGCCACCCATCGAGAAAAGTGTTTTTTTTCTCTGTCGGCATCACGCAACAAACTCTCCCAAGTAAAAACAAAACCGAGTGTGTATGATTACTGAATGCCTGTGTCCTGCTGCGTGTCTATCAGATGGCCTATGTAACAGAGATCAGACTGACTGGAGGTCGGGCCGCCTGGAGCAGAGTGGCTTCCTCCTCCTGCCCCGAGGTGGACCTGGAGGTCATTGAGGAGTACTTGCAGGAGCACTCCCAGGAGGTCCAGCCTGCACACACACCCGCTTCACCTCCAACCACCATGGGTCAACAAATGCACGCGCTCTCCCACCAGAGCACCAGGATCATAGGTAAGCGTCGTGATTCTGGGACGATGTAGTGGCTTGTATACTTCGACAGAGTTTATCTGACTGTACGTTTTGTCTGTTTCTCCGTAGAGAACAGCTGGTCAGGTCAGCATCCATACGAGTGGCACTGCGGCTCTCAAACTTCTAATGAAGAATATGAAGAGCAAGCCCTGCCTCCCACCTGGCATAGTCCCCACGACAACCAATGGGTGAGTTCAAGGACCTGCCTCTTAGTAAATTAAAGCTGTATTGCCTTTTTCATAGCTACATGTGACATGTGTGTATTAATATGTTTTTCTACGCATTTGCTTCAGGACCACATTGTGTACTCCTACGAGGCGCCTGCGTACATCGACTCAGACTCGCTGTCCAGTAGCTCCCAGTACCAGGAATACCAAGATTCCCCATCACCATTGTCTGACAGGGGAGGCAGGAATGACGGAGACTCTCTGCCTCTCGCCCCACTTTCAGGTAAACCCACACATTTCCCCAAAACTCTCAACAATACAAAAACTTCAACATATTGACACAACATGATATAAGTGTATTTAGTGTAAAGCCCAGCACCTGGTTTGCTTGTTCCCACATACATGAAAGTCATTGTTACCTCATATTTGTGTGTGTATGCCCTTCCTCCTTGGCAGGAAAGAGGAAGGAGCGATTGTTCCAGTTCCTGTTTGAGATGCTTCAGACTCCATCCATGCGGAGCTGCATCTGGTGGGTCCAATCCTCCTCTGGTACGTTCCAGTTCTCCTCCCAAAACAAGGAGTGCCTGGCGCAGCTGTGGGGACGGCGAAAGGGTAATCGCAAGACCATGACCTACCAGAAGATGGCCCGGGCGCTGAGGAACTACTCCCGCACCGGTGAGATCAAGAAGGTGAAGCGGAAGCTCACCTACCGGTTCGATGAGAAGACACTAAGAGGCCTACAAGGAAACTAATGCAGTGTAGGAAACACGATGGAGAGTGTGTATGAGCATAGAAATAGAATAAACCCAAAGGATATTCAGATGGTTGTCTCATTGAAGTGTAGGTCTGAACTCAGATACAACACGGATGATGACAGGTGTTGAGCCAGTTTTGTCCCATGATATTCAGATTTTAACAAATGTCTTAATGTAATTATTAATACAAGCCTTTCCTTGTTTTTTATCCCAGTACAATCTGATATTTTAGTGTTCAGGTCTGAAAACATCTTCAATATCCTTTCTTTTGATTCTAATTCTATGGCATGTCGAAACAAATGAGTACTAAGTATTTGAAAAGCTAGAGGATAAAACACTGCATGGTCCGACTGGCAGTAAAACGTATGTAAATCTAAAAGGTTATCACATAATATCTACTTTATAAGTAGAACTTAAATCCTTCTTAAAATTAATGAGTGCTTTACTGATTTTTTGATTCTGTATTGCAGACATTCAGCAGAAAATGTATAGACGTGTATAAACATGTGTTTGTGTCAAGTTGTATTAAGATGAAATAAATGAAAATAATGTCAGAATACCTGATAGATTGTGTCTATCTATCTATCTATCTATTAAACACACATTCATGCACAGACACACACCCATGACCGTATGCAAAGTCAGTATTGAAAACAAAAAAACAAACCTGTTTATCTGTAATATCTACGGTTTCAGACACACTGATATGTTTATTACAATGTATATTGACCCTTGGATAACTGTGTCTCTCTTCACTCACACCCACACTGGGTGAAATGTCCGTTGGAACAGATTTACATCCCAGAAGGACTCATGGCTACTGTTTAACAGATTGGACAACAAAAGCAATTTTCATAGTCATTGTTTACTTTGTCTAGTTTCTGCTGGCAACTTCAGACCCGTGCTTAGATGGTTTTCAGTGGATAATCACACAAACTAAAGGGGAAATCCTGCTCTAGATTACGGCCAGCAAGCCATATGCTAAAGTCAGGGTTTCTTTGGTTTGTGCCAGTGTGAAAACTTTCTTAGTCACAGGCTGAGCTGCTCATTCAGCTCCAGGCTAACAGCTCACTCAGCCCGGGGCGCAGTGCCGTGTGAATAGCCCTCCAGAGTAAAAGGACACACACACACACACACACACACACGCGCACACACATTCGGGATGCTACTTTGTTTGAAGTTGCCAAAGTAAAGCAATTAAATTTCCATAGTCAAATGATGGGGCCACACATACATGCTGATAACAAGGGGACAGAGAAGCAAATTATGTAATATTCAACACACAGAGGCTCTCAAACCTGACCATGTAGGATAGGACTGGGCTACATTTCAGAATAGCTAAATATATCTATATCTATCTATCTATCTATCTATCTATCTATCTATATCTATATATATCTATATTTCTATATATCTATATTTCTATCTCTCTCTCTCTCTCTCTCTCTATATATATATATGTTACTTGTTATTCTGTATTTCTAAATTTGTATACTGAATACTTTTAAAGGAGTAAATTATCTAAAAAATACCTGTTCATTCAGAGGTCTCTCCTCTTCTGAGGCACATTTATCAGAGCGAGACGGGTCCTCTCACACGATGATGAAATACAGATGGCGTCTCCATGGAGTGCACTCCTGCTGTGTGTGCACAGAAGCGCATGCATGTTTGCATATAAAAACCATCTGGCCAAAGTAAATCTGGTCATTTGATGGCAAGAACTGAAAGCAAGAAGACACACACACACACACACACACTATCTGAACCACAACCACAGGATTATGATGGACCTAATATTCCAGTGGAATTCATCTTACCTGTCCACAACCTTGAAGGAAACCTGCCCGATCAAACTTTGCAGCTTCTCTGTCTTCCCTGCTCTTCATCTTCAGTGATGGCTGAGTGGAGTTGGGTGGCCTACACAGTACTAGAAGTGTTGATTGCTTTGGCCTGTTGCCTTGGCAATGTGCTGGTGGTGTGTGCCGTGTGTTTTGGTATCCGGGATTCCCTTCGGGAGCCCACCTACTGCTTCCTTGTTTCCCTGGCCGTGGCTGACTTCCTCGTGGGTGTCGCTGCTGTGCCCCTGGCTGTACTGTTGGATGGCTGGGTGAGTGTGACCCCCGACCTGTGTCTACTTCTCAGCTGTGTCGTGCTTGTGCTGACCCAGGCCTCTGTGCTGTCACTGCTCGCTATCGCCGTGGACCGATACCTCCGGTTGCACACGCCGCTCAGGTGAGGTCAAACTCTGAAACATTGGTTTATAGAGATAAGCTGAATAACATGCATGCTTTTTGATTTGTAGGAATAACCCTCTCTTGTATCCCTTCTTTCTGTTGTATCCCTCATCCTGCAGATACAAAGCTCTGGCCACACAGAGGCGTACATGTACAGCTTTGGCGGTGTGCTGGACACTTTCCTGTCTGCTGGGCTTCACCCCTCTGTTTGGCTGGCACAACCAGTCCTCTCTAGCGTCTGATTCCACCAATACATCCTCTTCTTCCTTCATTTCTCCACCCTGCACCTTCCTCTCAGTTATTTCCCTCCCATTCATGGTTTACTTTAACTTCTTGGGATGTGTCATGGCACCCCTGCTGGTCATGACCCTCCTCTACACACAAATCTTCTGGAGCCTGCAGGGCCGCCTGAAGGAGAGTGGTCCTCACGCCCAGGCCTCTCTGCTCCGGGAGAAGAGGCTGGCCTGCTCTCTGGCTCTGGTTCTCCTTTTGTTTGCCGGCTGCTGGATTCCTCTGCACCTGATGAACTGCCTGCTGTTGTTTCATGGTTCTCAAGCTGTCACACGGGGGACACTCTATACAGGTAAGGGACATTTGCGTTTCTTGTACTTGAGACAGTCTGCAATTAGTGTTTTTTTTCCCCCCTAGTGAAGCTTTAAATATCACATATTTACAGGAATGTTTTTTTTTTCCCCCCCATGCAGGTATTCTCCTGTCTCATGCCAACTCAGCAGTCAACCCTGTGGTCTACGCTTGTCGCATCCCAAAAATCCAGCAGGCCTACCTTCAAATATGGAGGAACTTCATTCAGAGGCTGAACTGTTGCCAAAGGAACAAGCAAGTTTGCCAATCAATAGTGGGCAGCCAAGCCAATGCCACAGAGACGTGTGGATCGAACAAAGAGCCGCAGTCATTTAAAGTCCAACGTGTTTGAAGTCAGAGTTCATGTGAGGTTTCTGCCCACTCACACAAGAAAATCTGACAATCACTGGACCCACCATCATGTAAGGCTTTATTACAGATAATCAGCTGAGGGAATACAGGCGGCCAGTGAGTGTTTGGTTGAAATGAACATCTGTGAGAAAGCATGAAACCAAAACAAGCATGAAACTCCACCATAGCATTTGATTGGCAACTGCTTGTCTGCAAACTTTATTCAAATCAAAGCTCTCATGGGTGTCCAGCAGAGGGTGCTGTCGACCAACCAACTCATGAGCCGCTGTTGGACACGAACCATGAAACCGCCAGAGCTGCAGTCGGTGACAAACAATATCAAGATCTAATGTACTCATTTTTGGACAACTGATTTAGTAGTATGACTTTATTGAGATGTACATATTTGCATTATTTGAAGCACATATCTATTTGCACTTTTCTTTGTGAAATCTCCAAATACATGTGGTACTATCACAAGAGTGTGTTGATTATCCACAAGTGTTCAGTGAACTCCTCAGGGAAGGCAATAGACTGTATAGTTATCACCAGAGCAGGGTGCAATCCCACCCACCAAACTATACAACCTACTACCTCACCCTGACAGAGCCCAAATCAAACACACCACACACCACACTTTTGTCCTGTTAGGGAACACAAACATATTTAACCTGCCGTAGCTAGAAAAGCAATGCTTCACCCAGTGCATTATGTTGATTGCTGCACGCGTATGTTTTGATTGGATTGCATGATTGCCCATCTGGAGATGACAGTCGGCGAGTTGCTGAGTCAGCTGTCTCCTTGGGAAAGACAGTAGATTGTATAGTTATCTAAAAAAGAGGTTACACAACCCCACAACTATTCAATCTACTACCTCAGCCCCAAGGACAGCATCCACGTTGCTTCCACTTTAAAGATCCACAAAAGGTAACTCTCCTGCAAAGGTACAAAGAAAAAGAGACAGATAGGGTTATCTTAATTAGATCTGTAAAATAAAGATGATACTTGGTAGCTCATTTTTTAACTGAATATTTATATTACATTTTTGACCGGTGTGTTCAAATTCAGTGCGAGTACAAAAGAGTGTAATCGTATCATCACTTTTATCTCTGTGTCTGATTCTTTGTTTTTGTTCATGGAAATGGTTCGTGAGCCACGGCTTGTGGCTGTATCCTGCTTCATCACAACAAGCCTTCAGCAGCCACGGTTTGGAGGGGCGTCTTTCACTTCGGAACAAAAGATGATTTTACATATTGGCACGACCCCACCGATTAACCCAGCTCCTTTTTTTTATGCCGAGCTGAATCTCTTCAAGAAATCAATTCCATTAAAATAAATCATAGACAAATAATTTAACGGTAAGCAGACATCGGAAAGTGAAAGCATAATGTGTGAAAGCTCGACAAACAACTCACTGGCTTCTCTGGCATGTGATCGAAAAGAGAGAGAGAGAAAAAAAAAGCTGCTCGACTCTGTGCCAGGAATTCGTTTCCGTTTTTGCCAAAAAACTGAGCTCATTCCAGCGGGCTATCCCTGTGTAGGCTGGCTGCTGTTTCTCAGATGGAGGTACACACACAGATGCCTGCAAATATGGCTTCCACCAGCTGCCTCTGATTGAATACAAGGCTGGGATTCTGCCCCCTAAAACACAACAAGGAAACACAAAATGGCGGCTCGCACATCGGCCATTTTAGGTCTGCTTAAAAACACTATACGGTCTACGTTTCGGTGGTTTCTCCAACTCCTGCTGTCTCACGAGGAAGAAAGAGAGTCTCGATTCTTTTGACAGTGACGGAGAATCAATTTTGTGCCGAGCAGTGAGACGAAAGTGAACAGACTCAACGAAGTAAGAGAGCAACTCGCATACTTTTCAGACAGCCGGAAAGTTTATAAAAGAAAAAGCATCATCACGTACAGCATGTCGCTGGCACGTTAACAGTTCAGCTACGGTTCCATCACAAAATGTGTCACTGAACTAGCAGATTGTATTCTTGCTTTCTTAAACTTAATCTCACGGAAAAAGACTTGGTTCCTCCTCAGGCTCTTAACCGTTCCAACTCTTCTGGGATAAAGGTGAGGCAGGGCCAGCAGGTTCACATGGCAGCGGCTGAAGGGGTTAATGAGCCAGACTGAAAGCCAGACCTGGGCCTCAGATAGACAGAGAGGGGTTAGGAGGTACACTGCTTGCATAAATTAGCATAAAGCCACAACCCCTGAGACTTGGTCCAGACCAGCCCATAGTTAGCATGCAGTAGACCCTGCTCGTCTGATTACAGAAGACCAGACAGACAGAAGGGGTGGGGGTGTTGGCACGATGCCCAACTCTGCCACCGTGCCAGTGACAGATCTACGAGCTCTGTTAGGTCGCCAGGAAATGTCTCCTGACTGGAGCTGTATTTGGAAGGCAGACGAATAGTGATATGACACAGTGACCGAGGGGGTAGGAGGGTTCACATTAATGAAGATTTAACAGGACATCTGAGCATGGCCTTGAATGAAAAAAACATTTATACATTAAATGCTTCTGGGAAATTCTGTGCTTCTGGGTTAATTGCGAAAATTGGCATCCCATTCCCTGCACGGTTCCCGGCTGTTGTGGAAACACAGAGGCCAAACTCGGTCAGTCATGTGAGCTCTATTGGGCGCTGTTGTCTGTGATCGTGGACTTTGTCGATGGCGCAGAAAAAAGGGGCACACATGGCTCAGCTGGGGCAAATCATTTTCTCTGTCAGCAGCTCCAGAATAAATGAGCCTCCAGCCAGTGGGGCAGCTGAGAAGATCTTGAAGAAAAGACGAAATGTGGCCTCTTGAGTTAATCTCATCTGCCGATCAGATTGCATGTCTGTGCATCGGTTACAGCAGAACGAGTACATTTGTATAGGCAGTATTTTGTAAAAGCCAAGAAACAGACCGTGTCCTCGCCTGCCCTCTGATAAAGCTGCTCTGCGGTTTTCAACCAGGATATGTTTATCTTGAAACAATTTCCTGCTTTCTTCAGTTGACAGTTACTCATGTTTCCAATATTTGTTTTAAATTAAAGCCTACAAAAAAGAAATATGTTAAATAGATAGAATGTTCTCACGTCAATCTGCGGTGCTAAAATCCACCCCTCGTGAGCCATCTTTAACAAATCACAACCCATGCAAAATATATCGTGGCAGCAATAAGCCTGAGCTTTCTGCCCGACACCATGAAAGGATGCCGGTTTTACAAACAACGTAAACACACATATTAAACAGTGAATCCCCAAACACACAATGCACTCAGTTGCCAACAAAAATCCTCTGAAATAGAGCAGATTCGTGTAGTATATATACCTATTGGACTGCCTAGTTTCTGGATCTAGATGGGATGAATGCTTGGCAGACACAACGGAGGGGGCACTCGACGATTGGTACAGGTTCTTGTGTGTTCTTCCCCCCCCCCCCACATCTCTATCTCTCTCTCTCTCTTTTGTGCCAAGAATGGGCAGTGTCTGTGTGCCAGGCAGAATTTCAATGAGGGAGGAAGGAGTCGGTGATGGTGGGCAAAGAGGAGGAGGAGCAGTGGGGGAGCTGGAGTTGGCAAGAGGAAGTATGCCACACAATAAATGGCAGGATGAAGAATTCCCACAGTTAAAAAAGATGCAAACGGATGTCTTGTCTCACTTGTGACCAGTCTTACTAGGGAAAATAATTCTGTCTAGGCATCTGGCAGATACAAGAAAGAAGGCTGAGCGCAATGGTGATTTTTATCATACCTGCTTTTGATCTTTCCCACTCCCTCAGGAATTCCTGATAACATTAAAGGACGATGGACGGGAGCTCTCAGCCTCGTCCTTGCTCACTTGGCACCGTGCTCGCTATGACGTTCTGTACATCCTCATTAGCCAAGCGCCAACACACGAGGCTCATGCTCACGTATGTGCATGTATACAGAGTACACTGCCATACACTCACACACAACCCGCCTGTTCGACCTGTGAACATGAATGAAGCTCATCCTTTCTGATTCTGATGTACTAATTGTAAATCAAATAAAAATATGTCCTTTCGCCATCAACTCCACTCTTTTACAATATAAAAAGGGACACACACACTCACACACACACACACACACACACACACACACACACACACACACACACACACACACACACACACACACACACACACACACACAAGGATCACAGGCATACGTGTTGAGTAGGTAACATGTCAGGCATGTGTTTGATGAAAAGATAGTATGACCCAGATAAGGCAAGAGTATAAGGGAGCCATTGTGTTGACTATCACAGTGTCAACATAATTTCAACCATTGATATCCACACATCCACACACACATCCACACATGTTAAAGTATTCCCCAATCTTGCAGATGACTAGATGCGTTTTGAAAAACGGAGAATAAAGAAAATGTTGATCAAAGGATTTTTTTCCTCTTCATTAGCGCTCTCTATCCTCTCTGTTTTTTGTGTTGTTTTTTTTACTTGTCTATGTTTTTGCTAATGTTCTGATAAGATGTGCAGTTACCATGGTTCCAAATGTTTCTGATAGCTCAGATGCCTGGCATGCTGCTACACGCCTACATTATATTACATAAAGCCAACATTATAGCATTCAATATTGCCACACAGAGCAGAGCGCGCACGCATGCATGCACACACACACAAACACGCATGCAGGCACGCACACATATTTGTGCACATGTATACAAATACTGCGTGCAAGAGTGCAAAGTGGTGTAGGTCAGGATGAAACAGCTGCTGCTTCCTGCACAAAAAGAGAAACTTCCTGTTGCCTCGCTGTAAAACCACGGCTGGTCAGCCAAGATATCAACCAATCAGCTATGTCGAGGCTGAATGCAGGAAGTGAGCCTGACTGCCTCTAGGAGAAAAACTCAGAAACATTATGAGGCAACATGATAAGTTCATCTGAGGATAAGAGGGGCGGGGACAGCGCTCTCCTACTCCTACCTCTCTCTCTGTCTCTGTAACCCTTGTTCTCTCTCTTTTTCGACAGCTTCTTCTTTCTTAACCTTTTCCTCTTGTCCCTGTCACATGCCGATGTTTACGAGGAGAGGTTCTTTCGGTTCTTTTTTTTGTAAACTCATTTGCTGCTTAATGCCAGTGCTGATTGATTTTAAATGACAGAGGGTGATGCAGGAGAATTAGGAGTTGTGATGACGACGAGGGGTATGTTGAAAGGGTCTGCCCATAGTCACGGTTTCATAAACACGTGGCACGAAGGCGCCATCTTAACACCAACCCTTATTTAGATCAAGATACAGTACCAACAATAAGCAGTCAAGTTAGAGTCCTGATACTACATGCAACATGCAGGTACTTCTGATCATTCAATCTGTATTAAATTTCCCCTCGAGAAGTAGATTAAAAGATCAAATCGGTTGCCGATTGATTAACACGTCCTGTTTTATTGACTTCGGTGAGTGCAATATTAATATGTGCTTTTGTTTCATGGCATACTAGCCTCTGACATAAGACTAATCAAAATATGCAGCGCAATCTGAGTAAGATAAACATTAAAATCGGACTGTTTACGTTTCTCCATTTGTTCTTTTTCAACAGGCAGGTCACACTGGTGAAAGTACTGATACGATGAGAAAGAACGACCGAGGAACACCAACATTTCTTTACAACGGCGTCTGTTTGCTAACTCTGCCTCACTTTCCTCTGAAGTGCAAAGTATACAGCCTATATATAAATACAAACGTTACAGTTGCCGCCTCTTAATCTGTCACACCTCTAGATCGCAGAAAGATAAACGTTGCTCACAAATGGGCATGTTCCTGTGAAACAACTGACACATATCTGACTTCTAACAGTGGCAGAAAGGGCAAACAGCATGTGAAGGTGAAGGAAAAGTGGTGACATTGCCCACATACCAGCTATCATAACTGCTCTGGGTGATAAGAGACCCGCCAAGTGTCTCACTTGTGCTGTGGGTGCAGCTTAACTCACACTGACCTGAACACAACAACAGCTCTGAGGCTCGATCGACCCTCTGAGGTCAGAAAGTAACCCGCGGAGGCCTGTCCTTCCTCCTGCCAGTCTACATAAAGACACCTGTTTGGTATGAAAAGCCACAGAAAGACTGTTTGCCACCCTGAGTGAGAGCGCAGTCCTTGTGCGGCAAGAGGAAAGGCGAGAGGAAGGGACAGAGAAAAAAGAGATAATGGAAGCAGGAGAAAGAAGATGGTCAGCAGGGAGTCGAGGAGTCCCTCTGAGCTCTAGAAAAGTTTGTCCTGCTATGTCCATGGAGCCAAAATGGCGGTGAGCTGATTGCATCGTGGCAACTGACGGCGATAGACACATTTACAGTAGGAAGACCACGATGAAGGACAGAGATGAGGGCGAGAGGAACTGAAGGAGAAAGATTTCAGGGCTGTGAAAAAGATGGAAAGAGGTGTCGCAGGATAAAAATGAAAAATACCTGGAGCTTGTACATGAGCGACGGGCTGGGCCAGAGGACTGGAGGAGAAGAGGGCCGTGATGGCGGGAAGAAGGGAAAAGAGAGGAGTAGAGCACACCCTCTGAGAGCTACACCCCCTTCCCACAATCCCCTCCTACTGGCGTGAGTGCGTCTGTCCGTACACAGGGTGACAGAGGGACGTCTACTCTCACACAGCCCTATAACGCATACACAGAAAGCGCACACAAGCCACAGTGTCAACCCTACTGAGCACAACAAAAAAGAAAAAGCAGACTTTCAATAGACTCACGGTACTTGTAGTTGCGTATGACCAAAACGGAGACAAACACACACACACACACACACACACACACACAGCAAGAGGACACTTTAAAAAACTCAAACGTACACATGATCAATTCGCCAGCATTTGGATCGCCCTCTGCTCTGCCCTGTGCCGTGTTTGCCTCGGTCTGCCTGCCCACTTTGGCACTGCTGCCAAGAGGGAAGGGGAGAAAAGAAGGGGAGGTGGGGCGAGGGGGTGTAGAGACAGAAAGAGGAAGGGAGGGACATGCTGTAGCAAAAGAGAGGAGGAGCAGAAAGAGGAGGAGTCAGAGAAAAAGAGTTAAGACAGAGTGAGACACAAACAGACAATAAAAAGAAAGAGAAGAAACTGTCGTCATGCGATGACACAAAACAGCAGCCGGGAACACTCTGGAAATTTGAATGCTAATCATCGAACAGCCGAAACATACCTCTCAGCCCGTACTGTATTTGTTGTATCCGGCAGCAACAGACAGATGGCGAGAGACAAGCGCCTTTGCCATATTGTTCCATCTCAATATATTTTTTTTACAATCAATAGATCAAAACAAGTCTGATTGAGATTCAAACTCTAAAACTGATGGACATTTGTTGTCAAGTTCTCTCGCCTCTAAGAGGAGTCTGTCTTCTCTCTGCGTCCCCCTCCATCCTTCCGCAAATTCGCCTTCTCCGTCCATCGGGGATAATATCTGCCCTCTTAGGTGGGAGGGGTTTTGAGGGAGTTAAGCTAAAAGGATCAATGGGAGAGGAGGTTGGACATTTCAGAGAATGTCACTTATTTCCCCCCATTCGTTGGCATCTTTCCCACGTCTCCCTTTGCTTTCACACTTCAGCCAATCAAGTTGAAACACCAATCCTGGATCAGCGAGCAGTCGCCTCTAGATGACCCCAATCATTCGGAGAGAAAACATAAATCCATCCGTTCATAAATGACTAAAACCTATCTACAGCCTGGTTGCGACCAAATCCCTGGTGTTTGAGCGGATATCCCAAGCCGAGCCAACCAATCAAAACTTGCTTCTGAGCTGACGTCATTTTGTAAACGCAGTAATTCAAAAAATAAAACAGGAACACTTTTTAATGTGTAAATAAACACTCTTCTTTTAAAACGTACATATACCGCTTAACAAAGAAACAAGGCTTCTGTATGTTAAACAGTTCATTCCTTGTCAGAGCTGCTATAATGCTTGAGTTATTTTGTCCTCAAACTAATCAAACAGGCACACACAAACGTACACATTTTTGGAGGGTTCTCCCAGTCCTCAAACACTCACCACGGAGACAAAACAGACCACAATAGTCCAGCTTCTCTGCTTAAACTCCACATGAGTCTTTTCTCGAAGATAGGACAATGGACACACACAAACACACATTCATACTGTACAGAGGCACACACACACACATGTGGTGCGAACAATCCGGTTCTTCCATGGAGGCTCAGATTCAGCCAGCAGGTTGGACAGCCCCTCAGCCTGACGTCACGTCTCCTTTGTTGTTTATGCATTTATTTCTCTCCTCAGCTGAACTCTCTGAACCCAACGTCCCCCCCGCCACCTCCCCTCCTCCTCCTCTACTCCCGTCCTCCAGCACTACACTTACCCCACTTACAGTATGGTTTTAACAAGAAATGAAAAAAAAGGGAGAGACAGACGGACACAGAAAGGAGAGAAACAGAGAGAAGGAGAGAAAAGGAGCTCAGATGTCTCTCACTTTTTCTTTTCCTCCTTTTCTTCTTCGATCGCTCGCCGTGTCTCTTCCTGCTTGGCTTGTAAAAGTTTCAGCTGCATGGCGGGCCGGCCTCCTTTGGCAATCGTCCAACTCTTGACTCTCCTGTCCTCTTGCAAAAGAGAGAAGGAGGGGAGGACAAATATAGTCACAGCTAGACCGTACTGCAGCAGCAGATGCACTCTGAATGCACAGCAACCATTTGTGTTTCAAACAAGAAGGGAGAAAGAAGTTTGTGACATCTTTTCAGGATGTATAATAAGCAACAGTGAAGCATCACACTCGATCTCATGTAAGCTAATCACGGCTTGAGACTGTGAGCAGAGTTTTGAACGGCTGTGCCACAGTTGTGATGTCGGTCTGCCTTTAACTGAGTGTGACAGCTGAGTCTGATAACTGTGTTTTGGTGCTCACACCCAGGTCACACAGGGGCACACTCACTTTTTTTTAATTTTTTATCTCTCCTGGTATCAATAACACAAGTAGCTCAGTACAGACAGATTTACACATGCACTGGGAGGATATGAAACTAAATATTGACATTATTTAAAAAGATAAAGCTAACTGGGCTCTCCGTTTTTATTGCTTCAGTACACGGTTACACGCATGAAGAATGTTACTGATTTACTCACCTCAACTTCGGGCACAAGGGTTTAAAATATTGTAAAGTTAAGGTGGTTTATCATTAAAAGTAGCCTTAAAATGTATGTATTTAAATGTAAACTAAAATTTTAATTTACTAATAATGCTCTCCAATTACAGGACCCAATATTCTTTATTTAGTGTGGCCTACAGTAGCTGAATTATTCCATTTCAAAATAAATGCTAAAATGATTTAAAGGCTGACGAAAAAAATGCTTCTTTTAGAAAAATGTATATATATATATATATATATATATATATATATATATATATATATATATATATATATATATATATATATATATTGGGCTAAATAAATAAGATGTACTTGACTAAAAAGATGGGCTACGGCCTAGCTAACGTTACAAGCTAAAGGCTACTAGCTTGCCCGATAAAAGAAGTGTTTAGCTAGTTGGGGAAAAGTTAGGACTCCTGAAAATGCTAAACTTTACACACACAAAAAACAGCACGGGCTAAATACACTTTAGAAAACCAGACCGCTGCTTACCCTGCTTCAAGGCTCTGCCAGCTCGTGCGGCAAAACAATACTGCATGTCGTAAACAATCTGCATAATTTAGTGAGGGGGAATATCTACATAAAATATGTTTCATAATGTAACTAGCTTTATACACTATTTCACAATGTAAGTAATAACTGAATCCGCAGAGGCCCTAAAGGACGACTTTTTCACGTTTTAGATAATAAGTACAAGTGTATACGCACTACCTGTTTAACAGGTGGCTTTATGCAGTTTGTACTTTGCTCTGATTGGCTCATTGGTAGAAACTGTAACCAATCACAGTGTGATATCTCTGGCGGCATCGATAATTGTAGCATTTAAATATATATGTCTTCTGTGAGACTACAGTGTCACAGAAGGTGCTATGGTTTCTTTCTTTCTTTTTGGGGGGCTTGGTATATAAATGCATTACCTTGTTCATCAACAGAAGTCAGTAATACTGAGATTAAAACCTAAACAGCGTATCCATGTTGTAACAGAACATCCGCTCATGAAAAAGACGTCACTATCACTGACTCTCATTATATACTAGTTAGATTAGGCGCCCCATCTAGTGGACAACTTGTGTAAATGTAATTTGTGAGCCATAGAAGCATCGCTTGAGGAATAATCCCACTTTTATGAAGATGCTGTTTTAAAAAATGTATTTATATATATTCTAGTTGCCTCTCATGCGTGTGAGTTCCTCTACTGTGAGATGAGATTGTATGTCTCCACTATCTATTAATGTGATTCCTGGAACTAGTTCACACACTGTAACAAAGATATTTATTTTATTTTAAACATGATCCATGAAACGGAAAACTCAAGAGAAAAAAAGACAGACAGTAACCCATGCAGATGGTAAATAAGACATAGATAACAAGTCAAGCAAATATTTGGGTGGAAAGAAAACAAATTACATTTTAGCAAATTATAACAAGGTGCTGGGTTCAGATTAGATATTATTTGCAATGCACTGCACATGGTGCGTGTGTGTGTGTGTGTGTGTGTGTGTGTGTGTGTGTGTGTGTGTGTGTGTGTGTGTGTGTGTGGTTTGGGGCTTAGGACTCATGATTCAATTGTATTAGAATTGGAAAAGAGAAAACAGACTTAAAGAGATGGAGCGCTGGAATGACCATTAAACATCTTCCTCTTTGTTTCCATAATGATGAGCAGCCTAACCTCGTCCTGACTGGAATTAAAAATCCTGAAGATTCTGCCCCCCAGCGCTCTGCCCTTCCAGAGTGATTGACCAGAAGTGAAAAATCTTGAAGGATAAAAAGAGAGCCACGCTTACTTTTGATATACTTTCTATATTTTAACAGAGTTGACCTTTTTGCAGTTCATGGCAATGCCAAGATGCATTGTGGCTTTTAATTCTGACAGAATTTTAATTTTGAAATCCCTTTTTCCCTTTTCCTTTTCATTCTGTCTCTCTCTAGAAACTGTGAGAGAAAATAACTACCCAACCTCCATTGATGCCGCAGACCTCACTGGGGAAAGGAGAACACTTTGTAACCGCCGGTGGACATGTTTGTACATGTAAATCCACTTGATGTTAGGCAGTCATTTACCGTCTATCTATTTCCCTCTGAGGCCAGTCCGTCATCTTTATCCGAATAATTACCTTGATAACTTTTGTTTGCACCAAATAAATGTTTAAAAAACTAATTTAAAAGTTTTGGCTTGGTTATTCATCTTGATCCAATGAAAAGAATGAATAGCCTTTTTTTCTGAGCATCTTGATACATTCTCAGCGATAAGCCAAATACAACATTTACCTCCCAAAAAGCTTCTTTATTGGTTGTTAATGACACCTACTTTTTCATCAAGTTATATGTATGTTCTGCTAGTGCCATTAGATCGTGATATACTCATGCCTGTGATAATATTGCCCTCTAGTGGCCATATGGAGGGATAACATCATTCCAATCGGACATCGAGTGGGTGACAAGAGCCTTTTCATGTAGGTGCAGGTTCTTGTAGATCTTAAATATATTGGGATGATAATGATAATGGTGGGAGTCCAGCATCAACCCTCACTGATCACTTCTGATCCAACACCAACTGTTGGAAATAGATGTAACGCAAGATTCCTGCTCAGGTATCAGCATTTAATCTGTACCATTAAACAGGAGCTTACTGTCAGCAGTTGAGAATAAGGGTGTTTAAGTCTCTTTGTCAGTCTCGTGACATTTCATCCAGAGCCCATTACATCTCCTTTTACAATAGATTCACTGTTACATGTCGACTGCATAGCAGGGCCCTTTCCTCTAATTACTCTCACCTTGTCAGTATAGGAGAATAATACTGTAGGAGATGTAAATCATTAACCAGGGCTTACCCAAGCCTATCTAGATCCCCTAGCAGCTTTGTCAGCCCTCTCGACCCCCCCGCCCCTCCGCCCCCTCTCCCGCCTCCCTCCTAGTGTCCAAGTGAATACTTTAAGAATATGTAACATGAATATGACATAAGAGAGAATTTACACTAAATGTTTCTTCGTATGCAAAAATATATAATTAGTATAGACTATATTTGAATGAAATACCTAACTAAAATACACAATAGTTGCCTGAAAAATTATCAATTAACCTCATGTCACCATGTTTCCCATGATGGTGCCTGATGAATAAAAACAGTTTGAATAGCTACATTCATTTAGATATTAAATATAATAAATAATAACTGTACAGCTGTGTTGGGTTAATGGATTGATATTGGTCCTGTGAAAAAAAGAAAGCATTGTTTGAATTGTTTTGAATTTTGTTTTAAATTTAGATAAATCAGTGTTGACTGTAAAATAAATCGCTTTTTCAGATATGTATAGTAATATGATTAAACACAATAATATAGGAAGGTGACCTCACGATTTTGTAATACATGCAAAGTTGTATTTGCACAAACCTGTTGACACGGATTTAGCCTGTTGCTCTCTTTATTTAGCCCAAAAAGCGAAGGAGCATTTTTGTCTTAAAACTTATAATAGATTCTTCCTTCTCCACTATCAGGGCATACATGTGAATAATCGCAATTTGAGGGAGAGGAGTCATCGACGTGACCTACACTCAACACTAACATCCCTCCCTATCCCCCTTTTTTGTCCTCCTCCACCAGGAGTCTGGTGTCATGGGAGGAGTTTGCGTTGGGACACCCAAAACTTTTGCGTGTGCGCGTGTTTCGACGCCACGCCTCTGTGCGTTTTCCTCCGCGCGTTGATTTCATACCAAAACTCATACTTGGCATTCCGCCTTTTTTTCTGTCAAACACGGTTATTTGTACCGAGGAAAAAATACTCGCGGTACAGTGAAACCGAACTGCTTTAAGGAAAAGGAAACCCGCACGGGGGACGAGTGTGTGCCTGTAGCAGCAGCGGGGCAGGGAAGCCATAGTAAGGTGAGTGCGCTCTCACATAGTTCTTTGTTGTGTGCTTGAAACTTTCACGCTGCGGCAGCTGCTTCGCTTCGTGTGTGCTTGAAGTTTTGGGATATTTGACATATTTCGCATTTCCCCCCCTCGCTGCCGCGTTGCTGAATCAGAGGCTCCTTGTGTTGAGCAGCGAGCTCCCTTTTCTGCGTGTCCTCCGCTTCTCGTGGCCGTGCTCGCCGTGACTTCCCAGGCGTCTCTTGGACTTAGTTTGGAGTTTGTTGAGGTATTATTAGCTCGCGAGCTAACCGACTAGCATGCCAGCTCGAGTGTGTTATCAGGCGCTCGACTGTAAAATAGCCACTGAAGTATGTAAAATAGCACCGCCTTTTCCACTTTATCGTGTGTTACAGTGCTTTAACAACAGCTGGGCATAGTTTGTTCACTACACTTTGATTCAAAAGCAGATTTTGCCAACTCACAGTTGGCTAAACGGCTTCCAACCGTTGAGTGTGATTTTTTTTTCTCCCCTCTTCGCGAGCTATGACGTTACATGCTAGCAGATAGGAATCCTCTGCTGTTGTTATAAAAGTGCCACTAACATGTGAGACTGGTCTTACGGGTTTAGCAGAAGACAGTAGTGAAGAAACACCTTTTGTTCGTCTCCAGCACTCACATCCCGACTGAGTTATCCACTTTCTGTATGATTTAATCTTTAGGCTCCTACGAAGAGCTTACAATCGGATTGATTTGCAGTCAAGCTACTAGAGTATGTTGTAGTAGTAGTAGTTGTTGTAGTAGTAATAGTAGTAGTAGTAGTCGTCAGCTGAGGTGGCCATGTTAATCTTAAAGTACTGTGATGAGATCTAGTGCTGTTAATCATAATGTCACTGGTCCCATTGGAGCAGAAGGCAGGCCGTTATGTGCATGTCTCTTGTCAATGTTAGCTGAGCTCATAGCTTTATTTAGCTCAATGCTCTGGCTTCTCTGCACTAAACATCTGACCTTTTGGCCACTGGGAGTTATATTGAAACTGACAGGGGCCACATATGCCTTAAGTGCACACTGTCCTAACTTTGCATTACACACTGTAACTGCTGCTTCAGTTACAATGTTAGGCAAAGCAACGTTTCCATACCATCAGTCCTGATGTATGTACTCCCTGGCCATGTTCTTACTACACTTATACATTTTAATTATAGTTTTCTTAGCTTTGCTTCATTATTCATTTGTAGGAATTACAAATGTGTGTACAAGTTTGCTCTGACCTTATTTAACTATATATGCAGAAAAGTATTGAACTAGCTTTTTGCTTACAGTGTCCTTGGCACAATATTGAAATTACCATAAAGCATTGTTAATACAACACATACACAGAGTCTATTAACAGCTACATGTTGAATAACCCAATCTATATTCCTTTTTTTGTGCCAACAAGCCGCTCAGAGACAAAGAAATGTACCCTATGTTATCACATGTATTAGTGGTCTCCAAAGTTTGGGACCCCTTAGCATTGAATAATTGAATACCTCAGAGCAATCGCCACAGGTTGTGGCCTTGTGCTGCATTCTAGTCGGAAGTCAGAACTTCCATTTATATTTTTCCCTCCAAGCTTTCCAGGTGCACGACCTAAACAAATGGCTGACTGTGACGAACCAATTTTTTTGTCTAGCGTACATATAATTGAACTATAAGCAGTGCATCCACCTTGCATATCAACACCATGACGCCATCACTAGAATTTGCCACGTAATGCAATTAGACACAAAACATTTTTTTTTTCCATAGACTTACTTTGAGAAAGAGATCATGATGATCAGAGAAAAATTGAATAAAAGCCAGTGCACTTTCTCCATGAGCTCTAGGATAAAGAGGTTTGCTGGAAGTTTTGATTTTTTTTAAAAAGAGTCTTACAGTCAGAAGGCAAACTTTTCTTTTGCTTCTTTGCTTTTAAGTCGCGTTCTTTTGTTGTTTTTTTTAAAAATAGGATATTGGAATCTTTTGAGTTTCGAGATTTGTGTGAACATGAGCTTTGAGTAGTTGGGTAGGATGTTTCCTTCCATCTTTTATTTGAAATCCTTTCTAGGCCTGAGTAAGTGAGGATACAAAAGATTTCACAAGAACAAATAGCAAAGATTAGTTGAAAATCATTGAAGCCTCTTGTGACCCCTCAGATGAATCACCCACAGGTTGGGAACTTCTGTTGCATTGTGGAGTATATCTAGAAACATCTTCCCTGTCGCTGACTTCTCAGCGATCGTGATATTCAAGAGGAGTTGAACGTTTTAATGTTGCTTCAGCCATTGCTCTCCCCTGACCATATCACAAGGGCCTGTCTTATCGCTATGGCAACAGCACAGGCCCTTCAGCAGTGATTCAAACTGGGAAGGCCCTGTGCAGAGTGTCCAATAAGCCCACCACAGCAGGGGAAGCTCTTGCGACCACACTGATCCTCTGTGGTTCTTCTGTGGCAGGGACCATGTTACACACACTCTGGAAAACATTACACCAAGCGGTATTAATGTTGCATATGTGTGCATGTGTTTGAGGAGACTTGGAGCATCTTCAACAATAACAGAAGAATGTGTAATTTCCTCATGTAGCCTTAGGTTGCAGGCTTCTGGGAAGTGCATATGGCTCAAGTACTGCCTCTTAAAGTAGTTTTGTCTAGGTTGGATTGTGGAAGGAAAATGACTATCTGGTCTTGGCATCACTAACTGGTATAACCGTAATATCTCAACCAACCGGTAGTGTCTTCATTGACCTTGGCCAGTGTATTTGTAAATTCACAAGCTCCTAAAGTTTTGCCATTTTGCTTGTCAGGTCTTTATCCCCCAGATGCCAGGGCTATTAATATGCCCTGTGTACATGGAGGCTGTAAATGACTTCAGATGAATCTGATCTCTCACTGTGATGTGTGGAGATATTTGGAGTCCAGGAAATCTGTCACAGCCACAAAGTTAACCCTGGTCCCGTCTGTCAATGTCTTTGAATGAATAAAGTGTGTGACCATTTTTTGTTTGGGTCTCATTCAAAACACGCAGGGCTCAACTCATATGTGCATTGTACAAATTAAGAACTCGGGATGAACAGTTGTTTTTTTTTTGTCTCGATACTGAACCTGGGCTTTGGTTATCGGCTGATAGCAAGTGTTGATTTATTACCAGTGTTTAATAAATAAGCTGTATTAATCAAGGCTTGACCTTAATATTGCTTTCTTAACTTTGTAAAACAAAATATCATAAAGATAATATACATTTATTTAATTGTTATTTATTATTAAACTAAGACGTCGTACACCAGCAACTTGAATAGGACTCACAATTCAAGCGTCAACCCTTTTTAATGCAGCAACTAATTGGTGCAAATTTAAACAAATTCTAGTATAAACATAGAATTGACGTGAATAGAGTGGCCTCATTGTCATATGCAGTGAATAACAATAATTTTCTTTATTGATTCATGTAGTAATTATTTTCTATAAAATGCATGAAAATAGTGAAATTGGCCATTATCATTTCCCAGAGCCTGAGTTGGCATTTTCAAATTCTTTGTTTTATCTGATGTAATAAAAGAAAAGTGTCATATCGCCACATTTGAAAAGCTAGAAACTAGTCTATTAGCAAATGGATAACCTTGGAGTTTGGCTTTAATACCCCAGACTCTAAATTCTAACTAACCCTTGTGCTTGTAATTTGTTTTTAAACTTAATTTAATAACTTCATCACCTGTGTGCTTCAGTGGGGATGCCTCATTCATTCAGTCCCATGCTCTGTACTGCTTCTCTACTTCTCACACCAAAAAACATACATTAAAATACATTCAGTCAGGAGTTTGTTTATAAACAGACACAACAGTATTTTTTTAAAGTGAGTTACTTCCAAAATCCTTAAACGGCCATTGAATTTAAGATCAATGGGGTTTCATGTGGATTACAACGTGTTTCTTTAAAGAAACAATGATTTCCAGGCTGCTATTGTTGTAGGGAGGAGTATGTGTGGTTGAGAGCCGATTTTTTTCCCCCAATCTACCAAAGAGCAAGTACTTTGGTGGGTTGAAGATTAAAAAATGATTGTAACCACAACAATGTATTTTGTTTATTATTTCTTGTTCACAGACTATACACTTTAGGGGTTGTGTTTTGTTGTAATAGATCATTTCAAGCTGAATGCTATGTTTTCAAAACATCCGGAAGACGGCTGTATTAATTTCTTTAGTCCTCGCTGATTGCCATGGCTTTTTTTCTAAATTCATCAGCTATCAAAACAAATGCTGCTCTGTGCTCTCAACATTGTGGCACATGTTTTGGTGTAATGCTGTTTTAATATATCAAAACATGGATTCAGTGCAAGCATAGAGAGTGTTAACCCAAGTAGTCTTACATTTAACAAATTAATCAGCAAGACAGGGTTATAAAAGAACAAGATAACATACTGACGATCTTTTAAGATCAAAAGTAAATCATTTGTGCAATAAAAATCACAATCTCTATGATGATCCTATCCACACCAAATCTAAAACATTCCTATTTCGCATTATATATTACGACATTTTGAGTATTGTCGTTGAAAATTGAATACTAAGGGAGAACGGAAAGTTTGACAGGCGTAGCAACAGCAATTGAAAGGATGTGAAATCTTTAGAAAATGTCTTATCCTATATGTTCTAGGTGTGTTGTGGTCAGGAGCCGTCATCATTGCGTCGGAGTGGAGTTGCCGTGGCAGCCCTGACGGGGCGCAGGAGGACGGCGCCGATGGAGAAGGAGTGGCAGATGGGGCGGACCGTGGATTGGATGGCGACCCTGAGGGAGTTTGGAGTCCAGACATTGAGCAGAGCTTTCACGAAGCTCTGGCCATCTACCCTCCCTGCGGCAGGAGGAAGATCATACTTTCTGACGAGGGGAAGATGTATGGTGAGGAACAGGACATTTCTGACCTGATGTAATGATGCTATCATCCAGTCAGCCATCATATCCACCTTTGTTTATGCTGATGACTTCAATATTCCAATATACAGTATATCAATGTTTGCAGCAGTACCAGTAGGGAATGAAACTTCCAATCTTCAGCCACTGTAAAGCCACTTACCACTGTAAACAACACATTACACTTAAGTAATTTGTATACGGCTCATGTTTAGTGAAATCAGTAAAAAAGAGAGACAATATAACTTTTTAGAGATGCCCCAGTCACGTTCTTTCTCTCCTATTGATACAAATTGCAATTCGCAGATAAACCATTTCAGCCTCTTCAGATCGTTTTGGTTGTTGGTTTGTTCAAGCAGCTGGTATACAAGGCTCCAGACTATTGCCAACATATATGTTCTATTGTCCTGAAGTTTGTGTAAATATACTTGTTTTAATTGTTATTTGCATAACAACAAGACAATTAAAGATTGTTATTTTATTGTTTTAAAGAACTCTTAGCATAAGTACTTAATATACATTGCTTTGAGCTAGTGTTTAAAAGTTTAACAGGCCATGATTCATTCTTAAATATCTATACATTGCTGTATATATTAAAACAACTGTAAGTATTCAAATTTAACACCAAAAACTAAATTGATTTATTCATTTGAACACATGATAACATTATAATTTACTTTTGCCCAATCCTTATACCGGTATGGAACCTCCGTATGTTAGCGGTTCGCTCCGGTGCAGCCAAAGTTACAAGCTGTCCTCCTGCCAATTCTGACGCGATTTGTTGATGTGGCCATGTAGCATTATACTTTATCTTCAACTAGAAAGCATCAATGTCAATCTCTCGATCACATTTTTTTTTTTTTACTGAATATCGACCAAAAACAATTGCTGGTAAAACTTAGTTTCACATTCACATTTCAGTGCAATTAATCCGTACTTCACAGGTGTGCCAAACTGTGGGGGGAGGAATCCTTAAAGATTGCAGATTGACGACAGTCCGTTACACCACTACCATGAAGTATAATGGCCAAAGTGAACGATCTGCACAAACTCTCTATCAGTCTTAAGTTTTAAAGAGTTATATGAAACGGAAACTTTGCCTGATATGGTTTGGTTTTCGAAGGACGTCCCTCAAAAGCCAGTGTTGGGAACTGGGACCATTTGGAAACCCAGAGGCTCATTCTTGTCCTGTTTTTGCTCAGGTGATCTGCATGCAGGTATTTTTTTGGAGATGGCTGTTTAGTTTGAGGTGAAATGACAGGATTAAAAGGGGGAGCAGGTTAAAATTTTAGGTCAGGTTTGGGTAAGAAGATGAAGAAGTTGCTTCATCACCAATTCCTCCGGTCACTAATTGCTTTAAGACTAATTTGTATTGGTCAATTAGACCGCATGAACAACTGCTTATGTAGTTAGGATCTGTTCAGGAGCCTGTGACTACAGCTTTGACGTATTTGGTGGTTTCTTCCTACCTTATAGAATCTTGGCGAGCACCCAACATTCCTAGCTTTTTTGGCTGAGTGTTGGCATGCTGCCTGTAGCAGCCTGTGTCGTGCATTTGTGTGAGTGTGTGTTCTGAGGTTAGCAAGATATGTGATCCCATGCGACAGAAAGGGAAAGTTTGTTTCAGCGTTGCAGCAGCATTGTCTCCTTTTGTGGAAGTGTGGGCTTGCTGTGTTGACCACCCCCACTCTTATCTAAATAAACAAGGACAGTCCCAGCGGTACACACATTCACACTTTGGAAAGCTACACTGAGATTGAACATAATCCTCACTCTTACATTAACCCTCAAGTCTCTCATTTTCAAGCCCCAAACGTTTGAGTCACTGCCTATTAATATCGACTGTGACTGTTATCAATGTGTTTAACTTTGAATGTCCCATTTTAGTTTTAAAACTTTGCATATTTTTTAATTTTAGAACTTAGTAAAAAACATATCAGTTTCTTTACAGAACAAATCAAAACTTCTTCACTTGTCAACTTATGGTGTGATATTTCATCAAGAATTCTGTCTTAGCTTCACCACCCATATCATGATCACCTGTCCTTAAATACACCCATCCTACATCACAACATCCTCCAGTAGGTCAAGGGGAGTAAACACATAGCCATTTGTGAGTTTGTATACTATAACTTTAATGTTTATTCTTGTGCCCATTTGTAGTGTGACTGTTGCAAAAGATAATAACACTCGGTCCAAAATAGTCATAACCGATGCATATTTAACACATTAATGAACTGAAGTCCCTCTGAAACACGAAGTCAACTGGCTTGTCAACTTGGCAGATAATTTATGGATAACAGTTCATGTCTAAAAGTAACTTAAAAGTAGATATGGATATAGCAGTCAAGCTGTCGGAACCATTTCCTGCTTATTTCCCCAAACTTATATTGAGAAGATTGGATCACTTAGTGCAGCTGTTAAAACCAAGAAAATACGTTTAAACTAGCATACCAATGTTATACTATTTAAAATCCCACTCTACTTACACTCGTATCAAAATATCAGTTTTACTTCAATGCATGCAAGAATACATGTGCCTCTTCTGCTAATCTCGGCCAGTTGTATTTGAACCTATGCTCTCAGTGATTTGTAGCTACTATGATATCACCCTGGATTAAGGTGTCAAGCATGTATTCCCAAATTAGGATGATCAGCGGACAGATCACCATCTCAGGAGATTGCACTCACAGAATGACACGGAAGAAATAGAGGGTGCTATTGTTATTATAGCATCATGTTGATGCTATTTTTTTAATTGCACAATCTATTTTGGATTCTCTATTTATCAAACTAAGAATGTACTTTTAAGAGAAACAATTTTGTATTAACAAGGTTCTACCCAGAATGTGAAGAATAAGACATATTTATCAAGAGTAACATCTGTCATATTGTTTAAATACTTACACTTTACTGAGTGATGTGTATGTTGGGGGTAAAATCACATTTTGAATCCTTCATAATTTCAGTAGCAATTAATAGGTGACATCAATAAACATTTAATTTAGAATATGTACAAAATGGAGATTAAATAACTGGAAACGCGTTGTAAAGGAAACAATCTAAAAGCCATTCTGAATTATTCATAGTGCCATAGCTAATTAATTATGCATCACAACCAATGATCTAGTTTACAATTCTTCCAAAACATTTTCTCTCTCAAATCTTATAGTCCAAAGAAATTTGAGGACTAGCTTTCATTCTTAGCTTTCTGATGGGAGTAAAATTGTAAATACAGGCCCTGGTAAATGAAGCTAAATCAAATCTGCTTTAGCATGTGGTTGAATTTCTTTGGGGTCATTTTGGTCTTTCCCTCTTATTTTTAATTGTGTAGCCCCATTGAAATGATAACCAAATAAAGTTAGATTCAAGTTTGTTTAGTTTTCGTTATAATTTCTCTTTCTCTCTTTTGATGAAAATGTAATTCCTAATTTCATGCCAAAAAAAATGTTGAATGAGCGATATACTAATTTAATCAGATGGATCAGTTATTGTGATGGGGTTGATGTATTCAATTCATTTCTGTTTATATATAAACACATATACTGTATACAAACATATACTGGAATTTTGATTCCTGTTCATTTTGAAGTTGCTCGTGTGTGATTTATTATTGGAATAATAGATAATAATTTAGTAGGCTATGTCGTTATTTAGTACATGTTGTTTTAAGTGAACAAAGCAATGCTTAAGTCAAAACTAGTATTGGCCTTCCCATAAAAGAATGATCTCAGTCCACACAGTGAGGCGTACATCTTATCAAAGGAACAGTGTGTGAGATTTAGTTGCATCTAGTTGTAAGGTTTCAGATTGCAAGCAACAATATGACTCCCTTTCAAAGTGTATCTTGAGAACTACAGTGGCCCTCACAGGTAGGGATAGGTATCTTTAGGGATTTTATTACTGCAAGGAGCTAAATGATTGCTCTTAAAAACACATCTAGAATTTTGAAAACAATATATTTTAAATATAGTTTCTAGAGCAGCAAAAGTAGTCTTTACAACAGCAAAGTCACAAATCTAAAATGAGTGGAGTTTATAAATGATAATAATCAATAATGAATAACACAGACATCACAAGGTATCACTTGTCTGCTTTGTCTCAGCCAGTAAAGAAGTTTACAGGAACAAACTAAGATAAACAGACTAAAGACAGACTTCTGTTTCACACCGTAAAAATAAAAAGGCTTTTGGCCGATCGTGCTTTCTATGCTTGTGTAAACAAAGCGGCCGTGGATTATAGACTGTGGACAGCAGATTGAATTAGGTTTCACATTTGTTTACATGTCGTGCTTGTTGAAGAGTTGTCTTGATAAAGTATTGTCTATTTACTCGTATAAGTAGTATCGCAGTAACAGTAATTGCTGTCAACTCGAGTAATCTTTACTTCACCTGATTTACATTACCACCACATGCGCGACCAAATAAGTTATTCTGAAACATTAAAAGTACTATTAAAAAGCACCAGTTGCATTAATACGGAGTTTGGTGGCCAGCTACTCAAAGTAAAGCAAAGGCACAAACAGCACATTCCAGACTGATAAATGTCCATTCTGGGCTGCTGTAGAAAGAGGAGAAGAGAAAGAGCCGGAGAAGAGGACCCGCTTCCTATGTAAATATAAATGGCTTTTTCTAAGCTAAATAAAACCTAAGCATTTTTAGTTTCAGTTTTCATTGTACACTAATAAAAACATAGTCCTATCTTCTATTCCTGCCAATTAATCCCCCTGAATGTTGCACACTGTTCATTTAAATAAGCACTGCAAAAGATAACACAGCACTGAAAAAGTTGGATTGGTGCATCCCTAGATTTATGTGACAGAAAGAGGAAACGGAGAGATATATCTACATGTTGAACGGGCGGTGTTTCCTAAATGAGGAGTACATAACACACATAAAACAAATGGAACTTTGATTGGAATTCTGATGAAAATGAGTTTGGCCTTATGTGGTAGGCTGCAGGAAAGCACATGTGTCCTGTTTTGGGAATTGGAGCTGACTGCCTGATCTGAGTCAGACACATCTGTTGATTTTGGGGGATTCTGTGTTCTGGTAACGCCAGAGCTGATGTGACTCAGCGTGATGTGACCTCAGTCCCCACAGCATCACACCACTTCCCAGAAAGAGGATGGTGAAGTTAAGGATGTTAGTGCATTCTGTGATTAAAAGATAAAAGCGGTGTAAGCGGTCTGTTAGGCTTCGTTTGGTTATCTTTAGCCTTTGTCTAATTCTGACATCTGCAGCCGTGTAAATAGTGAGTTGTTCACCAGCAGATCATCTGGTGTGGGTTGGAGCTGGGGGAGGCGCAGAAAGAAATGACTGATGGTGCACTTTGTGGTGACCACATTTGTGAAGCCTGTTAACTACACGAGTAGCCTCACCATCTCCCACTAAAAGTGCATTTGCATTAAACTTTTATAGTATTCTAGCTTTATTTCAAATGGGATGGCATCTTCATGTTTGTTTTTTTCATGCAAAGATTGATTTTAGTACAAAATACACAGCATAAAATCTCCCCCCCGGGCTGACAAACACGACGGATTCACGGTCTTACCGGGTGTGTTCTGATTGTACTTCAAATTAATGTTGTAAGATGCAAATTAAAGGCTGTGTGGCTTGCTGTGTTGCAGTAGACTTGAGATCAATTGCTGTGTCAGAGCACTTAATCATGTCGTCATTGCCTCTTAGGGTCATTTCTGTTTCAGTGAACGAATGATATTGGTTGCACCAGCGGTCAGAGTGGTGTAATTTAAAATACAAAGGCACATTTTGTGGACAAACCACAGACAAGGCTACATTGCACAATGTAGGAGCACAATGTGTTACTGATTTAGACTCTGCTAGACATTTTTAGACCATTATAAATAGTCATAGGGTCCTACACGCCTAAGACATATAATGTAAAGAAGATATATTCTAGTGACTATTCAAATTTGAGTTATAAGTGCTCCACTCTGATTGTATTCTTTTGCCTTCTCAATTTTAGGTCGAAATGAGCTGATAGCTCGCTATATCAAGCTACGAACAGGAAAGACGCGCACACGCAAACAGGTATGCTCAGCTGCTATTCAGGACCACAGTGTTTACATCCAGTATCTGGGGGCCATATCTCCTAAAGTGTTTATTTGTATTTTATTATAATTTACCCATTCACCTTTTTAAATTGATAATTAATGGACCATGGTTTTGTTTAAATGGCAAAATCACCCTGTGAATATTTGTTTTTTTCATGGGGGTAACCCTGCTTTCATAGGTGTCTAGTCACATTCAGGTTCTGGCACGTAAGAGGGTACGAGAATACCAGACCAGCATCAAGGTGGGTCCCTGCTGAATCAACTCTCCCTTCCCTCTGTAGTCACATCCCCTCTTCTTTTTCCTTTCCTTTTTCCTCCCATCCTCTGTCCTTCGTCCTGTCTTTTGTCAGGTCTCTAGTCACCTGCAAGTCTTGGCCAAGAGAAAGTCTCGTGAGATTCAGTCTAAGCTCAAGGTACACACGCTCACTGACTTTATCATGCTAGCTGCTTCGCTCTGCATGTGACCCAAATCCAAGCTAACGTAAACATTAAATCACCTCAGAAGTCTTTGTCAGAGCTTATGGCAGATGTATGCTTCTCTGTTGAGTTACTGTATGTACTACAAGGGAAGGAACCATTTAATGAGATAGCATGACATATGCATTTAGTGTAGTGGGGAGGATCAGATAAGGCTCTATCTAAGGCAGGACCACTGGAACAACTTGATGAAATATAAAAATTCAGTTTTTCAAATTCCAGTTCACAAAAAGTTATGTGCATGATGTGTATGTAATGCCGCCATGAGGGCACTGAGATAGTGTTAGTTGATGGCCATGGGAACATGACAGGCTTTGCAAACCTGTTATATTTTAAAACATTGCTTTCTGTCAGTGTTCAATGTCGTCTGGCGTTGCTTATTGCAAAAGAGAGATTTCTTGAAGGCTTCAGTGTATCATAATTTGTGGAAAATATATTTTTTGTTATAATGCATGGCATTAATGTTGAGCAGTGTACTTAGTTTAAGAGGCTTGTGGCTATGGACGTAGATAATTATATTAGAGTTAATAGCAGGCTCTGTTGACCTCAGCATGTGCATGGCAGTAGTAATATACATAAACGCTTCCATACACACAGACATTTAGGGAGTTTTAAAGGTGCCCCTCATCTATGTGCACATATTACGAATTTCAAGATTTCTCTTTTAAAATCATTTCTGATCTCCCCGTTCTCACTCTTAAGACATTTTCCTCAGACTTTATATCTTTTCCGTTGAAGCGGTCTTCTTGTGGTTTTACCATTCACTGTAATAAACGTTCTTTGTGACATAATTTTGCCCGAAATGCATTTAACTTGCTGCACTCTAATACACATTTGGAGAACTTGTTAAGATTTCCAGGTCAGTATCTTTCCTGGTATAAACGTCAGCTTTTACGCCTCCCAGATTCATAGGATGTAGCGTGTTCTGTCAACGTAAGATACCTTTTGTTTGTGAGTGCGTTTGTCAAGGTAGGTCAGAGGTGGAGTCATTTCAAAGATGTATACGCACTGAGGAAGGTGTTTTTCCCTCATCACCTAATAGTGAATCTATGACCTGCTGTTGTTTTGCATGTACTGAAGGTAATTATTAACGTGTCTTCTTTGCCATAGGCCATGAACTTGGTAAGTTTTGATACAATTACAATCTTCTGCTTCAGGCTTTGTGCTTTGTGGTTGGCATCACATAACTGCTAGTCCACAATGCAGTTCTACTGCCAAACTCAAAAAACCTGCACAATACTTTTGTTTTTAGTGGCTTTAGTTAAATACTGGTGATGGTCCAGTTAGCTCTCCTAGCCTGCTAGCTTGGTGCGTGTCCTGCTTTGGCATCCCCCTGTATCTGCTTTGCACTCTGTCCTGTCTTCCCTCGTAGTTACTGCATCACGCTGAAGTACTCTATAATAAGTTGACTGGCTGGCTGTCTAAACTGGCCTTGAAGGTTGTCTGAATTTGGAGTGTGGAACCTATATTTTACTGTGTTTTATTTTTGAAATTGCAAGTTTTCATTGTGTATTACTTTTTTCTTTCTCATTCAGGACCAGGTATCCAAAGATAAAGCATTGCAGACAGTAGCCAATCTCTCATCAGCTCAGATTGTGTCTGCTAGTGTAATGAAACCCCAGACTCCGTTCCCACCACCAGTCAGAGTGAGACACACAAAAACAAATACATACACACAGCTGTTCTTTTCTACCTTCTGGGTAAAACTCTGAGTAATACTGTCTGTTCTGTTTCCTTTCTTTCCCTTTGTTCAGTTTTGGCCCGGCCCAATGCCAGGACAGCCTGGACATTCTCAGGAGTAAGTGGCAGACTCGCTGGTTTGGTTTGTTAAAATTGGAGTACATCTTGTGCTTTTGCTCGTACAGTTGCTCATTTTGTGTTGTTCCTCCTCTTCCTTTTTGCAGCATCAAGCCCTTTGCACAGCCACCATACACTACACTACCAGCTGCTGTCCCTGCACCTATCAGTAAGTGTGAACACAAACTCACTGATTTGAGTAAATAGCAATGATTATTGGTATGTCATTGTTCTTTTCTGATCTAAATGTTTTGTAGGCTACGAGCCCTTGCCTCCCCCACGGCCTGCAGCTATAGCAGCTCCTGTATGGCAAGACAGAACCATCGCCTCAGCAAAACTACGGCTCCTGGAGTACTCTGCTTTTATGGAGATCCAGAGAGACAGGGAGACGGTAACGACGTCCATACATTTATATAATTTATTGATCTATAAGTAATTGCTAAAACTATGTCTCCGCTCTATAATCACTTATCCTTTCTTCCCTACAGTATAAACACCTTTTCGTACTCATTGGCCCATCAAACCCCGGCTACAGTGACCCCGTATTGGAGTCCATAGATGTGAGGCAGATTTACGACAAGTTCTCTGAGAAGAAAGGAGGCCTGAAGGAGCTGTATGAAAAAGGGCCTCACAACGCATTCTTCCTCGTCAAGTTCTGGGTCAGTAAAGAAAAGCAGTTTTCTGCCTGATAAAATCATTTTAAGCTGAGAACTTTGCAAAGTCTGCTGCAGGACAGAAATGCATTGCTTTATAAATTATCACAAGATGCACCACACAGGGGAAGGAAAGCCTTGTTGCTTTGTTAAGAATAAAATCAAATCAGGGGGGAATACATTTCTTTTCCTTATTCACCTCGAGAGTCCAAACCTGTAGAGTTTTCTTGTAAAGAAAAACCATTTTGGTTTACGCTGAGTTTTTTTTACATTGGTACTCAGCAAAATACATATAGTGGATGTATTTCCTTCCTGATACAGGTGTGTGCTAGACTAGACACATAGAAGATGGGTGTGTTTGTTTTTGTTCTTTTTGACACTTACCATCTGTCCATCTTTCTGTGCCTGTTCCAGGCTGACCTGAGCAGTGACATCGAGGAGGGCGCTGGTGTGTTCTACGGCGTGAGCAGCCAGTACAGTGGTACAGAAAACATCACCATCAGTGTCTCAACAAAGGTCTGCTCCTTTGGCAAACAGGTGGTCGAGAAGGTTGAGGTAAGAAAGGGAACATTTCTTTTTTTTTTTTTCAAAGCGCGAATAAAGAATCTCTTGTCCACCATATTAACGTGGTTAAATTGTGACACGTATGTGTGGATTTCTCCCATTCAGACAGAATATGCACACATGGAAGGAGGAAAGTATGTGTTCCGCATCAATCGTTCACCCATGTGTGAATATATGATCAACTTCATCCACAAGCTCAAACACCTGCCAGAGAAATACATGATGAACAGTGTACTGGAGAACTTCACCATCCTACAGGTGTGTATGTATTTGTGTGTGCATCTCTATTACATTCCACATCTGTAACTCTGGCCCGGTGTTTGTATGTTTAATCCTTAAATCCTGACAACGTTTTCCTCTTTCCCCTCTTTCTCTTGCCAGGTGGTGTCCAACAGAGAGACTCAGGAGACTCTACTGTGCATCGCTTTTGTGTTTGAAGTGTCCACCAGTGAACATGGTGCACAGTACCATGTGTATCGACTAGTTAATGACTAGCAGCACGCTGCGTGCATGCAGAGACTCTTTACAGACTTTTTTTATATATACAGCATAAACACTATTTCCAGCTCAAACACAGAGAATCAACACTCCTCTACTCTAAATACACACTAGTTTTAACAGACCAACAGTCACACTGTAGTCACACTGTGTATGCATTTCCATCACTGCAAACTATGCACACATTTCCTAACATCCCATGACTTAAACACTAAATTTTAAAATAATTGTTTATAGGTTTTTACCAAAATGTGGCGTAATTATCAGTACGTGTTGTAATGTTATTCAATGTAATTATTCAGTCGACTGGCTGAATAATTACATAATCACCTAGTGAATCTGAGTGTGCACAACTCTCATTGTCAGTCTGGGTGTAACATTTATCTTTTTAATAAGAAATTAAATTCATTGACACAATGAAACCAGCAAAAGAGCCAAACTACACTTCATCAAGTTAAATATGTTATTTTCTTCCGTCATATACATTAAATACAATGACAATCTAGCTGTGGTGCACTGAAAATGGATGTTCTCTTCTCCAGGGAGTTTTCCAAGCATATGAATATACATCATGGGTGTGACTGATGTGAGACAAGTTTGAATATAGGGTGGCAATCAAATCATTTAACCAGTGTTAATCTAACTCTTCCACCATGCTTATTTGTAGCGTTGCAAGGTAGGAATTGATTGAGCCTATAATGGCGTATCCTCTGTCACTGCTCAGTGTGGAGAATCATTGTACTCCAGTTGGTTTAATCAAAACTGTTAGGATCACAAGACAGAAAGAGTGTGCCTTTTTTCCGAGAATGCAATTCACTACATGTGAAGACGTAAAAGTCGTATTTATATTTGAAACACATTGTCAAAGTGTAAAAAGGGCCACCCTTTATGGTGTATTTGCTGTTCAAAGGTTTCCAGTGGTACAGTGTGTGGGGGGGAGAGGGGATTGTTTGTTCCCATGTTAAAGAGGTGTTTTAATTTTTGACTCCCATATTTTGGGAAACAAAGTAGATCCCAGCCAGTTTCGGATTCAGTCCAGCATTTTGAATGAAATAATGATCTTTTACTGTTCATTTACACAATACTGTTTTAGTCTAACTGCGTTGGTTCGCTGCAGTATTTCTACCTCCGCGTGAGTTGGGATAAGAATGTGCTTTGGTTCATAAAGCCGTAACCTGAGGAGCACTGATGTATAGGACGTGTACACTACACTTGTAATGGTACTGTTTATAAGCCAAAACAAGGTAAATAGACTTGTTTTTGTAAAGATGAACTATCTTTCTTTGTATTTTACCAGCACAGCTAGAAGTTTTACTCTAAACATCAGAAATGGTGGGTGTTTTGGTTGTATCTTTTGGTGTCTGCAAAATGATGTATGGTACAGACCACACTAAGGTTACCCACAGTGCACTGGGGTAGATTTATGTCTGATAACACTAACAAATTATCCAGCTTACACTTGCTTTCTTTCTGTTTTGGTCGATGTATCGTTTTTTGTTTCTGGTAAACATTGCTACCAGCATTTTTTATATAGTAAATGTTAATTGACTGTATTACGCCCTCTCCTGGCAGGATTATCTTTTACCTATTATCATGAAAGTAAAAGCCAACTGGTTTAAAAAAACATATTCACTGTGTGGTCAGCCAAAATGTGTATCTGTTTATTTTTCCCATCAATGTACTCTGGTTGGCTGTGCCTCATCCCTTTTTTGGTCCAGTCTGCTCAGTGAATGAAATCTGTGCCTTCATGCTATACCAATAAAACCACATGGTGTTTGCAGAATCATGTATTCATCGTAAAAACGTAGCTGCATAAGAGAGGACATCATCCTTAATATCTTTTAAATACCATTTTAAACTTGTATTATCCTAGTTAGGTAATATGCTATATTTGTCAAACACTCGTGTATCAAACTTTTATTAATAATAGTTGGCATTGAATGTTGGTTATATTTCTACCAGTGGAGGAAGAAAATAAGACCTTTTTGAAATACATCCTGCTTTTATTCAGGCAAAGCTTTTGTAACGGGTTTAGTTTTAGTACAAGAAGTAACATCTGATTCAATTGGTGGATTTGTTAAAGGGATTTCTTCAAAACATTGTGGGGAAAAGTGGGTTTGTCTCTGTGTCAAGACTTTGGTATTGTTAAGGCCCTGCTGTCCAGCCCTAGTCCGAATGGACTTTTTTCCAAATCAGACATTTTGAATTGCCACAGTAGCAAAAGACAAAGGTGAGAAACAAAAAAAGATTGCCATTGCTTGTTATTCACCATAAGTCAAAATGCTGTGAAAACTGTATCCCTATCTCCAAGGCATTTGCCCACATAGGTTTTTAAAAAAAAATTTGTTTAGCCTTTTGAACGGTTTTAGTCACTTTTGTTGTCTCAGATTAATTATTCTTGCGGACATACACTCAAAAGTATATTAAAAGTGTCACGTTACATAGGTTGCAATTCTTATTTGGCCCACTAGATGGAGGTGTCCTCAATTTAAAAGCCCTCTGTATCTGTAGCACTGACATATGGAGGCTTTACCATTTCTATCCATAATCTGTGTGCATTCATATGTTTGAGTGACACGTTAGGTGTTTCCCTTGTTACTTAAGATAGTCACACAATCCCATGGGTAATACGTTTAGACAACCAAATGCTAATTATATCAATGATTCCTGGATGATAAGAGGTACATTTGTTGCTCTATATTTATATTGTCTGCTTAGGGTTAGGGTAGGGCACAAAATGTGCACCACTGAAAGAGAAATGTAGTAAATTGAAAAATCAAAGGGTGTTCAACTTACGGACCTCTACCACACTAATCCATGCTTTATACCTACACAACAGACTGCTGCTTCTCGAGGACCATTTTTGAAATCCTCCAACAAAGTCTCTGCAATCTCAGATCACATTAAATGCATCTCCAAGCTTAGACAATTTAAATTGCAGCTACATACTACCTACATATGCCCTTCAATTAATAACCTATACACTGTCAATCAATTTGTAAGATCAAACTTTTTCAGGATCTTTCAAAAGTGTTTGTAATAAATTGCACACTGTATGTTGTCAACCCTCAAGGCATACATGATAAAGTGTCAGTGATAAGAGTGTTTTTTACAGTCTTAATCTATATCCAAGCAATAAAGTTGTGGTGACAATGTTAACTCTGTGTGCTTTGAATTTAAGGTGTTTTCAACTCAGAGTCTAACATTAAAGAAATTATGGCAAAGCTTTAAAATAACATTTGGCGTTATACAGACGTGCTGTAACTGTTATGGTGTCACTGTGACTCATGCATGAGCTATGTTCATTTCCAGTATTCCTTCCACTTTTATGGTGGTTCTTTTGGTAGACATTAGTCAGTGATATCTGTCTGCAGGAAGGTTGAAGCAGTGACACGCTAAGTCCTCACGCTGGGCGTGGTACTTACTGCATAAGCCTCCCCACATGGCAGCAGTGCAGAATATATCATTTCAGTGGTTGCTCACGGCTGAAAATCCGTTAATGATTTAGCCAGAGGAGCACTAATCAAGTTTTACTTTCATCCGGTATCACTTTAAAATGTGATGAAGCTGGTTTAAAAACTACCAACTACATTTGTCTATTTTTCTTTCAAACAATACTTCTTTGTCCTGAGCCTTTAATCTCAGCTCTTCGGAGGTATTTACATTATCAGTATGTCAAACAAACATTTGACTCGTGTTCTGTCCTCTTCTCTCAGATAAAGCCTCCGGGGATAGAGATATATGCATCCATATATTATCATACATCACAGGTGCATTACACACACAATATTTATTAACTTGGCAGCGGTGAGACAAAGGGTGTGGTGGGAAAATGTCAACTGCAGAAACTGAGCCAAAATAATCCGGTTACACAGAGAGCATGTGGCTTGTATCACCTTTCCCCCATCTCTTCCCTTTTTCCCTCTTCATTACTTTTCTTAACTGAATACTCATCATGAAACCAGAAAAACTGCATGAAGAGGCAGTGTCCATTATAGGAATAAATACATCTAGTAATCCTACATTTAAGAATCAGATCAAACTTTATAAGGTGAAATTTAAATGACCATGTATCCACTTCTTACTTTTTGGCGACCGCTTAGTTGAAGCAACAAGTCATCAAACACATGAGTTTACATGGGTAAAGTATTATCAGCAAAAAGTTTTTTAGTATAAGTGGGCCTTATTAAAAAGTGGTACTTGCATGTGATGTACAGTAATGCTGTAAGAATGTGTTATATTTTACAATCTTACTGTTATGTATGTCACGTTTTGATCAGAAGAGTCTGACAAATGTCAAACGAGTGAAATGTTCAGAATGTAAATGTAATGCATAAATGTAGTGGAGTAGAAGTGGGCCATAAAATAAATTGGTGGAGGAAGTCTTCACATCCTCAACACACATATATTGCCATACTGCAATATATGAATACTCCATTTCAATTAAAAATCCTGAATGGCATTCTATGTTGTGTGTTTTTATGTAAAATATTAATATGTAAAGTGTTAAGAATGGCTCTCAATGTAGTGGAATAAAAAGTACAATAGAAATAGAAAGTACCATATGTAGTACCTCAAAAAAAGTAGTCTGTCTGCAGTCTGTCGGCACAAAGAGAGAAAAGACATTTTGCTTTCCTGTAAATATTTCAACTGAAAAGTTTCATTGCATTTTCCACCCTCACACCTCAAAGTGTTTATTCTAATCCCTTCTTTTGCACCTCAGCTGTGCAGACATTGCACCTCAGCACTCTCGTGCATGCGTGTGTGCCTCGGCCCCTCCCTTCATTCCGCACGGATCGTACCCAATCGGTCCCTCCCGGTCGCACCTCGACAGGGCGCGGACCTGAGGGTGGAGTCCACCGCCGCGGCTCCACGAACGTTTGGCGCACTCCATACTCGGCGCTGTCAGCTGCAGTCCTCGCACCGCTGAACCGAGACGAGCCGCACTCCTGCTGCGGGTCCCACACTTTATTTGGAAACTTTTGCCTTCTGCCGTACCTGTGTCGGGAAGCGCACCGTGTTGGGGAAGATGATGGATCCGCTGCGTTCAGCGATGACGATCCGGGGTCCGGACGACACGTCGCTCGCGGTGCCCTCCGACAGCAAGCTGCGCATGGGGCCGCAGCGCGTGCTGGATCAAGTGCACACCATCAAGAGGAGCAAGTCCAAATCGGGGAAGAATGGCGCATCGTCACCCTCGCCTACAGGTATGGAAAATGACTTCATGCAGCATACGATCGTTCTGGATATGACCAACTCATAGGCAGCCTCTTTATTTGGACAGTGTTGTTGACTCTGGCGCTTCCTAATCGGCTGTTAGCGCTTTTGTTCTTGTTATCTAATGTTCTTGTGTTTCCTGAGGATTTATGCGTCATCCCACGTCCCCAGAAGTTGCATCCTTCTTTCTTTGTCTGGGCTAAAACTGGTGATCAGCATTCCTTTCCAGTGTACTTGTCAACTGTGTGCCAGAGAGGGCAATTGTAGAAATGTATTTGTTCATCGTTGGTTGTTTGTTCCGCCTTGAAAGGTGAAAGTATACACATCAGAGGTGTGTCGTCAACTCCAAAATAGGCCCCTGTTATTGGCCATGACACCGGTTAGAAAAGTGAGCCATTGCTGCTATTTCACAAAAAAAAAATAGATTTTTGCTGGTTCAATTTCTATGATACTGTCAGAGACGCATCCTACTTCCCCTGAGCATGCCCCAGTGGTTTCTCTACGTCAGGTAGGAAAATGCAGCGCACGGGCGTACTACGCACATTTAGAAAACAAAATTGAAGTCAACACAACTCTGTCATTTGGCTTTTAGTGCAACAGGCGTTACAACGATCCACAAAAAAAAGAGACATTAAGCATGTGTATCTTGTGAAATGGATGCACGTTAAATAGAAACACAGGTATTTATCAGTAGATTGTGTTATCTATAAAGTATTGCAAGCTGTGTTGTTCATGCTATTTTACTCTTTTACTGACGACGCCTAAAGTGATTATGAAGTTTGTGGTGCGCACGATAAGGACACCTCTGGCCTTTTAAAAGGTGGCTGGCCCTCCATTAATGATTGTATTTTCCAGTAGAGACAGGAAAATGTTGCCCACAAGAAGCTTACAGCAAACAGTCATTACAGAAGACAAACTCCTTCCTGAAGACACGCTTTTATTTGTAGTCCACAAAAGAAAGAGCTTCGAAATTACCCGTTTATTGGTTTTTCCCCCAAAGCTACTAATTTGTCATTCTGTCTTTTGTTCAACAGTCTTTATTTAGGAGAAAGTCAATAGTCTAAAAAGTAAGTTACCTAAAAGTAGGCTGATGATCTAGCAATACTTTGCCCAGGGCTAATTGCTATCAAAAACATGACTGTAGTCAAACACTAAAATTAAGAAATAAACAACCACAACGTTAGTGTTGGACACAGGCCCTGAGGCTGCTCTTAATTGTAATACACGTTAAGCAATGTTATTGAATTCAAGTTTCTGTTTTCTTTTCTGTGCCGTCTTAAGGTATGATAACGATGATGTGCCATTGTTTTGACAACCATAATCCTGTAATGGTGAAGTCTCAGACTTACATTTTGACACAATATGGCTGCGGGTCTCCCCTTCCCATGAATCACCCAACGAGTCAGACAAACAAAGGTGGTAAAACATGTTGGCTGTGTAAAGACGGGTTGTTCCTAAGTTTACACACATGGTGCAACGCAAAGCCTCTGACCTGTGAGTGACATGTCACGTCTACAAACACCTGTAATGTGTGTGTGGAAAGGTTTTCTCAGCTGTTTTTTATGACACAGAGGATAAGTATTTGCCATTCATTACTTGATTATGAACTTACATTAAAGTGCCAATGATAAACCAATTCAGCTTTGTATATTTTAGACTGCAACTTCATAAAAAGCCTAATACAAAATATTTTAATCGATCAGTAAATTAATTGATCTAATGATTCATAAATGACTGAAATAAAAAAAAAAATCATGCACTATGATATAATGATACTACTTTGGGCAGATTTATGGAAATGTTGTCAAAACAAAGCCATTTAATATAAAAAGTTGGAAAACAGAAAATAAAAATGTTTGGAACCTATTATAGTTTAATACATTATCTGGAGATCGGTTTAAAATTAAGTAAAATATATATATATATATATATATATATATATATATATATATATATATATATATATATATATATATATATATATATATAACCATATTGTTAACTTTATAATACGTTTTCAAATCAGAGCAATTCACATCTTTCTTTATCAGAGCAATTCACATCTTTATTATTATTGTGGTGGACTCATTTATTTTATATAAATTATATACAGAATGGCGAGTAAAACACACATTGTAAAACTGAAGCCCATAAACAATTTCGGCAACACTCTTTGTGTGCTTACTAGAGGTGTTATCACCGTGATAACCTTATCAGTTTAGGCGTGTTCCAGATGTCTTTGTTTTTGTCATACAGGCCTGAGTAACATCTGGTTGATTAATAGATAGACAATCTTGTATTCTTATTCTTCTCTGTGTGACTCCGTTGTTTATTTCAGTTATTGTCTTTCTCCTCCTCCAACAGGCCAACTTCCGACATACGAGTTTGGAGCCTTCAAGTTTTCTCCGACTAAATCAAATGGCACGTTCAGCCGCAACAACTCCAGTCTGTCAAGCGGCTACAACAGATCGGTAAATGTTTCTCTCATGAATAAGCCCAGGTTGATGTTTTACAGATAGTCAGAGCAAAAGTGCCCATCCCTTTCACAGACTCAACATTTAAGGTGCAGTGTGCAGCATAATGTTGTTATATAACTCTGTTTTCATTGGCGTATGAAACTAAAACCTGAAGCTATGAATCTGTCATATCTACTCAGACAGTGGCTCTTTTTCACAGGGTCTTCCAGGTTGTACCGCTTTTTTCTACAGTAAGCCAGAACAGATCTCTTGAGGACCAGATCAGTGGTTTTACTAT
This sequence comes from Clinocottus analis, assembly GCF_023055335.1. Taxonomy (NCBI): domain Eukaryota; kingdom Metazoa; phylum Chordata; class Actinopteri; order Perciformes; family Cottidae; genus Clinocottus; species Clinocottus analis. Next base: position 17,767,842 of record NW_027176153.1, on the reverse strand, counting down.
AATCACAACTACTATCTTTTGGTAATGGAAAAATATTCTGATCCTTTTTTTTTGTCACTCAATTTCAGTTTTGTCACTAAGCTTTGCATGTGTGTGAGTGTGTGAATGCATTTACTCTGGGTTGGCCTGACCTACTGACAGGGAGTTGAGGCATGTCGAGGGAGTGTGGTGACTTACCATTTCATGCTATCCCACCTAGCGCCACATTGTGTTTTCATTGTGTTACTCTGCTTCTGTTGAGTTCACTGTCAACTGAAGAGGCCTTTGTGTTTTGTTTTTTGTATGGATGTAAAAAAACTTGTTATAACATGTTCAATATTGAGCTCTTTACTGTTTGCCAGTTGAAATTCAAGAAGGGATTGTGTTGTGATAGCTGGAGAAGTGTGAGTTCATCTTCTGGGCACTGCCCTTGAGCTAGGTACCGGACCCCCATGAATATGAGAGGGAATGTCTGTCAGTTAGATACTTGAAAAAAATAATATTTGGGTCTAAACGCTATAGGAAAGTCTTTGATGGTTGACAAATTGCTGTTAACTGTCATCTTTACGTACGTATCGTCATAACGCTCCACCAGAAGCCACTTTAGCTAGCACAATACAAACCAAAAGTCAGAAACGCAATGTAAACGGCACGTGATCCAGATCATAATGATCATACATCACTTTGTGTTTTTCCATCTAAACTAAAAAAAGTTATTTTGTTGGAGCCTAAAGGATGTTGTTCTTCCTTAAGTATGGCTGCCATGTACTGTGGGTGTGCCTCCGTTGCATCACCATCACTTCTACTACGTCACAAGTAATCAACTATAACAGACTCAATTATGAATTATACATTAGTGATTGTAATGGATTTTTCAGTTCCAGGTATATCCTGCTCTTATTTACATTAGATAAGATAATGCTTGATTAGTCCCTCAGAGGGGAAATTACAGGACTACAGCAGCACTGCTCACAAGTAAATAAGAAAAAAAGAATCAAGTAATATAAATAACAGTAGAACGGTAATAGAAACAGATTAAGAATTAGCAGTAAAAAAACATTTTAAATATACAGATGGAATAAAAAATATACAGAAGGAATAAAAAATATACAGATGGAATAAATAATTTGTATAAAAGTAGTAAAATATACTTAAATGTAGGGAATATTGCACCAGGACATGAATTAAAGTGTTCATAGTGCTCAAGTGATTTGTGCTCACAAGTGTTCAGAGTGGTTTGTGGCCTACTGACCTATCGACCTATCGAAATAATGCAACAATGACAGCAAATAGTCACGTGTTGGTGTTTCTTACTGCATTTGTGTTCCTTAATGTGGTATTGTTCTTCTTGCCCTGCTGACTTTACATCCGTCTCTCTTGTCTGTGACATGAGGAATGTGGCTGAGTCAGGGCTGCAGCCAATAATGGAAGCGTTTATTGCTTTGAAAGAGAGCACAGTTAGTTCTTATCAAGCAGGTTGTTGACAGATTCCTCCTCTGTCAAGGTTTTGCCGCTTTGTAGCCCGGCTGGATGGTAAATGAGCAACAAGCCAGTTTGAAACAAGAAGGAGTCACACAGAACCGTGTGTGTGTGTGCGTGTGTGATGGCATTGTTGCTCGACTGTAGTTTTTCAAATACACCAATAAGAGAACAAGACTTGGCTGTGAGAATGACTCATCTTTGAAGCATTAGCTCGACATGTCCTATCGTTATGCTCAGGCGGTGCCAAGTTTATTTCTTGCTCTCTCTTTTGCTATGAAGCTTAAACAGTGTGCTTCCTACACACAGACAAAGCAACACAATCCAAGTCAAAATAATTTGATACACAAACACGACGTAATCGCGTAAGATTAAGGGGCTCAGTGGCGTCAAGATTGGGAAGAAAGGTTGAACGGGTCCTGTGTCTGACTTGCACTCACAAAGATCCACTGTGAGAAAGCGCTCAACCGTGCCAGCCGTCTTCTAACACAACAGCTTGAGTTGGTCTCCAATGACGGATATTATGTTGCTTTGGTTTGTGTGCTGCAGTCTGTTGCTTTCAGCAGGTAGAAAGAAGGTATGCGGGGTTTGAATCGGGTCAAATTACTGTCTTCTTTGGAAATTGTTCAAGCGGAAAGTGGCTTTGTACTTTCAGTTTTTTTCCCCTGTAACTTGCATTTGTGATACGGAAAAACATTACACTGATGCAGTGATTTAGTATTCCTGTTTGTCGTTGCCAGCAAAGACTAGTCTATATTTCCTAAAATGTGTCTTTTTCTATTACTGATGATTATTTGTCAAACATATCATTCCGTAATTGTTTTCGTGAAAGCACCAAAGCTTACCCTACCATAATGTTGCAATGTCAATATTGAAGTATTTGGTCACAATAAGTTATTGTGATATTTGATTTTCCCATATCACATGAAATGCTTTATGTAAAAACCTCCTGAGGATTATTTTCTTCTTTTTAGGTAAATACTAAAAGTCGCACAATGTCCAGTAACGCCACGGGAGGAAGACTTTTCAGCTCCTCGAGCACATGGGAACAGCAAGTCAACGGTTCCAGGCTCCAGAGTCCCAATGGGTTGAAATCTGCTCGCAGTGACCCTACTTTGGCTCCTGCATTTTCTGCTGCACCCGTTATGGTGATCAATCATTTTGATGTTAATTTGCAGGGTCCCTGAAGTTCCATTTCATGTTGTTTTTCGGGACCCAATTTCTCAAACAAATATCACAAGCTATCCACAGTGCCATACTATATAACCATTGAAAACTTTTTCTTTTTTTTTTAGAGATCAAAAGGGCAGGGGTACCAGAGCCAGAGCAACATCCAGAGTCGAGTAAATAGAAACAGCAGCTACTCTATCACCAACAGCACACAGTTGACCAACAGCCAGTCACGCGTCATCCAGCCGCCTTCTGCCCAGATTCGCACTGAGGGCAAGATGGGCACCATGAAACCATCCAAGATAGAGCAGCCATCCGCGTGAGTTCACCTACTTCCCTGGCTTTGATTGACATTTTCAGACAATAAGAAGAGGTTGGTATGGACTTGGAAGAAGAGTGGGTTACATTTTATAGACATGTTTTATTACTGTTCTACTGTTTATTTATATTACTTGATCTTTTTCTTAATTTACTGTGAGCAAGGCTGCTGTAATCCTGTAATTTCCCCACTGAGGGACTAATAAAGGATTATCTTATTTCATCGTATCTCTCTTTTATCTCTTAATACATTTTTGCGGTATTTTATATGTTTTTTATGTCTTAAGGTGGCACCCAATTCTAACATTAAGTGTATTTCATTTATCATTGATTTGCAGCTCAGTAATCTCGAGCCTTCCACAAGAAAATTAATTATCACTCTTAGCAATTTTTTCAACTAATCAATTGTTTTAATTAATTGACAAATCTGTAAAACAAAGTTTCTCCGCAAAGAATCACGCAGAAGCCAGACTTTAAAAAAAAGTGTTTACCAGAGATGTGTTCTCAAATGTCTTGAAAATAAGTAATTCATCTTTTAAAAAAAAGCAAGAACAACTAATCGGCTAAAAAAAACCCAAAACAACCAGTTAGTTTGATAACGCATACCAGGAGGTTATTTTTGGCTGGATGATTCGTATGCAGCCTTCTGTTCTTCTCATTGCAGCCAAGAGTATCTAAAAGATATAAATCCTGAATTTGTTTGGGATTTTGTAATATAATGTGACAACATCAGAGTTTAACTCTTAGTATCTAATTTCCAAGTTTCTCTTCTATTCCTGTGCCTGTTACTGCAGGATCAACGGCGCTGTGAACATGTCAGACATGACACTAAGTCAAGCAGTAGAGTTCCTGTCTCACCCAGAAGAGAATTACCAGCAGTGTGGAGCCAGCTTCATCCACCACACCACCTTTAAAGAGGAAGGCACCAAACAGGAGGTCCGAGCACTCGCACTCAAATAAACTGTTTAAACACGCACCCTCCCAACATGTTAACATAGATGTTGTCTATTCCTATCACATTTGTGTGACGGCCAGCTTGTAATTACGATACAGTTAGTGAAAAGGCAAGGTGAAGACCTTTTCTGTAACCTGTCTTATACCCACGCATGTTTTAATGTTTTGGTTGGAAATACATTGCCCCATTTTCAACAAAGATTCCTGCCACATTTTTCGCATTACAGGTTTTCGAACTCGGAGGTATCCCCCCTCTTGTGGCCCTGATGCGGAGCCCTAACCCTGGAGTGAACCAGGCCGCTACTGGAGCTCTGAGGAACCTGGTGTTCAAAGACAAGGACAACAAGCTGCAGGTCCAGCACTTTGGCGGAATAGCTAAGGCCCTGCAGCTACTAAAGGAGACGGATTCTACTGACACCCAGAAACAAATCACCGGTAGGATATTTTTATTGGGACAAAACATTGGGAAGAAGAGTGACATAGTTTACAAAACATAGCAAGCCCTATCCCTAAATAACTGTATTTCTTACGCTAACTAGCTGAAGTTTTGGCTTACATTGTGTGTGTATGCTATTAATGCTAACAAGGAGTAAGCTAATCATGGACTCAGCAACCATTTTGTCAATTGTACATTTATTTTACAGTCACAATCCGCTTCACTTTTGATTGAGGTTCTCTGACCAGCCATTTCTTCATAAAACATTCTGTTTTTAAAAACAAATTTAATCAGAAATACAGATCTTTTTTTAATCTGTACTTGTCCTGCCATGTGAAGGCCTGCTATGGAACCTGTCCTCCTCTGATGAGCTGAAGGGGGAACTTATCGCCACAGCTTTGCCTGCTCTGACTGAGAATGTGGTGGTGCCATTTACCTGCTGGTCGGACAACTGTGCCAACAACAACATACACCCTGACGTCTTTTACAGCGCCACGGGGTGCCTGAGGTGAGATCATTTACATGATCACTGCTTCTGATGATAGATTTGTTTGGCTAATAGAATCAGGATGAGGAAGTGATGACAATTTGGACAGATTGAAACTACAAGTGACGTTGGTGGAGTCATACAACCGGCAAACTGGAGTTCTCTCTTTTTTATTTTTTTTTATTTTTACACATTACCTGTTCAAGTTTTTTACTTGAGTAGTTTGTGATTCACAACTGAACATTCGACTGAATTGAAGAGGTTGCGTCCTTATTGACAATAGTTATCATTGTAACTCACTTATTATTAGTACTGCTTTAGAAACGTATGTGCACCTGGTGCCTCATTTCCTTGATTGAGTTTGCTTACAGGGTGGGATCTGTGTCTACTATTATATTCCAGACATGTTGTGTCTAGAATATAATAAGTGTTTCCTTTTGGATTTAAATAAATGATTTAAATGTGTGTTTAGGAACCTGAGCTGCTCCCAACAGAAGGAGAGGAATGCAATGAGAGAGTGTCATGGCCTCATTGACTCCCTCATGAGTTACATGCAGTCCTGTGTGGCGGAGGACAACCCTGATGACAAGGTAAGGTACCTTTTCCCATCCACCACTAGTATTTGTCTAAATTAAAACGCTCTGCCCACAGACGACATCAGAGTTGCTCGGTAGACACATTTTTAACCCATCACATTGGTCAATTTTGTTGTACTCTGTTCGTCTGCTACAGAGGAAGTTCGAGAGTAAGATTGTTTTAGTCTATACTGAAATTCTTGATTCTTTAAATTTCAAAATAATTTACTCCACCTTCACAATTTACAAATTTTCTTTGTTTTATATCTTTGTAGACTATCTATCTTCCGTTTTCTGGACAATACATTGGACTAGCAATTTAAAAATCTAATTTTCATTCAGATATTTTATATAGGTAGATCATTATCAAGGGCTTCAGAGAAGAGAGAATTGCATTTATCTTTACTACAATGCTAACAGGGAGATGTGAGGTTCAATATTAAATAAAAAAAACAAAAAACACAAATAAGTAAAAATCAACTGGCCAATGGATGATTAGTCTGTTTATCAGGCCACAGCTTGTCTTTCTGGCTCTCAGCCACTGCTCAGTCCCTTTAACACTGAATTGTGGATGTGTGAGCAGACAAGAACAACTATTGTTGGATGTATGTCTGGTGACACGTTCTGCTTCCCCCATAGTTCCTGTGGAGTATGTCTCATGTGTCTCTCACCCAGAAATATGTTCAGTCTAAATACTAAAACTATTAAGCACACACACACACACAAATACAATACAAGTTCACAAACTCACACCCACACCCATATATAAGCAGGTCCATACAAGCTGCAGGCCGACTCAGCATGTTTATACATTGATTTGGTTCTATGTTTGTGCTAGTACTCTGGAACAGTGATTTTCAACCACTGTGCCGTGTCACACCAGTGTGCCGTGGGAAAATGTCCAATTTCACTTAATCGGTCCAAAAAAAAATTATTTAGTTGCCACAGATACTATTCCATTGTTGAGCGTCTGAGCCTGCAATACAGTGGTGGGCCTAGTAATTAAATACTCTTCCATGCCAGTAGGTAGCGCATTAATCACTTACCTATGCTCTATTACTACGGGACATTTTATAACTCCTTTGGTTGTTCCATACCACAGGATTTTTTTTATTAGAAAATGTGCTGTGGCTCAAAAAAGGTTGAAAACCCTGCTCTGGAACACATGTTTCTTTGAATGAAGTAGTGGAGTATGACAGTGTAAAGGTATCTTTTTGTAGCAATTGTGGTAATATATGAGGACAGTTGCTGAGCTTTATGCATGCTAATGCTATACATGTTTCAGTAGTATACACTGTATCTATTCAACTTTTAAATGTAATTGGTTACTTTACTTTTTGATTTAAATCCAGAAATTAATATCCTTGATATCCAGAGAATAGAATAATTAACCACTAAACCAGTCTTCTCTTTCATTCAATAGCATTGAATAATGACACATGACAATCATCTTTGCAGATGGAAAAACTTGCAAAAAGTAATCCTCATATTTGCTCCAATTTCTCTTCAAACACACTGTCAAATGCACGTAGATATGTCAGGTAAATTAAGACATACAGCTGCTTGCTATGAAGTGTACTACCAATATAGTTAACATCTCCTCTCTTCTAGTCTGTGGAGAACTGTGCATGCATCCTCCATAATTTGACCTACCAACTGGAGGACGAGTCCCCTGAATGCTTCAAGAAGTTCCAGCCTCAGACAGAGAGCCAAGCTGGGGGTAGAAAAAGCCCCACAGTCGGATGCTTCAGCCCCAAGAGCAGCAAGGCTCAAAAAGAGGTAGCCATCAACCACCACACCCTCCACCTCATGTTTTTTTTTGTTGACTAAATCATGATGCTCCTTGAATCAAGGCAGCATTTTCCTTTCCTTAAATCTCTCTTTCTTTCTCCTCAGTTGTCATTTGACGCGGTTCGGGGGATGCTGGATGACAGCACCCCATCAGGTGTGAAGTGGTTGTGCCATCCCAAAGCCATGCAGGCCTACATGTCTCTGTTGTCCTCGTCCAAGAAAGATGCGACCCTGGAAGCCTGCTGTGGTGCCCTGCAGAACCTCACTGCCAACAAGGGAATGGTGAGTACAAAGGAGATCATTATTAGGCGTACCGTTTGTGTGGCGTCAACGGACATTCAAGCTGACCTCAGATGGACTAAGGAAAGGGGAGAAGCAACAATGACGGAGATGTGGTGGGAGTAATGTCACATCAGCAGAACTCGCAATAGGAACTGACTTGTTTTGTGAGAAAGGGTGGAGTTCTGTCTCCAAGGATTCAGAGGTTACTTGAGAAAGAAAGAAGAAGTTAGAACAAGGGAAAGGGAGATGCATGCAAATGTCAAACACTTACAAAGTCAGCTGGATTTAGTATCACGATGCAAATATTGACCGCTACGGGGGCGATAGCGAACATGTTTTCCTCCTTCTGAATTGTTTACGTCTATTTCAGGGCTCCAGTATAATGAGTCAGATTCTGGTTCAAAAGCTGGGGGGTCTGCAGCAGATAGCCCCTCTTATTAAGTCTCCTAACCGGAGCCTGCAGAAGACTGCCATGTCCCTGCTGGGTAACATGTCTCGGACCAGCAGTTTGCAGACCTCCATGGGTAAGGAAAAGCATGAAGTATTGATGTTTTGCATTCAGCAGGAACAAAGCATGAAGGTGGAGTAAGTCCACATGAAACTGATTAGGTGTATGTTACCTTTGTCTTCGCTGCAGCAAAGCAGATCCTGCCTGAGCTCACCAGCCTCCTCTCCGATGGCCCACGAGAGTTGGGAAACTCAGACGAAACTATAGTGACAGCCTGCAACACAGTCAGGAGTTTAATGTTAGCGGACACTGAGGTCAGCAAGAAGGTCATCAACAAGGGACTTGTGTCATCATTGGCTGACATCAGCGAGAACAAGTGAGTTTTTATTTATTGTTCATCTGTATTAAAGATTTAGCTTTCACAGCTATGACAAACTTAAATGCATTTGTTTGTGTTCGAATCACTTTGAACAGCATGTTCTATGGCTATGCAATGTAATGTAAACACTTTCTGGCATTCTTCCTCTTACCAATATGTGCATATCAAGCAACTTTTTAATCTACCGGCATGCAGTTGCTATTGCAACACAAAAATTGCCACTCGGTCAACTTTTGTCTTCTGCTGTCATAGTATTGCAAATATGAGTTGGACGGGTGGTATCTTTAGTGCTTAAAGTGCTTCTTTTCTTTAGAATTGGGGGAGGTTTGCCTTACTTTGGTGCTCATTCTGAATAACCTCTGCCCTTCTTTCTTCCCCTTAGCTCTTTTCCCAAAGCCAGCAAAGCAGCTTCCGGGCTGCTCTACAGCTTATGGAACGAGAAGAATTTTCAAGGCGCTGTGAAAAAGGTAAATCTGAACGCTGTGATACTGACTGTCTGTTTAAATCTTCAAGGCACAAGACGAACCTATTGTATCTGTCTATCTAGTTTAGTCTTAAGACCTGCACACGAGCAAAAGGAGGAGAGCCCAGCTGCAATGAGTGTGCTTATTATTACTCCTCTGGCGCACACAATCACTTTCCCTTCCCTCCTGCCACACCCAGACGTTTAGTGAATACAGAAACAGTCACATAGGAATCTTGGCGGACTGGTTTTTGATGCTCACTGTCTATTATGGGAGGAGTAACACATGGAAGAGAAAGGAAGGGTAGAGGCTCATCAGAATTCATGAAAGATATTCCATAAGTTTGTATATGACGATGAGCAAGGGTGCTTACATGTATGATATGAACAGTAGCAACACTTTTACATGCCATGAATCAAGAAGGAAAGTAACAGTTTGCATAAGAAGGAAAACACCCCAGTTTTTACACATGATTGGCGCAAGGCGCCTCTAAGTTGCTGACACAGTACATTTCCTTTTAATTAGAGCGTGAGTGTGAGTGTGTGCGTGCGTGTGTGTGTTTGTGTGTGTGTGTGTGTGTGTGTGTGTGTGCGTACTTGTGAGACACTTTCAACTAATACATTTCCTTTTATTTTTGATCTGCAGCTCGGGTTGGGGAAATCACTTTTTGTCAACGACCAAACCACAGCAGTGTACAAGTCGATGCAAGTTATTGAGTGAGCGTGCTGGATGAGTGGAGCGGCACCACAGCACCTGAAAGGTATAACTTGTTTCTGAATGCTTGTGTCTGGATATGTTCAGATTGTAAGGCTCAGTTGGACCAAAATGAGCAGAATTTGTGTCACGAGGATTCAAGCTTTTTCCCTCTGTGTTTCCCTTTTCCTGCACGTTCTCATGCATGTCAGATGAAAACCAGCATGTTAAGACACTGCTGTGGCCACACCCTTTTTAACGAGAAGAGTAAAATTATATTCTTCACACACTTGCTTTGCTGAAAGAGCATATCAATTAAGAATGAATCATACATTGTACATACTTTAGTGAGTCATGAGTGATCCTGCAGCGTGTTATGTATTTCACTTGGATATGTTTCTGTCTGTGTGTATAAAGGGGCGAGTTTGTTTTTGTTAGGTGATGTGTGCATGTGCTTAAACTCAGTAATTCTGGCCTGAGAGCTACAATACACCCTACAATGGTATCTGCAGTTAAAGTTACCGAAGTCACACAGTGATTATTTTGATTTGTGAATGACGTCGTCAAATGTGTCAGCACTGGCGGAAAGATGCAAATATCTTGAAGTTTTGTGAAGTCTGAGCAGCCAAAATGAAAGTAATAACAAAATATATAAAAGCTAAAAACAAAAATATATTGTGTATGTGTAATACTCTTGTACATCCAGTTTTAACTTTGTTCTGTTTCATTCTGGGGTTCAAAGTTTAGTTTTTTAAAAAGAAAATGAACGAACAGCTTGCCTAAATAGTTAAAGGAATAGTTCTACATTTCCGGCCTGTTTGTTTTCTTGCTGAGAGTAGCTGAGCATATTGATACCACTGTTATTTCTGTACATTGAATGTAAAGGTGCAACCAGCAGCCAGGTAGCTTAGCTTAGCACAAAGACTGGAAAACAGAGGAAAGAGCAAGTATGTCTCTGTCCAAAGGTAACACGATCCACCTCCCTGCACCTCGCAAACCCAATACAATACACATGCACTCTTGTTTGTTTTATCAAGATCGTGGTGTTACAGGCCTTATGGACCCTGTAAAACCACAATGTGTCACGTCTACACACATTTCTTTGTGGATTATACAAACAAGAGGTAAGGTGTTAAGGCTTGGAAATATGTTACCTTTGGACATAGCCGGACGAGCTGTTTTCATTCTTTCTAGGCTTCATGCTAAGTTACGAACCAGCTGCTGGCAGTCGCTTCATATTCATCAGATATGACATCAATCTGGTCATCTAACTCTCAATGAAAAAGTGAATCAGGACATTTCTCAAAATATCAAAATATTCATTTACAGTGCAGTACTAAAAGTCTTGGTATTTTCTGTCGCTTTGTCATAAAGTTGCCTCTTGAAATTTACAAACTGTGTGTTTAGTTTGTTTTTTTCATTATTGATTGTTTTCTTGCATAAACTGAGGAATTGGAGGAAGAGAAGTATTGGAACGTTGTACACAACATGTCACATCTATGTACAGGAGTAGCTACTGGCTGCACACTGATAGTCGTTTAAGTGTTGTGTAATGTAATTTTACAGAAGTCACTAAGGAGATGACGAAGGGGCTGCGCCCTCAAACATAAATCAAATGAGTTTGATCTGTATGCATCGCCTCAGGCCAGATGAGCTGCACATTCCAATATGTTCCAATGCTTTAATAATGCTTCAGCTAAACATTTTAAATGCATTTTTTGCTACTTTACCTTTACAGTTTTAAGGTCATGTTACAGGGTATATGTCCTCATAATCAAACTACAGTCTTTTTTTTACTGAAACAAATACTAAACTCACAAATCACTATAGCAGAGACATGAGGCGGTTGCAGCCGTGAGGATTTCTCACGGCTGCAACAATTTTACCGCAGAGGACTGTTTTTACGGTTGAGACAAATTGTTTTCCTGTACATATGTTCCTGCTCAGGCTCATTTGCCTCGGGGAAGGTTGATGTCAGTATTGCTTGGAATGTATGTTTTGAAAGATATGTGTGTGGCATATTAATGAGCTTTCCCTGTCACTCATTTTGTACATAGAATAAATAACAGATATGAAGACAGCATTGTAAGTGGTGGTCTTTTCTTCAACAACCAATGTAATTGAATAAATGTGCAACAAAAGGTTCATACTATGTCCATGTAAGTAGACGAGGGATGTTGGAAAAACACTGGATTCTGTGTGCATGGCGCTCTCTGACAAAGGAAAAAGTATGCAGACAAAATGAGAAGCCTCTCAGCTCCAATTACCAACTTGTCTGTGAGGGTCTGATCGAAGCAGGTTTGGTGAGATTCAAATCCCACGAGTTGAGCATAAATGTGCACTGTTTTCACAAAATACATCCATCAATCATTTCTTTTATTCACAATACATTGAAAATAATTGTTTCTATTTTACATTATCTAGATTTTGATAGTTTTGTCCTGGTAGCTTTTTTGTTTTCAGGTTGACTAAACCAGTGACAAAAAATGTGAATAACTGTGAATCACACTCGTCTTTCTACTATCCAACATAAACACTGAACACTGAAACACTAAATCAGTTTTAATTATTGTGTTTGCTCCAGTAAACCTTCGTCAACCGCTGTCCTGAAATGGAGTGAAAGAAATCAGCAGATGCAGTTTGCTGACTCACTTATCATTGACGCCATGGTCTGCTACGGAACAATCACATCATCAGTGCCTCATATTTTTTTTACAGTTGTAGCCAATTTTGGTATTGTTTCATTGATTTAAATCAATTCGAACCAGAAATATTCCGCGTGGAGTTGGATTTAGATTATTTTAGGATAGAGTAGATTTGCAAATAGTTCCATTCCTGAGTGGTGCGAAATGATATAGAGCATAATAAAGACCACAGCAAGTACTTTTTTTTTTTTAAATTACTTGTGATAAATATACTCAAATCTGGCCACAAATTCATAATCACACGTCCTATGAATGGTATGCTTGTTTCCTTATAGGTAACTTTCCCATATCTGGTGTCACATCAGAGCCACAGTAATGTCCTAATCAGTGTTTGGTTTGGCAACTTTTGAGTTTGTGATTAACTCTGAAAAGAGGTTGGAAGAAGTTGAAGACTGTCTGCGTTTTTTTTTTGTTTTTTTTTAAATGAGTTTCCACCTGGATTTCAGTTACATTGAAATGATTCATTCTCTTCAAAGTTAGTGTGAATGTGTCTGTTGGGTGGAGGTCTGGGCGTTAGCCTGCAGAGCATCATGTCTCAGTCATGTCAGAGCCTGTCTCTGAGTAAGAAGATGTCTCTTCCTGTATTAGCTTGAGGCTTTCTGCATTCATGTAATTTAACTCTTTGTGTAGTTTTGAGTGCCAGTAAACTCATGGACACACACACACACACACACACACACACACACACACACACACACACACACACACACACACACACAAGTCTGAAAGGTCAAATAGCACTTGATTGAACTAAGATCCTTTTTATTTACACCCTTAAACACAGAGGATCTAGTTTATTGTTTGGTAATAAACGGAATACAGGAGAGTGAGATGGAGCTGGAAAACTGGATATAATTGGTACGTGACAGTATTGAGGAAACAGGTGGGACCAGGGTGTGGCAGGAAAGCCAGGGCTTGGTTTGAGGCGGTGGCTGCAGGGCTGATGGTTACACTGATGGTTACACTGCCTAATCTGAACGTCTGCACTTATTTCCTCAGGCCTCTTTTGGTTCTTTTCGATCTGTTGAGAACAAGAAAAGGACACATGAGGTATAAGACAACATGTCTGTCCACAAAAACATTTCACTTTACTATTGTGACGGTGCAGAATCCCCTATCACCCATTGTAAAGATAACAAGGCTATCAGCACACTATGAGGCATACAGGTGCTCTTTCAGTGAGTCTGTGACACCTCCTGCCACACCCAGTCATACAGCCAGCTCTCCCAGTTTGAGTGAGTGAAACGCCTCACAGAGCCTGTGGCCCGATCCCAATCTCCACCCTAAACCTTCAAGCCCTGAACCCTCAGGCACTCACTGACGTCAGCTGCTAACTGGTTGAGTGTGAGAGTCTGTGAGGGCTTGACCTGGTGTAAACACGAATGGGACAAACTTTGCTTTACATAAAAACATATTGTGTACAATTGTGTATTTATTTTATTCTTTGTATTCACTGATTTGAACGTCTTCCTCACAGATGAGAAGTCATTTTACATTATGTATTTACTTTAGATTGGGCCTGTGATGCAAAATGAGAGCTGGGCTGTGACAGGGAAGGGGTAAGAGGTGGGGTTACTTGCTGTCATCAGTGGATCAATTAACTGTGGTGTTTGTGACTCTCCTACATGTCTATGTGACTGTTTATGTCTGAAGAAAGTGTATTATTCTTGTTATCAGATCCTTTATTTACAAAACTGCAGCATGAACTTATATGTTCTTAGAACACAAATTCCAAGACACAATTACACATTTTGTAAACTGAGCATCCAAGGTCTCCTAAAACCTTAAATAACTTATCTTCGCATCAGCAATATTATGACTTACTCACTTCGCCATCAAGTGTGAGTATAAACACTTTTTAATTTAGTTAAAACTACAAACTACTCCGGTTATAACTCCAACTTTAAAGTAGCACTCCACCAATTTTTACACATAAAGTTTAGTTTATTCATTATGGGAAATACTAGGAGAATGTTTGGCATTTTAATTTTTGACTTAGCAAAGCAGGAAACAATAACTTTAACAATGGCTTCATTCCATTAAGTGTACATAGAAACCACACCAGTAAGTGAACGTTCACATATCAGATCTTTGGAACTCGCTCACTAAATGAATGCAGCCATCATTAATGTCATCTATTCCACCTGAGCTTTCCCTCTTCTAGCAAGGCAAAATATCTAAAGTGAAAAGGCCTCTCAGCGAGGCTCTTCAGGTTTACTTCATGAACATAGTCTGTGGGCAGACGCCCATGAGCATGAAGCTTGTGGCATTAGAGAGAGAAAATATTTGATATAAAGTTAATTCTTACGTTTTCTGATGGTCGCTGACGCGGTTCCTCAGTACATTAATCTGGAAGAAAGCAAACACACAAATGCTACTTGAACGAGGTCCACTATATCTTGTGCCTTATGCCAACATTTAAGACGTTGTGTCCTGTTGCAAACACCTCATATTTCTGTCCAGTGAGCTGGTATTGCAGTTCAAACTTTTCTGCCTCCAGCTCCTGCATCCACTCCCACAGCTCTTTAGCTTTCTCCCTGTGAGACACGGATACATGGGACAGTATGGTTGGGAATATTTGCATTGTCTCATGTGTATCAGAAATCAGAACTTTCTTGTAATAAAATGTCACGATGTGTTTCCACCTACTTGAGTTGGTCTTGGCTCAATTTCTCGATGTCCAGAGATTTGCGTCTCTCACTCAGGATTTTCTTTTTCTTCTCCCTCTCAGTTTGCCTCTTACCACTCCGTTTTTCTGTCTGTAGGAAAGTGAAACCAAACATAGCTCTGGTCTTCATCCTTCACTTTTGAATTAACATTTTACTATCAACCCTCCACCTACTCACCAACTTCTGCATGTAACCTCCAAAGTGGAGGCTGGTGAGGGTTTTCTTCTTTTTAGCATCCTCATCTGCTCTCCTCTTGGCCTCCTCCTCCTCCTTGCGAGCTCTCTCATCCTAAAAAACATGAATCCAGAGAGAGAGGACAAGGAGGGCCATGTTAGAATGGGAATCATTCAGTAGATGCAGGAAGTATGCATAACATTACAGCAGCTTAAACATGACTATACCTCAAGACGCTTCTGTCGCTCTTTATCTCTCTCACTTCGGATTCTTTGCTGTTCCGATCGCTCAGAACGCCGCTTATCCTGCTCAACAAATCATCATCTTAGCAAATCTTGAACCAGACATGTAATGTTGTGAATGATCTCATTTGAGTTACTGCAGCGTGAGGCTCTTACAATTCGTTCCTTGAGCTGGATGATGTCTTCTTCTTCCTTCTTTCTGCTCTCAAAGTGAACCACGATCAAAGTCTGAAGCTCCATCAGGTCTTTCTCCATCCTTTTACGATGTATATCCTACAGAAACAGGGGTTCAGTGTGTCTTATATATGTTATGGTATTGGTCTATGTGTCACTGGCTTTGCATCATTATGCAGAAACCTATGCATGGTGTTTACTGTAAGTCTGGCACTCACATCAAAATCCACCTTCTCTCCATCTGGGATCTTAGGAGGGATGAGGTTGGGCATGATAAATGGCCTGGAAAAAAACAAACACTTAGAATCATTCAAATCTGAATCACTTTGCTGTTAGTTTACTTTTATTTAACTATGTGTATTGTGACAATTAGCCACGAAAGTGAGGTTTAGAGCTGTTTGAAGGACTTTGTTACCTTTTGGATCTGCTTTGGACAAAGCTAGGCTAGCTGCACCCCCTGTTTCCAGTCTTTGTGCTAAGCTAAGCTAACCGGCTGCTGGCAATATGATACATGAACATACACATATGAGAGTGGCGTGGATCTTCTCATATAACTCTCTGGAAGAAAGCCAATAAATGCATTTCCCCAAATGTTAAATTTAATTCAATGGCGTGCGTGTATACATCAGTGAGTGTTACTCACTTGAATTTTGGTTTGGCCTCCTCTGTTTAGAAAGAAAATAGGAGATTCTGTTTGAAAAACAATGAGCTAACACAGATAACACAAACTTCTCAAGAGCACACCAATACATAGTCCACAAGTTATAACAATGGAGACTGTGTTCACCAGGGAGTTCAACTGAGGTGAACTCTGGTATGATTGAGGTTAATGTTAAGTACATCCAAGAAAAACATATTGCAGTATTAAGGTGTGCCAACATTGATCGTGAAATGTTACCTTCTCCCTCCTCCATTTCCTCTTCTCCATCTGCAACCAAAATAAGAAACTTAAGAGAGTTGTGTGAATTTGTGTGTGTTGAATGATATAGAGGACAGTAAATAGTTGTACTTTAGGAATGCTGACCATGAAAAGCAGAGAGAGGCCGAAATAAAGCACTGAGAAAGTCAGGTAGTGTTTGCTAATATGTGTTGGTGTGTCTCAGAATTAAAGTGTCACCAATCACAATTAGCATACTTATCTTAATTAGCAAGTTGTCTTAATAGGCCACTCACTAAAGAAGGTATGGCATCTGTGACCTCTGAATGACACCCTCCATCCATCCATTATCTTAACCGCTTATCCTCATTAGGGTCGCGGGGCGCTAGAGCCGATCCCAGCTGTCAAGGGGCGAAGGCAAGGTACACCCTGGACAGGTCGCCAGTCCATCACAGGGCAAACATAGAGACAGACAACCATTCACACTCACATCTACAGGCAATTTAGAGTCCAATTAACCTATGCAGCATGTCTTTGGACTGTGGGAGGAAGCCGGAGAACCCGGAGAGAACCCACGCTGCCACGGGGAGAACATGCAAACTCCACACAGAAGGACCTGCCAGACCAGTATCCGAACCCCGCCCCGCCCAGGATCTGAACCGCAGACCCTCTTGCTGTGAGGCGTCAGTGCTAGCCACTACACCACCGTGCAATGACACCCAAAAAATGTTAAACAAAATGCTGAAAAGGCAAAATGAAGAGGCTGAAATTGGTAACTTTTTCAGGTTTTGTTGAAACCAAAATACTGCGCAAATTAAAATGGAGCCAATGGTCGCTCTAAATAAGAAGTCAGGATATCTCCAAAGTCATACTGGTATGCATTGTCTGAAAACTGCAAAATTTGGGCTGGTCCTACTCGTAGATGTTCAGATATTTCACTGGATGAGTGAAAACTTGATGGCGGGAAAGTCAAGGGTATCGCCAACGTGAGAGGGACTCATCACCTGGACACCATTAATGGCTGCAAAGAATGATAATCCAACAAATGATTGTTGAGATATTTCAGCCTGGACTAAGTGTTGGATTGAAAACGCCAGCCTGAGCATGGCTAATAAAAACTGCACAAATGATATGGTAAGTTAAAATAGTCCCTCTCTCCTGCCCATTGTGCAACACTTTAGGTGACAGTTAACAGGTGGCTCACAGGGCGTTTGCTGATTTGAAAGCAAAGAGGAGACAGAAAGATTACTTAGAGTATGACTAACGTTCCTCCCGTTTCATGTGACTGGTGACAAGAGAGAGAGAGAAACGCCTTAACATTGCTGATTTGGTTGAACAGAAAATACCAAATTTGGACTAGGGATGGGAGGGCCATGAATTGCTTTTTCACAACATGTGCTATGTGTGGTGTGACTAAGAGTGAGCGGGAAGGGAAAACAAAAAGATAGGACCTTGTCAAGTTGCAGCAGACTGACACATACAACATGACGTGAGTCCCTGTCTGGCTCTGATTGATTACAGACAGAATATATTTATCATAATTGCTCTGTTGCCAAAACATACCCAACAGGTTTTCTTTAGCCGGCACATTTAACACAATGACGACATGTCTGCACTCAAGACAACACTGTTTTTCCCCTCAGCTCCTCACCTTGTTCTTCGTTGGCCTCCTCTTCTGCAGCAGGTTCGTCCACTTCCTGCCCGGCCTCTGGCAGAGGAGACAGTTGAACAGCAAATAATTGCACATTAGTGAGAAGTCTTGTCACTCACAAGGTGTGATATTGACTCTTTGCCTTATTGGGGCCATCACTCTTCCTTATCAGTGACCTGTCTTTTTTTTTTTTCAGAAGTTCACAGTGAAAGGAATTAAATGAGACAACAGCTGCTGAACCTAATTTCATTTTTCGTCAATATTGCTAATGCAGGAGCTTGTTAGAGTTGTTTGGAGATGTATTCACATCATTTTTTTTTTCCTTTATTTAATCAGGTAAAATCAGTGATGATCTGGCTAAGAGGCAGTAGCACAGTCCACACAAGTGACACAAACAGCACAGGTTCAATACAGTATGACAAACATGAGAAAATGTCTAAAAACAACATAGGTAAATAAATAAAAACTGTACAAAAAAAGGTGGATTACTGGATGTTCTTTGTAAAAATGAGAGAGAGAGAGAGAGAGAGAGAGAGAGAGAGAGAGAGAGAGAGAGAGAGAGAGAGAGAGAGAGAGAGAGAGAGAGAGAGAGAAGTGAAGTACAGCAGTCAACTATGACAGCTTTTGTTTGAACATGTTAAGAGGTGAGAGTTGTTAGTTTGAGTGTGTTTCGTAGTGACTTCCAGTCCTTTGCAGCGGCAAAATGAAAGGCGTTATGACCAAACAAAGTATGGACTTTTGGAATGATGAGCCTAATGAAGTCACTGGATCTTAAAACGGCAGTTGCTATGAGAAATGTGCAGAAGATTTGAGAGGTAGCGAGGGGTCATTCCCAAAATGCATCATGTTAGTTTGGTTGTTGGATTGACCTCGTGTCCCAGAGTAGAAAGCCTTGCAAGAGATAACAAGGGATTGTTTCAGAATGAGCTACCCACCTCTGGTATTTAAAGCAGACAGCACCTGAGTGAGTGTGTGTGTGTGTGTGTGTGTGTGTGTGTGTGTGTGTGTGTGTGTGTGTCTGTTATGTTCGTTCGGGCCATGCATGTGTGTATTTGCAGCTGTAGATGTGATGCAGCCGTACACGTGATGACACACTTTCTTTTTAACTCTGACATGAGAGCTATAAAATCATGTGATAAAACATCACTGAAGACAAATGGAGACATGCCTTCCTGGACTCAGACAATGTTGTGTTTGGGCTTCTGGCAGCTTTCACTGCCAAGCCGGAAACTTTGTGTCAGAGACAAATTATGACAATTATTCATCATGAATAAAGAAATACACATGTTCATGAATGCTGAATTATTTTAGAAAAAACATTGGGACTTTCACCATGTCCTGGAAAACATGCGACATTTGCCGACTTTATGGTTTATCTTTAAAAAAAAATGCTTTTGACTCAGAGCACATGCAATACCTTCTTCTGCCGCCTCCTCCTCCTCTTCCTCTACTCCCTGCTCCCCTATAATACATACAGTTAGAGCTGATTATGTAATTCATTGATAGGCAGATTGACAGAATTATTTATTGGCAACTATTTTAATAATAACACTTCATAGTTCCAGTTTACCAAATGTGAGGATTCGTTCCTTATCTTCAATCAATGCAGTAGTTTTATTTTATTGTCAATCATTTTATTTTAAACTCTTGCCTATAGGTTGCACAAAACATGCATTTTGAAGGTGTCACTTTGGGATCTTGTGATCATTATTTTCAAAAACATCCATTAAATTGAGAAAATTATCAGCAGATTAGATCCATGATATAAATAAAAAATAGTTATCCTTTACAAAATAGTGTAAAAAAAATAGCTCAACAAAGTAATAACATTCTAATGATATGATATATATTAATATATCTATTACAGTGGCCTTTTTTTCTGCATGAGTACTTTTACTTGTTATACTCCTCAGAGCATTTTCCTGATTATACTTACTTTTACTTTTATAGTATTACAGAACATTTACTTGGAATATTACTACTTTTACTTTAGGATCCTAATACTTTTTTTCACTACTGGTCACAGCAATGATATTTTAACCACAGACTGTCGGACTAAGTCAAACTGAAATATGACCACAAATCATTCATCGATGACCAAGAGATTCATTCATTAAATTCAAGTCCCGTACCTTCAGTAGTCTCCTCCTCTAAATCACACAGCCAAGAAAATACACAAGAGAGGAGATTTACAAATGTAATAATCACAATGAGAAAGCAATGCATGTTATATACATCCAACAACGTTTTCTGTAAAGCTTCAATTTAAAAGCTTCAATTTACATTTTGTGAATTCCCAGTTTTGGAAGCAGAAAGCTCAACAAACAGGCTGCACGTTTACATTTGATTTATGAATCAATTTGACATTCATATGAATGTCTTTACATTCCTTTGAAATCCACCGTGTGTAAGCATGAGTGGTATCAGGTTTACTACATTAAGCTCACTGGATTACTTAAAGAAACATCTGGCAAAAACCCCATGACTTTAGTTTCAACCGTAGATCGCATCTTTCAGTGCGTTAGTGATCGTGTACATGTACATGTCATGTATGTGGTGAGTTATGACACACACTCTTACCTTCCACCTCCCTAGGAAAGTCAAACACATAGATACATTATTATGCTGGTAGAAGAAACACTAAAAATACAGCAAATTGTCATCACATTTCAACGTAAAACTGTCATCACAATACAAGAAACTACTGCCAATGTACACTACAGTTATGTAACAGATTATTTTTGCAGCTACACAAGACACTTGTAGGATATTCCAGCAGAAGCGTTGAAACATGTGACCTACTCCTCGTACTCCTCCACCACTTCCTCGTTGTCAGACATGGCGAGGAGCGTTCCGGCGAATCTAAGCGTGAAACACAAGTCCATATGTTCACTTGGAAATCATGTTCACCTTCTAATTCTTCACCGTTTCATTACCACATTTTACGGCACAAACACATCATTGTGGTTGCACACGCAGGGAACTTTATAATCAGTGAAACGTACCTGAGTTATTAGGAGAGAAAGCTGATGAAGAGACTCCGTGTGCAGCAGAGGAGAGGTGACTTTTACCAAAAGGAAAGTGAGGTGGGTCTCAGAGGGTAAAGGGACAGGCTGCATCGTGGGGAAGATGCTTTAGCACCCTCTAATGTGTTATTAATAACTTTTTAGATAGCATGTACTCTCCATTATCACCATTCCCAAAAAAGGCCACTGTGTGCACGAGTGTGGCTTGCGGTGCCAAAAGGATCCAGATAAAGCCCCAGTTGCTCCCAGACAGTGCTTCAGTTCCACATACACATTGTCTGACCCTTGTAACGCAACCTGTCGCTGACAAAACGCAGGCATCCAACTCTTATCTACACACTGCCTCTGCCGCGATAAGTGATGTGACAGAGTATGTATGCTTTAGGGCCGAGAAAGTGTTTCTGTGTTGAGTAAATGAGCAATCAAAAGACATTTATGACAGACGTTTGTGGTAATAAAACCTTTTATTTGTTAGAAAGGCAGCCTCTTGACCACAATGACAGCGAACAAAAACTATATTTTTTCAGATTACACAAAAACATAAAATTACAATTCCAGAATTCTCACTACTAAAATAGGCTTTATTAGCCTAGAGACCTTCACCTGCTTAAAGTGCTTAAAATTACACAAAGTT
Organism: Clinocottus analis; assembly: GCF_023055335.1. NCBI lineage: Eukaryota > Metazoa > Chordata > Actinopteri > Perciformes > Cottidae > Clinocottus > Clinocottus analis. The sequence continues at coordinate 17,746,235 of NW_027176153.1, read as the reverse complement.
AAGGCAAAAAAGAGCTTTAAAACAAATATATCCTCTCATGTCTACTTTTCTTTTCACTCTTCCTCTCACATTAAATAGTTTTGATGTTTTAAAGAAGACATATTTGTACATTAAGAAGCAATGCAGTAGTATGATTGAAGCATCCTAACTTTAAAAGCAGTGATCTCCATTTCAGTTAAAAACTAAAACTCACTTTTTTCTTTATTTGGCATGTCTGTTCCTCCAGTTTGGCAGGAAAGGATGAAAAAAAGCATGAAAAAAATAATCAGTCAGTCAGGGCATTCATTTTCCAGTTCTCTTTGTGTAGTCTCACCGTCAACTAAATACAAACAAGGGCACAGAAAATGAAGAAAGCATTACACACATTTTAATTGTATATTTAAATATGAAGTCATGTTAAAGTGCAGTGTGGGACAGTGATCTGATCTTACCTGTTGAGAATTATGAATGGACATCTTTCACTTGCAGAGTTTTCCGGGGCTGGTGTTTGGGGCACTGCCCTCCTCTCGGCTCTCAAACAGGCTCCTCTTACCGATGATGTCCACATGTCTCAAGTCCTACAAATAGAAAACGTAAGATGTTCAGACTTATTTCTACAAGACAATCAACCCTCAACACAACAGAGAGATAAAATAAACACAAATGCTTTCAGTATGTCACGTTTTTGAACAGCCAGTCAAACACTCTGACGATAGGAGAACAGAATAAAAGATAATAATGAATTTGAATTTAATCATAAATTATCGCAGTGGCTGTAACTAAAGGAGAAAACATATTTTTCAGGGCTAACTAATCCTATGTAAGCAGGAAGACAACAACATACCCGCTCAGAACAACAGTCACAAACAGTATAGTTTACAGAGCACCACTACCCTCTAGCTGCCAGATGTGACACCTGTATACCTCATTACATGACGCAGTTTCACAGACTATGCAAAATGCCTTACAGTTGGATTGTGTGCAGACCCACAGTGGTCGCTCTTGGTGAGCCAGCGGTTGATCCGGTCTGACATTCCTGATGTGAAGCTCCTAAATTCCTGTGAATTTCCGACAGAGATGTGAAATAATTATAACCCCTACAAGCTAATGATTTCAACGGCTGCATTGATGCCACATGCAGATCTGATGAGCGTAACTGTACCTTTCTGGAAACTCCCGGGCTGGTGAGGCTCGCTGCCTGCTGCTCCTTCTCAAAGAGGCCTCTCTTCCGAGACACCTCGTCCAGCAGGAACAGAGTCCTTTGGGTCACGTCTGGAGATCGCATCATTTCTGACTTCTACGAACATATAGGATGCGGAGAAGAGTTGAGGAGTTCAGGAAAATATAAAGCAAGAAATAGATTATTTAAGTTGACTTCTGTTTTGTTGTGGAGAGTCTAACCTGTGCAGCCTGAGCCAGTCTCTCCATCTTCTCCTGGATGGACCTGGATGAAATCCTCTGCTTAGAGCTGGACACAGCAGAAGGAACATATCCCTGGTTTGATCTCTGTACACTTACTTTGACTAGAATAACAATAATTCAAACTTCACGGAAAAGTACAAAACAATAATTTAGTTGAACAAACTCACTTTCTCTGGAAAGATGATGCTTTGTCTTCATCTTCCTCTCGGTCCTGAAGAATTAACATATAACACACTGTAAATCATTTGTGTATAGTTTAAAACAAATATCATACATTTTATTTTCAATGATAATTTGGTTCACTATTATCAAAACATCTGCAATCCTTTTATTCAACCAATAATGAAAGCACCCCATCCTGTCCAACATGCGGAGTGATGACTGAAAATCTCACTCAGAAATTAAAAAACTATAACGCCAACAATCTTACTGTGTTAGCTTCAAACTTCTTGGAGGCCATCCTCACACTCGCACTACAACAGAATAAAGAAGACATCAATCAAAAGGCTATTGATGGAAATAAAGAGCATCAAAATAAAGACAATAATGTTTCCTTACCTCCTCTGCAGCGGTGCACTCTCCTCTTCTTTCTTCCTCATCATCTGTGTGAAACCAAGCGCATGTGAACGTTACCAGACAGTCGTCTGTGTGATGTGTTAACAAAGCAACTAGTCAGCAGTAAAAGCTGGTAAATGTTGCTTCAGCATAAGCCAGAAGCTTGAGTGATACAAGCAAATTACCCTGAGCTGATAGTCCAATAGCTGATGCAAGATTAAACCGGGTTTTAACAGTCAAATAGGCAAAAGTTAATGTTGGCATTGAGAAGGGAGAATGTGTGCATGCATGCGTGTGTGCATGCGTGTGTGTGTGTGTGTGTGTGTGTGTTAGATGTGTTTACCCTGAAAGATATAGTCCTAGAGCTCTGTCTGACAAACGCAGGTTTGGTCGTCTGTTCAAAGTTGCCGTTGGAGGAAGAGCCATTCATCGTGGTCTGAGTAAAAGTCAAATATAAATTACTGCTAATTAGGATAACATCTATAAATTTTCATGAGGATGAGCTCCAGTTAGCATATCCTGTGGTCTTCAAAACTGTTTCCTTTGAGCAAGCTTCAGATAAAACTATGGAGCCAATAACACAGTATTTTGTATGGGCACAACTACTGTTACGTTCACTCTTTGAACACCAGAGGATGCTATTGCTGTGTTGAACTGATGAGCAGCGGCGCCGAGACTTTGCAGCCAAACTGAGACGAGCAAAGCATGAAGCACAGATAGTTATTTAGTAAATGTAAATACCTCCTGTGTGTGTCCATTCTGGACAGGGCTTTGAGGCCCACGAGGAGAGGGGCTCTGGCAAGGCGATGGCCAGTGTTCTCGTGGCGAGACGGCGGCCGTGGGGGAGAGAGGGCTCATGGGACTTGTACACCCGCTGGCAGAGGAGCTTTTATCGAATGAGATGGAAACGGAACTGCAACATCAAAACAAAAACATCCGTTGAAGATATGAGGAAGCAACAATTGATCAGAAATACAGTAAAGCTGCAGAGTTTATTACAATCTTCACTGCAACCTTTTGAAATATTGTTTTCTACAATCTGTGTTCACCCATAATGCTCATAATACTTAAAACCAATAACATTTTGCCATGGGGAACTTCTCTGTATCCAAACCGAAGACCAGAGATACCAATGCTGCCTCAATGTCTTGTTATCCAAACTCCATAGAGAATATTGGACGTGTGTGTGTGTGTGTGTGTGTGTGTGTGTGTGTGTGTGTGTGTGTGTGTGTGTGTGTGTGTGTGTGTGTGTGTGTGTGTGTGTGTCTGCTTTTGGTTGCCATTTTACTGCTCTACGACACTGCTCTTTTTAATTTCACTTTAGTTTCACTGTGTGGAATCAATGACCTTCATCTTATCTGAAAGAAATGTTTGATCTTTTTTACCGATGACTCATCTACGAGAAGAAGAATAAACAGAAAATTGTGCTCATTAACCTGACAAACTTGCGAGCTGGGTTGGACGATGGCTTGGGATCGGGCTCTTTGCTCGTCGACTCTTCATTTTCATGCTAACAAAGAAAGAAACGGGAGAGACAATCAATGTGAGCGCACAGCATAAAAGCTTTTGAACAGAGCCACCTGAGACACGCCTAACATTACATAACACTGTACAGTTATGACCTAATTTGCAGATACACTGTATGAGAGTTGCCTGTGAGTGTAATAAAAGATAAAGTTCATATTATGACCTGAAGCATGCTATATAAAAGTTTTATAGATGATTTGCATGGCTACTTGATTCCCGGGAAGAGAGCCAGTCCAGTTCAGTAATACAACCATACAGTCTTTTCCTTAATTAACTCAAGTTCTATCAATCATTTTTACATTGTGATGCCTTTACACTGAAAGAAAATATACAGAAGTTGTTAATAACTAGCAAATATGTAGGCTATGTATGTGTGTGTGAGCATCTTACACTCTCTCTATCTGGCTTTGTTCGCCTAAATATTGTTAGTGATGCACACTGAGTCGTTCTATCGTAACAGGACATGCAACATCGGTATACCCTGAGCGGAAAAACTGTTGTTGTTGTTGTACAATCTAGAAAATGATTAACTTGACTCTCCCTCTGCGTGGGGTAGCTGGTAAGTGTGATTACCACACTGCGAGGTGGCACTACTGGTAGCATGGGTTGTTTGACTATGAGTGTTTATCTGTCAGTGAAGGCGGTACATATCATTTTAGTGAAGGTGGGTCAGTCAGTCGAACACTTTAGTACAGACTGAATTATGACATTTTGCTTGGCCATTCATGGCCCCCGAGGATGAATCGCAAGAAACGTTGGTGATTCTGTGACTTTTCCTTTAGCATCACCGGCAAGCCAACGTTTTTACATGTTCCCTGAAATATTTCAACATCTGCTGCCGAGATTAGCATATTTGATTCCCAGATGACTTATCCTCATCACTTTGGTGATCCAGCATGGTCAAATCTGTTTAAAGTGTTGCTTAAAAGTCTGCAAAACTCCCATCAGCTGTGTTTTACAATAATTAGCTAATGCTAGCATGCCAACCGACTGTAAGGTAGTGGACAAGGCAATTATCACACCAGCTAAGTACCAGTATGTTAGCATTGTCATTGTGAGCGTATTAGCAATTAGCTCAAAGTGTGCTGTACCTTAGTGCAGCCTTTGTCGAGTTGAGTTGTACTACAATGCCCACGATAACAAGATATGTATTTCACTCTAGTAAAAGGCAACAAGTGACTCCAGTCCTACTTGTCTGCTTGTGATGTAAGTGCTGGTATTGCTGGCGCTGCTGTTGGCGGTGCTGGAGGAGACGGTTCTGACTGGTGGTTTTGGTCCAGATGAGGCTTTCACAGAGGTCAACACACTACCCTCATCTACGTCCCCCAGCAGCTCTACCCTGGCCTCTCCGGTGAAGGCCTCCGCTTCATCCTCCCCTTCTTCCTTCTGTTGTCTCAGCGTCTCCACGTGCCTCATCCTCCGCTTTTCATCTCGCACACGCAGCATCTCCACAAAGTCCAGCTGCATTTGCTCCACACTGAAAAGAAACAGTAAATGCACACGCGTGAATGACCGATAGATATGATGCATGGTCTCTACTGAGGGAAAGGACCTGTCAGTCTCGTGTGATCAGGTTTCTCTAATGAAAGGCTCTACAGTTTCTCTCTCTCTCTCTTTGAAGACGGCTTCTGCTCCAGGATCTCAGCTGGTGGTGTTTTGATAGCTTTTGATACTTTCCACACATGGTATCAGGATTCATATGTTTGAAAAGTATACAGATGACACCTTCCCACGGGGCAAACGTTTAAGAATCCTCTCTGCCTGCCTCTGAAATCCATCTGCCAACAAGGCGTACCACTGAAGTAGATGGGTACGTATGAGCATGTCTATGGTCCTCTAACAAGCGAGGAAGAATGGAGAAAATGAAACAGAAAGACCGAAGAAGAGATAGATATCAGCAATGTATAGTAAACAAGCAGAGAGAAGAGCATAGCATATACATAAAGGGTTAGGGTTAGAATCCTGTTCAGACATCTATAAATCAAGCTTTGACAAGTTGAATAAAGCACTTTACTACATCAGGAGAATAACCTGCTGGGGCCCTGGGACATCCCACTCGTGGAATCTGTCCCAAAGGGGCTGTCGGTTGTTGGCGTGTCTCCGGTCGTTTGACTGAAGTCAGCATCGGGTTCGGCGGTGCTGCTGGAGCTCTTCACCCTCCTCCTCTTCTCTCTTTCCACCTCCTCCTCATCCTCCACTGTCCACTGACGCGCGAGGCTGAGGACAGAGTCATAACGCACACAGGAGATGCAAATACTAATCAGACATGGTGGAAGTAACAAACGAAAATGAAATGGAGACAGAGATACACAAAATGGTGTCAGAAACTAAACATGAAGGTTCATCATGAAATATACAGAAATGAATCCAGTAAGCTGCTTGTTTTGGCTGTTGGAAGAGAGAGCTTTCCGTTATAACGATTACAAAGAACCTGCTATACTTGTTCTTCGAATGTTTATGAGTAGAGTTACAGTTGGGTGCTTGTCTGAACAACTTTAAATAAACCAAACAGTCAGTCTAGTATTATGCAGGGATGTATGGAGAAAACAACATAACATTTATACGTTTAGTGGTGCAGCCAGTTTCAGTGGGCTGATGTTCCCTCTGGAGGAACGCGTAAATTCAAGCGTAAAACCAGTTATCGCTCAACTTTAACCTGAAGAAAAGACAACTGTGACTTTATAGGAGTCTTCAAACATCACAGAAAAGATAGAGTGCCTGTAATAATGACACTATTGGAGAAAACAGCTGTGTTTCATAATGCTCCTGTGGATTTACAATGCTGCTAACTACAGATATTATGTCTAAAAAAGTAATTCTACTTGAGAGTAGGCTACATTAATGCTAGTCCAGTGACTAAAGTTAAAACTCCATAACATCTACTGTCTAAAAGCAGCAGCTGCAGCTATTCTGAAACAAAGGTGATCCAGATGTAATCTTACCTGGACAAGGCCGACCAATTCTTCCGACTGATGGACATATTGCAAATATAAAAGTTTCCAGGAGCACTTTCTACACAGACAGAAAAGAGTCGACTGACTTTGTGGCTGGCAGTCGAATTACAGTCAGTGCAGCACAAAGCAGTCCACCTTTACCCTGTTGCAGCTCACCGAGGCGTCACATGACCACAAAGGTAAGCTACCCAGGAGAGAGGTAGAGAGAGAGAGGAGAGAGAGAGAGACAGAAAGAGGGAGGGGAGAGAAGGGGGAGGAAGATTATTACGTGCTGCTGCAATACACTTAACGCTAACATGAGAGCTAACACAATATGCAGTAATGACAATTTAACACAGTAAAATGTCCATAATGAGAAGTGATATGTAGAAGACAGTTACTCACAATTACTAATTAATCACTAATTTAAGAGTGATTTAAAATTCAAAGCAGAAAAAGGTTGTCTCGCACTTTCTATAGCACTTCAGAAAAAGGATTGCATAGCAATTAATCACACAATATCAAACACACAGGACGTTAACAACAAATTAGACTCTATATACAAATACACATGCACAATCTGTGAATATACATATATTATATATATATATATATATATATTTAAAGAAATGGCAATTGATTTGAATGGTCCACTAGTAAAATAATGTAACTATGTTGTGTGTCAAACTGCGTTTTGATGCTTTGTTACACTGGGCAGTGTGTCTCTTTACAGTATGATTCAGATTGTTTGCTCTGCTGAGTGAGGCCACACCTGTCCTCTCCTCTGGGCCCAGTGTGTCGGACTCTGACCCAGACTTGAGCTCAGTCCTACGCACACACCTTTCACCTCACCTGGCTTTATTACCAAACCTGTACCTGTTTCTTTCATGATCTGCAGAGTGCAGACCATGAGGCCACAATACACAGGATGGGCTGCTGTCATGGAGAGGAAGCTCCTTGATGCTTATTCAGATCCTTTCCTTTGTGTGAATGGACTAAAGCATGAACCTGCTTCACTCACACAGCATTTGGAGACATTTGGCTTAAGACTTGTTACGTCACTCCCTGGCTAAAGAAACAACGCACGCATTAGTGCTGTCATTGTTGAAAGTGAAGCGTCTGTGTTTTGTGTTGCTGCAGTGAACATATGGGGGGAAAGTTTCATGACACAGGAATAATGCAGTTTCTTTGCATCCGGCAGGATTAAGTCATTAATGATTAAAGCAGCTTTACAGAAGCACTTGTCACGTTGTGTTTTATGGACATGCAAAGCAGAGAGAGGAGCCGGAGCTGTGGACAGGATGCCGGTGTGGACAGCTGTGAGCCTATCAGCAGGAATGTTCTCTCTCGTGAGTTCATATTTGTCCTCATGTTCCTTTTATATTCCTCTCATATAAAGTATCTGCAAAGTCCTATGTTAGTTGCTTTGTCATAGCAGTTACTGTGTTCACCATCTGCTGACATTTTCTGACAAATATTTGGTCATTAACCAAAGTATTGACCTGTTGATGGTAAATCCTGTATGAAACAGTATTATTGTATTTGTATGGTATGTATTTGATGTGTATCTTCAACATACGAAGCTTCTTCTACTGCAAAGTGAAGACAGCGGTAATGAGAAGACTTTGATTACCTTCTTTGCATTCATGTCAAGAACATTGATCATTTAGCTTAGCACACATTTACACAGAGAAAAACACCAAGAATTGAAGATACTTTTGGTGTTTAATTGTTGTTGTAAATCCAGCTGATGCACACCCTTTTGTTACACTTCACAGAACCACAGACCATGCTTACAGTTTATCACTAAGCAAGAATATCAAAGATGCAGTTCAATTTGGTCAGGTCACATTATTGTTATTAACTATAATATTATTTTGACTGCTTATTAAGTTACAATACTACCCACAATTAACTTCTAAAGATACAAGCCCATTATTTTTAAACTTTGCTGTACAAATATAAGTCTAAATCTCTGGGGTTCAGTTCTGAGAACAATACAAATAATAGAAAATAGCACACACATGTTTAACAATATAACCACAAACCGCAAACAGATCAGTTCTTAAAGAACGTGGAGAAGAGCATTCAGGAGTGTGGGGACATGGCAGGACCGTACACAAGAAGGACAGCATTAAACAGAAATGTCGAAGCTGCAGCAGGTGCAGGATATGTGACACCGCTGACACAACACCAGCCCTTCAGCTTCTGTTTTCACTGGGCGGGACCCGCAGCAGCATCGAACATCTTCTTCCTTCCCTCCATCCCTGACATGGCCTCCACATTCTTCCTCCAGTCACTGTCCTCGACTGGCCTCTTCTGCACACGGATACAGTGGAAAATGAGTTGTATACAAGAATGAGAGCAGTTATTTTCCTGTTTCTCTTTAACAAGACTGTGGAGTAGAGGAAGTATTATCCTCATTGTTGTGTCTAAGCCTTTAAGGCCCATGGTGTCATCTGGGAATTCCCTTTGAGAGTGCTTCATAACCGGCTAGTAAAACTAGTTTACAGCACCTAATACACTCTGAGAAACACACGTCCATGCAGGCATACACGCACAGATACACCCCTGCATTGGTTAATCTGAACACACACACACACGCACACACACACACACACACACACACACTCCATGGAGCAGAACCGCTCACAAAAGCTAGTCTTCTCTATACAATGGGATCATTGTTTTGTGTACCGTCCTTCGTCTCTCACACGCACACAGATACGCACACGCACAAGCACGCGGAGTCACACCCTGCACTGACCTACCGCTCGGTATCTCAAACACACCCTCTCACACACACTTTGCTGGTGTTTCATGGCACTGGATTGTGACCTCATGTTTGTATCTGAAACTTCACACACGCTCCAGTTGCCCTGAGGAAGGTGCGCATCTTGCTTGCACTGGTTTGCTTGTGTTTTGTAAGTGAAACGCCGGAGTGTATTTGGTCTTTTATTTCCCTCTGCACACACCTTCTCAGTGTCCTCTTTCTTGACAGACTTGAGGTTGGCCCGGAGGTCCATGGACACTTTGTGCTTGGAGCCCAGCAGCGAGCGAAGGATGGCGTCAGCAGACACGCGAACACGGCGAAGATTAGGTCTCTTGAATTTCCCCCTGAGGTCTAACACTTTAATGTTTAGGTCTTTAATCTGGATCAAGAAAGGATAATTGAATGGCAATTACCATCAGTACCTTTCTCATGGCGAAAGTTATGACACTGCATCTGCTGATATGATCTTTACGTGCCCCACATGGAAATGGGCTGAGGAAGTGTATACCTCACGTCTGTTGAGAGTGACTTTAGCTTCAATGTCGTAGCGCTCCTCATCCACCACGTCTATCTTGACATGGAGCTCTCTGCAGAGGTCCTTTACGTATACACACATGAAACACTAAAGTTACAAACTTGTATTTTTATAGAAGTGATCAAATCTCTTTTGTATTTAATTTCCAAAAGAACCTAAAATGTGTGCATCTGGAAAGCTTTCAGATACAGCATCATCCTGTTATATCCTCTAAACTGCAGGCCTGGAATTCCTTCAATTTAAGAGAATTTGCTGAAGTAGAAAACTCTGTTTGGAGCAGCATTGTTTTGGTTAGCTACCTGTAGCTGTGCAAGGCTCAGGCCGCTGGTTTTTAGAGGAGGAGCTCTCTCTGACAGGTAGTTCTGTTTCTCCCCCTCTTTCTCTTCAGCCTCCTGCTCCAATTCTTCTTTGGCTTTTGCCACCATCAGACTCTGCACGAATATGAATCGACATTTAACACTGGATGTTTTTATTTTTACATTGCTCTGGTTAAGTACATCAGCACATTACATTTATGGAAGTAACTTGTGTTTTTTGTTGAACATACAGGTCTCGCAGTAGAGACTCTACATGTACAGAAGAAGTATCAGCGTTTGAGAATGTGACCTCTGCTGCTCTCCTGTGGTCAAACACATGTACTGCATTATAGTTTGGTTGACACATTTGGTCCATGATCTCTCTTACCTTGAGCATCAGCTTCCTTGAAGCTGAGATCTTTGGCTTCCTCTTTGGATGGAGAGCATAATTCATGACAACACATTTGACACAGACGAATATGTGTGTGTATGTAAACAGTTATACACAAATTGTACATTTTAGCAATCCGAAATACTTTAGTAGGGATAACAATTGTCTTACCTCTTGCCTATAAAAGAGAAATAGAAAAGATTCAATGGAAAGGAAAAAACGGAATTATTTCTAATCAAAGCGAAACAATATTTGTTATGCTTTCATGTGTATGAATGAGTGAATTATAGACCACATAAAATGAGACCACAAGGCCCGATCACTTACACATTCTCGGGCATCTTGTTGATGCGATGTAACTGGAGGAGACATGGAAGAGATTAGAAACACACACACACACACACACACACACACACACACACACACTGAACATCTGTCATTGTTTGTAGCCTTTGGAGGGCCAGATCATCTTTCCACGCTTATGATCGCGCTCTCAGATGCGCTCTGTTTCAATGTTTGTGAGCTGTTTCTAAATGCTCTCATAAGTGTTACAGCTACTTCTATCTTGTCATACATCATAGAAGTGGGGCGTGTCATTTCATGTCTCAGAAAAACTAATTTCTGCATGTTGTAGAAAAATCATAGTTTCACATGACTGAATTTCTTGACCGATGAGATTTTAAAAGTCAGTTCACCCAAATCACACATTGGACTATCCATTGAGTCCCAGAGGACTCTTTCCACACGGGGGTTGCTTCTGGAGATGCTTGAGGGGACGATGGAAATATTGGGAAGTGGCTCAAATGATGGTTTGAAGCAAAGATGGTTTCATCTTTGCCTCTAACCATCAGTTGAAGGTCAAATGTGAAAGTAGATGTTATGGATTTCACAGTTAGCTAAAAGTAATGGATATACATTGTAACTGAAAATAAATATATAGAGTTTATGTAATTATCTTAACATATTGGTTAAATGTTTTAAACCAATAGATAAAAAGTGTGAGGTAAAATGAAGGCTACGTGGTTGAAATAAAAGGTGACGGTATCTGAAACCACTGCTCTTACGTTAAGTATTAAGGGAAATGAGATCACTGCTGCGGATGCTTGTATCAACCCTCGTGAAATAGAGGTGAAGAGCATTTTTTTGTACTCTTTTGTATTAGAAAAATGCAAAAGAAATCAGGAGTCAATGTCCCAGTTTTTCAAACTTATTCTTGGACTTCACGGTGGAACGTTTTGCTTGGAAAATATTGACTACCTGACAAGAGGCCATAAGATAAGACTGCCATTTAATTAAGTGTTCTTGTCAGCTCATTCCTAAAGTTGTTTTCACATTATCTTAGCCCTTCTGTCTAGAGCCTCATGGCCTGCTGGCCTTTATCACATCAACAAGTGATTTACAGCACTCGACCCTTCCCTGTCTCGCCTCTTCTCACTGTTTCTCTCCTAATGTCCCTATTCCAGTTTACTTGTTGATTCCAGTTGAGAATGAGAGCACATAAGACCTCCTTGCATGATGGGGCAGCTTCAACGGATTAGGAAAATTCCAGACTGATAGCCATCCCCCGTACATCTCTCCATCTCTCATCCCCATCTTTCTCATTGGGATTATCTCGGGGAGAAGAATTTAGAGTGGCCTGTCTCCCCAAATAGACCAGGGGGCATCTGATAGACAGCTGTGGAGGGTGATTGTGTGCTACGGTGCCCAGCCTGGATCAGGGATTTACCGCCAGTAACTCATGGATGCTTATGATGCTCATGAGCCTCTGTGGTGCAGCCAATTTGGCAGTAAAAAAAACTGACCGAGGGGCTTTGGAAAGTTCACGTCAGCCTTGGATTTGAACAGAGATGCTTTGGTACAGATTTAAACCAAACAGCTTGTTTCAATTAATCATCCTGTTTTGGCTGACGCACTTATGGTTTAGGTCTAGCCACAGCCCCGATGGTGACAAGACCCCTGCCATTGACAAATTCACATCCAAACACTTGATATAAGTTCACTGCTAATATCAATTAACTGAATTGGCGTCACATTCTGTGCACTGATCATCCTGTTGGATTAGATTTCCATTGCGAAAATCAATACATCCGGAATTTTTGAAAAACTTGTAAAAAGGCTTCGCATTTGCAAAAAAACAAATGGTTGTATAAGACACATTTATATCACTTTAAACTGCCATATTTCTAGTTTGTGGCCCATATGAGCACAGAAGGAAAAAAACAACACTAAACCTCAAAAGCTTGACAGACAACAACATGAAGGGACCTTACCTATGTCAGAAGCAGCAGAGAGAAAGATGTGTTCACAGAAGAGGCAGGATGATCAGAGATGAGGCCAACGAACTGATGTTCCTCTATTTAAAAGCACCCCACCCTCGCCCCCTCCCCACCCTATTGTTGCACTTGCTCTTTCTCTTTTGTTATTGGAGGCTATAATTAGTCAACCCCATCTCTCTTACTGCCTAATCTTGCCCTGTCCATTTGTCTCTCGCAGATTCATTACAGAGGCCAGGAGTTAGAGATGAACACAGGTTGATGAAGGCAACTCAGATGATGAACTATAAGTCTAATTTACACTTTTGAGTAAATCAGTAAGAAGTGCTTGAAGAGAGCAAGAGGAACAATACCTGTGCCATGTAATGATAGGAGTCGCCGATGTTATTGTGGTATTCTTTTAGCCACACTTCTGGCTCCATGGATTGCAACTTCCTGCTGTTAGTCCACCACTTTGAGACCGAAATATCTCGACGGCTTTTACATGGAATGCAACTTGAGGAGACATCTGTGAGCCTCATGAGGACTCTTTGATGATCCCATTACTTTTTCCACTCGCTCCACCATGAGTTTCATTTTTTTTTTTGCTGTTTACCTAAATGCCTTGATGTCTAATAAGTGCGTTTAGTTTTGACCCGACATTCATGACGCCCAGGCAATGAATTATAAAGTCTTTGATGACCACCTGACTTATCCTGTAGTGCCACCGTGAGGTTATCTTTTGTGGTTTCGAGTGATATGTCTCAACGACTGTTGGGGCATTGGTATGAAACATGGGGCAGAAATATTTCCCTCAGGATTAATTGGAATAACACATGTGATTCCCTGACTTTGTATGTCTACAGCAATCATCAGATCAAAACTTTATGGCCACACACCTTTGAAACTAATCTCAATAGTGTCAGCTGTTTACTGCGTGCTTATCGCTAATTTGCAAATGTCGGCACAGCAACCCTCTAAACTAAGAGGACCAACATAGCAAACATTGCCAGGTGAGCTTTAGCAAGCAGACGTTAGCATTTGGCTGAAAGCACTGCTGTGCCCAAGTACAAGCTCACAGAGCCGCTGGCATGGCCGTAGTCTCGTAGTCTTGTTTATCCACACTTAATCCTCAAAGGGAAGATCAAAATGCTAGACATGCTTGCAGGAAGGCCCCTGGGAGTTGTATGCTTTACATCAAGCCTGCCAGACAGACTCTCTTGACAGACAAATGGAAACTTCTCTGCATTGTCGAACTCAAATGAAAACCAACGTAAAGCCCCACCGTCGCAACGCAGACCACAGAATTGACACTTGCTAAACGTTTCAAATTGGCTGGCTGTTTATCACAATTAAATTACAGTTTCTACATTTTCTGAGGATGGTGTGTTTCCATCCAGACCAGACGAAATGCTTGTTTCATCTGAAAGTAAAATTCACTTATTGAATATTTGAACTGTTGAACTCAATGTTTTCAATAGATTTCAATATCAGCAATTAAAAAGGCTGATAATATCTTAACATCCACAAATGAATAAAGCTGGAATTGCAATGACATTGTGTTAGTTTTGTTAGGGGTGAGGTTTATTCTTTTTTTTAGGATGCTTTTCAACATAAATGTTTACATTTTACGTTCTAGGTGTATGTTCAAATTATTCCATAACGCTAACTTAGTTATGGGAATTTGTATGACGTTAACATGGTATCTTTCATTTTTTGTGTGCTGGCGAGACAATTCTTCATTCTATAAACAAACGTATTGCACCTACAACATAAAGATCACAGATCAGTGTCCAACCAACCTTATAGAGGAAAAACGAGGGACAAAAGTGTGATCATTTCTAACACTAGCATGTCAGGTTTATAGTATGTTGGAAAGTAGGTGAAGGTGGATTGAAGAGAATATAAACCAAAAGAATGACGCACACAAAACATATGATACACAAAGACAAATTATAGTAGTCAAAACAGCAATTATGAGGCTGCACTAACCTGAAAACTTGCCAAAAATGTTCACACACATCCAGCCAAACAGCAGTGACGAGAGAAGCTATCTTTACCCAACTAGAGGTAGCCTGACCTCTAGTGGTTAAGCACGCACACTGCAGACAGAAGCTCTGTTTGCTGAAGCCTCAGAAGAAGACGGGTAAAACATTTTTACAGAGTGATTCTGAGTCTTTGTTAAAGAAGTGCGCAGACACACATTTTTCTTTTTTTCTTTCTTTCTACAAGCACTGATAAACTAAACTAAACTGATCAGATTTGCCATAATGTCTGTCCTGCTCTAATAACCATTCAACTCCAGATCAGCTCACGTTCCAGGGATTTGGTTTATGAAACTGTAAGTCGCTGCCTGTGTGTTTATCTGCTGAGAAAGCCAGACACCCTGGACAAAGGTTATGGTGTTTAGACAGGGCATTCCACGGAGTAGTGTCAGCATACACACTGTGAAGGACTGGACCTCGTATTCCACCCCTTTTACCATATATTGGATATATTTTGACTTTTTTAACGGAGGTCAGGTGATCTTCACAGGTCTAGCACTTCAGCAGCTGATGCCACATACACATGGTATACATCATCTGAAAAGCTGGAAACCTGGGCTTTGATTTGAGTTTTTCCAGTTGTGAATCTTCAATAAACATTGTGTTTCGGTTTGTGTCTTTGTGTGTTTAGACCAACGTTGGGTGTATCCGCTCCTTGTGGTGCTCCTGGTCCCTTGCTGACTCATGTGGTGTGGCTAGCTTTGGGGTTTTCCACAGTAACGGGAGAAGTCGCTACACAATCAACCCTTTATTCATGACCTGTACTGAGCTCCACAGACACACACACACACACACACACACACACACACACACACACACACACACACACACACACACACGCAGCTATGTTCTTGACACATACATACACATGCATGAATGAACTATATATATATATATATATATATATATATATATATATATATATATATATATATATATATATATATATATATATATATATATATATATATAGGCCTCTCCTAACTAGAGTTTGCTGATGCTGAATCTCATGCTGGGTGTGCACATAAGGATCCTGGAGGTGAGTCTGTGTGGGTGGATGTTTGTGTGCACATGCCTCAGGCTCACTGTGCTTCTCATTAGTCCTCCACACTGCTCAGAACAAAAAGTGTTCTGACTTCAGCACACACGCAAGAGCAGGAGTGTGTGCCACAGTGTGTGTGTGTGTGTGTGTGTGTGTATATCTGGGGATGTGTGTATTTTCCAGAGGCTATAACAGCAAGGTTACACCACCACAACTGGAAACAGACGAGCTTAGCAATTAATGGGCTGAACCTGTAATAAATTGCAGCTGACTGTTTAGCTCTGAAAGTCATTATATGTTCCAGGGACTGGAAGTATTGTTCTGAAATAGAAAGACTTCAGGATTACTGACAAAACATTTATTTAATCTTTTTAAGAGTGTAATACTGTACATGGTTTCAACATTTATACGTATATGTATATATATATATATATATATATATATATATATATATATATATATATATATATATATATATATATAAAATAAAATGTGCAATGATATGAGCAAAATATTTCTCCTTTATGTTTAACTTCAGCGAAAGCATGTAGATCTGTTCAGTCTTGAACATTTATTTTTCAAGCCGTTCCAACAGTGATGTGTTAGCATCAAAAGCAAGACTTAAAAAATAAAGTGACTCCTGTTTCAGAAGACATTTGAAAGTGTTGAAGAAAATTGGAATATATTTTTCAAACCTCAAGGCACAAAGGTTGAACAGTTTCCCGGCTCCATTGTCTCTGTCCAAACAACGCTAGGTTTTTTTTAAAACTTATGCAGCGGTCTTCACAATGACCTCAGAAAAATACTTCTATCCATATAGTGCTTACGCAGTATCAGATTCCTAGGCTTTGTATGACAGTGTGATGAGCTCTTGAAGTAACACAAGAAGCGTGTCTGTGGCACTTGTTCACGGCCCTTCGATCCGTGTTCTGATGGCCGTTCTGCACATCCCGTCATGCTGTGCACGACAGAATCAAGCTGATGGGTCTGGCGTCCTCTCCCTTTCTCCACTCTGATTGGTTAACTCCCAAAAAGTAGAACGCCTGGAGAAAAGGACAAGAGCAGAGTTCTAATATTCAATTCTTACTTCCTATATTAGACACTGGGGCGGCTACAAAGTGCATTTGTCGTGAGTTGTTGCACTGTTACCACAGCTACTGAGTTAATTTGGGCACTTGACTACTGCAGCTCTCTTAAGGAAGCATCGCTGTGGATTCCTGGACTATGAGCTCATAGTTCAGACCTCAGTGACCAGTTTCAGTACTTGTGTCATGTTGTCATGTGATGGCACCAGTGATTGTGTTCAAAATGTGGGAAAGCAGAACAATATAAGTATGGGCGGCTAGCTCTCCTCACCACAAAAATCTAATTGTCTAATATGTCAACTAAATACATAAGATAAGACTAAGTGTGTGTGTGTGTGTGTTTAAAAATACTTGGCTGCTTAGTGAAGGAGAGGAAGGCAGATGTTATTTTGGAGGCTCACGTTGCGTCTTAATTATGTCCTCAAGTGAGAGAGCATTTGTGTCCTAAGACGACTGTGGTGCGGTTAAGGCCGATGACCATCGTAATGAAAGCCGACCCGACTCTCACACTAGAGTGGAACATCTACATCGATCTACACACAAACACTACTTGTAAATGACCTTCAGCTTGAGTGCTTCTCAGTCGTGTGCCACCTCATTTCCCATGAGTCTGGCTGTTTTCATTCCATCCAATCTGCACCTTGTCTCAAGGGGAGATAATCATGGGAGTCAGTGGTGGAACGAAATCAAGACTTTTGGGGAGGTTTTATGGAACATGGTGAAGAACATCTGTCATGTTTTCAATTCATAAAACGTATACACTTGCCCTTGATGTGTCTGAGGGATGCTTTGACTTGGGTCTCACTGTTAATCTCAGTGACACAAAGTTGAACCTGAGACACTGCAGCTATAAGGGAGTGTGTGGTGCCACACTGTCCCTCACACCCAAAATACATTTGTAAATCTACATAAGTCAATACATAGAATAACATCCTCAAACCTATTTTCCAACTGTTATGACAGCCCCAGTCTAATTCACCGGACGACTCACCTCCATCATGTCAGAGCTCCTCATCCTCCCCAGTGCTGCCCAGGTGTGCTGTGGACAGGTGCCTGTTCCGTCCCGTCTGCACGGCCTGCAGGTTCTTATAGCGGACCAGTGCCAACGCGATCTCCGCGTACCACGCGGTGCCGTCCTGCGGACACCGAAAGTCAATCTCCTTCCCCGTAGCCATGACCACGGTAAAATACACCAGCCCTCGTTTGTACTCCACGCAGTCCACAGTGGCCATGCGCTCAAAACGGAGCTCCTTGGCTTTGGCGCTCCAAGCCGAGCTCGGAGCATCACCGCCGCCGCCGCCGCCGCCGCCGCCGCCTTTGCAGTCATGCAGGCGCAGCCCTTCCTCGGTAAGCACGCAGCGCTTCTTCTTCCACAGCTGGAGCAGCCCGCTGCTGCGCTTCTCCAGCAGCCCGTCTCGCATCACTTTGGCCGTGAAAGACATGGCCACACTGAGCCGGAGTCTTCGGACAGAGCCGAAATTTAGGAAGTCTTCAGCAGTGATGCGTCCCAAGATGTATCCATGAAACACACATATCTCACTGTGCGGCGCGAAGTGTCACTCCTGAAAACATATCGGCTTGAGCTGTGTCATGAATAATAACAGCCGATACAACACATCCTATTCTGTGTCCATAAAGTCAAACCATGCGCAATGAAAACACTCCGTGGAGGATGGTAGGCTGGTCTGCCTGGATATGTTTGAACATGCCCGGCTCCTCTGTGGACCTTCCCCGCCTCCTCCTGGTGACGGCAGGAGGAGATCCGGGCTGTTAATGAAATTCCCTGTTGTGTGCGTGTGGGTGCGTGTGGGTGTGTGTGTGTGTGTGTGTGTGTGTGTGTGTGTGTGTGTGTGTGTGTGTGTGTGCGCGCGCGCGTGGGTCAGTGAGTTTGATTTTACAGCACTGTGCGTTGTGTTTGTGTGAAATACTGTCATGGATTTTGCACTTCCAGGTCATAGTGCACCTGTTTATTTATAGTAACTCAAATTAGTTTTGAGTAGACTCTTTTTTTTTTATCATATTGAAATCACATTTGACGCTCGCTGCATTATCTTGTGTCTCTTTTGAGAGCTGGAATGCGAGTGGGTGGCAGGGCGGATAGAAGTCAGATGTTGCAACGTATGAGTGTGAGGGAGAAACACAATGTAAGAAATAAATGTCTTTGTTCAGCATAAACCGAAAAGAAGAAAAAAAAATCTTAAATGTATTTTCCCTTGTGCAATCTCCATTCTGAGAAATGCTTTAATATATGTATATGTATGTATACATTATACAGTAAACGACTACACCTCCTGAAATGAAGGCATGTTTGAAACCAATGACAGCTAGCTAACTAATGATGTGGATAAACTGGTTTAAAAGCTTCAAGGCCTGGATGATTCCTCTGCAGTTTCACTGTCGGCATTGGAGGTAAAACTTAATTACGACACATTACAACGTCTTGTCACTCTTCACATCCTTGATGGCTGCACGGCATGTGACCGATGAGCTTCATGGGTGGAGTGAAACTGTAATTCCCGCAACTTCCCTCAAGATACTGCATTTATCGTACCAGCACCGTGATGTGTCACTATGATGTAATGAGAAGAATGGATACAATAAGAGTGTGACATTCTTTACACACACACACACACACACACACACACACACACACACACACACACACACACACACACAGCTTCCCTCATATGTCATTGTGTAATTTCTGCCCCAAATAAGAAGAAACATTGGCACAAAAATCTTTCAACTGTGTTTATTATCATTCATTTTGTGGAAAGCATAACAAAACACAAAAAAGCAGCACTTATCCACTCTTGTTAATACGATACTGACATTTTCATTGAGGAGAAAGCTGAAGTTGCAACTCATTGCAGCGTGAAACAGATGAGACATGTTTCAGTATTAAGTATGGGTTAAGACCCTGACCTATCTCCACTTTGAGGTAGTCAGGTGTGTTTACAGGCAGCACTCTGCCCTCTGCTGTAAGAAGACAGTCAGCGCAGCTTTCTGAAAACATGTCAACAAGAGCTCAGTGGTCTGCTCTCTACTAAGTGGTACCCTCTTTTGGCCCGTACTTCTTCCTCATGAACGGCTACAGTTGTGCTGTCCAAGTTCTTCTTACACTCCACTGCAAAAACAGTAGCACGCACACAAACACACTTACATGTATTTTTTTCTCTTGCATATTTGTGCACATATTTTTGAGCATGTTCATCTATTAGATAGATATATTTAGATATAAGCTCCTAAAAGTTTCCTTTTATGGAACAGTTTTAAGAAACATATTCTCATCTAGATTCCATCACAGAAATGTTTCATTACAACACAAATAACTCTCACAACTCAACCTACATTTGTCAAGTTGAGACATATAAACATGTTGTTAGTGTTTCTACAACAGGAGTATATAAGTTTCACATTGACGCCCGCGTATAAGTACACACATTAACATTTCCCTTAATTATTTTTTTTCTCTTTTTTAGCAACCACGTTGACAATGACAGGAAGAAGCAAAGAGTTTACTCACTGCACAAGAAGCAGGACTTGTGGAAGCTCTTCCCATCACAGATGATCTCTTCCACGGTGTAGACTGTCTTCTTACAGCAGCTACACTTGTTTCCTCCACCAAAGGATGGCATCCTTTAGTATTTGCATGCAGCATGAACACAGACACAAAAACACACTGTGACAACAGCTTTCCAACTATGTTTTAGAGAGGGATAGCTAACAGAGAATTAGATGGTAAAGAAACAGTAAAATGCTGTGAACGTTGCTTCAATAGTGTATTCTTTCAAGTAATACAGTTAAAATGTCATTTCATTGACGTGGTTTAAAAGCTTTTTACATGTGTAGGTAGGCTTTACATACAACAACAAAAATAAACCAATGAACTAATTACTTTTCACAACCATTGAGCAAACACATGTGAGTTTCTGCTCTAACACACTGCTCTATTTTAACATTCAGCTTTGGTGGCCTGTAATTTTGGCTTTGAGACATTATTTTCTCTCGCGCCGGTTATGTGGTTTCTGTAAAGGACAAGCAATCCAGCATTAAAGCAGAAAATACCGGAAGAATTCATTTTTTTTGTTAGCTATCAAAGCTATTTGCTTTCTTTTGAAAACTGAAGACATCCGTGTGGAAGTAATGTGAAATGTGACTTTCCTGAGGAGTCTTAAACTTGGTGGAATGTGGGCGATCCTGTCTGTTTCTACCCAGCCTGTTTCTACCCAGCCTGTTTCTACCCAGCCTGTTTCTACCCAGCCTGTTTCTACCCCAGCCTGTTTCTACCCCAGCCTGTTTCTACCCAGCCTGTTTCCCAGCATGACCCTCCCATTTCAGTCCATCCTTATTCACATTCCTGACATGCAGACCCTCCCACCTCCCTGCCTGTCTGTCTCATTCTGCATCACTACTGCTGACTCTATGTCTGAGTTGTAGTGTTATATGGAATATGGAAGTGACATTTTTCATCACACATAGACACACTTCCTTTGTGTGCTTGGCCACACCAAATTACATCTCTCCCTATTGTTTTTCTTTGTAAAGAAAATGTAACACTAACCACAAACTCAAACATAACTTATTCACTGCGGACACCACAATTGTGATGTTCTGGTGATGGATACATATATGTTGATATTATATTAAAAACATGTATACAATACAATAGTAAATAATCACTTTATCAGGAATGTCACATATTCACTAATTAATAAGTCGGTCACATATATAGTTCTACTGGAAACTAATTCATTAATATATTAATCAATAAACAATACGCCAAAAAAAACAACCTATAAGTCTGAACTGAGAATGGTTCAAAGAAACAGACGTGAAGCTGAAGAAGTAGGATGTGAAACAGAGGAAAGTGAAAGGCCTTGATTGACATTTTTTTGTGGTAAAAAATATCCTTTTAGATCTTTCCAGCAGCCCAACTAGGAAAACATGACTAGAAGTAGTATAGGAAAGTAAAAAGAATAGCAAATAAGATACAGAAAGAGGCAAGCAGGAAGCGGAAGCGTGCTGTAAATTGTGAACATTTCTCACCTGCAGTTAGGTGCTGTCAGTCAGTGATGACTCAAATAGACTCAGACTGTGTTGTCGGTTCTCCACTGTTCCAGATGTGCTGAAATTAAGGAGCTTCTGTTGTCGCTGCTTCAGTCCGCAAAGTTATAGCGTGTCGAGCAACAGGGGGGAGAGAGAGAGAGAGAGAGAGAGAGAGAGAGAGAGAGAGAGAGAGAGAGAGAGAGAGAGAGTGTGTGTGAGGGGGGGCACGGGTGCTTGGGGGGATCTTTGAAAAGCTGTCTTTCATACCTACTAATGATCAGAGCCAGAAACACAGTGGATACTGGAGCTAAACTGCATTCAGAAAACATATAAATTAGCAGTTCACTTAATAATTTCAGAAATATTCATGCATTCACTTCCTGCTGGTGTTAAATTGCAGGATGCTAAAAGTAGTTTCATGTTTAAAAACATGTATTTGGGTGCAGGATTTACATGAAATCATGCAAAACGCTTAGTCGTATAGTGTTGAAGTTTACTCTTTGTCTTACATTCTCATGCTAGTCCTAAAGTTTCATGGTGAGGGACAACAGACCTGTTACTGATAATTACTCGTGTGAGTGTTGACACTTAAGATAACCATCTTCTTCTTGATGTTTGCACACTTTGACTATTGTTGTTCTTCTGTAAAGGACTAGCAAGCCAGCAGTGAAGCAGAAAATACCAGAAGAATTAATTTTTTTGTTTGCTATCAAAGCTATTTGCTTTCTTTTGAAAACTGAAGACACCTGTGTGTCGAAGTTATGTGAAATGTGACTTTTCTGAGGAGTCTTAAACTTTGTGGAATGTGAGCGATCCAGCCTGTTTCCCAGCACGACCCTCCCATTCCTGTCTATTCCAGTTGACATATAGAGAGGATACTTACTTGTGTGAGTGTTGACACTTAAGATAACCTTCCAGCTCTTCTTCTTGATATTTGCACACTTTGACTATTGTTATTATTTTCTCCTGTTCTGTGTTTTGTTTACGAGCCGTAAAGTAATCCCACTATCTTATTTTAAACTGTTTCTCGAGAGGTTAACCCTTTCATAGATTGAGGAGTCACATGGTAAAACCTTTTCCGTCTTACACAGTAAACAGGATGCAATCTCAAAGTAATTCCAGCCTTTGTACTTTATCGGCACAACCTTAAATAACCTTTAGGGACTAGCTGCTAAAGCTCAATCTGAGCTGCTCAGTGGATGAGCAAGCATTAACGTCCAAATCAAAGTCTGTTTTACAGATCTTCGGGAATATTACTGCCTCAACTGAAGACTACGGTTTTGAAAATGAAAAGAATCTGTGTGTGTGTGTGGTGTTAACTCGTCTCTATTCAAGGTTAGCGACTGGAGGCTACATTCACATCTACTACATATTAATAACATACATAATTATAATAACATGCGAAAATGGAAGAATGGATGCAATGAGTGTGACATTTTTTACACACACACACACACACACACACACACACACACACACACACACACACACACACACACACACACACACACACACACAGCTTCCCTCATGTGTCATTGTGTATTTTCTGCCTCAAGTAAGAAGAAACACTGGCACTAAAATCTTTCAACTATGTTTACTTTAATTCATTTTGGAAAGCATAACAATACACAAAAAAGCAGCACTTATCCACTCTTGTTAATACGATACGGACATTTTAGTGGAAGAAAAAGTTGAAGGTGCAACTCATCGTAGCGTGAAACAGGTAAGACATGTCTCAGTATTAAGTATAGGTTAGGCATACACACAGTGAATGCATATAAGAAGACTCAGACCTGTCTCCACTTTGACATAGTCAGGTGTGTGTTTACAGGCCGCAGTCTGCCCTCTGCTGTAAGAAGACAGTCAGCGCAGTTTACTGAAGACATGTCAAGAAGATCTCAGTGGTCTGCTCGCTACTGAGTGTTCGCCAGCGCTCCAGCTCCCACTCCGTACCCAAAACCCTTGGGACCAAACTGTTTGCTATAGCAGGCTGTGAGAGGAGAAAACAAAGATAATTAAATAAAACACTTGGTAGCAACATCACATCCTTCGGCTGCACCAACTGTGCGACTAACCCTAAAGCTAACCTACTTAAGATGTTTAATCTTGTTCTGATAATAGTGCCACGGGATATTTTGTGGTTGTGTTGCGTGATGTGGGGCTAATCATAATTTCTTTCCGACAAATGCAGCCTGAGTGGATGAATGCTGTCTTCACTACTATGGACCAGCATTATGAACAGGTCCGACATGAGATTACTATACAATTACTGTCTTTTTGTCTGCAACTTCTAGGCCTCTTGACCATGAATTACATCTCAGAGGGAACTTGAATACGGTTGTGCTGTATATCTATATTATTAAGTAAGGTCCGTATATTCATGTTTTAGAACTTTAGTGGATGTGTATGGATCCGCAGTGCAAATGGTCTTGTGTTAGATGTGACAGTATGAACAGGTTTAATATGTATTTAGAAAAATGTGCAGTATTAAATCCAGGGTTTCTGTTTAGCAAGTCACGTTTTACCTTTGCAGTAGAGTTCTCCATCCTTATCAGCTTGTGTGGTTGACTCAAGGCTCTTGTTGCATGTGGCACAAGTGAAACATCCAGTCTTATGCCATGCCTACAAATAAATAAATAAACAGAAAATCAATTTATAGAGAGGATGTATTCTTTGGAAGCATGCAACTGCGTGTGCATGTCAGTGTTTTTTTCCTTACACTCCCAGCTCCAATCACTTTCTCAGCAGCGTAGACGGCCTTTCCGCAACGAGGACACTTGTCTGACCCTCCAAACTTCTGAGCCAGCTTGGATGGGTTTGGGCTGCCGCTGGTGGGACGATGAGGAGCAGGTCTGATGGAGACAGAGAGAAACCGTTGATTAAAGGCCTTCAAGAAAGACCAGGCAGTGTGTGTGTGTGTGTGTTACTCACTCTTCATGTGTAATACCCAGAGACTCTCCCCGGTCCATGCTGAGTGTCCCTGCTCCCTGGCCATAGCCGTAACCTTTTGGCCCGTACTTCTTGCCGTAGCACGCCTTGCAGTAGACTTCGTCCTCATGAACGGCTACAGTTGTGCTGTCCAAGTTCTTCCTACACACCACTGCAAAAACAGTAGCGTGCACACAAACACACTTACATGTATATTTTTCTTTTGCATATTTGTGCACATATTTTTGAGCACGTTCATCTATTTAGATAAAAGCTCCTAAAAGTTTACTTTTTGACCTTTTAACAGTTCTACTCAAGAAACATCACAGAAATGTTTTATTACAACACAAATAACTCTCACAACTCAACCTACATTTGTCAAGTCGAGACATATAAACATGTTGTTAGTGTTTCTACAACAGGAGTATATAAGTTTCACATTGACGCCTGCATATGAGAATTAACATAATCTCATTATGTTTACCTAATTATTTTTTCTCTCTTTTTTTAGCAACCATGCATGGTACATACAAACACTTTTTGCTTTATACCATCCCACGTATGCATATATATTTTAATTTAAGAGTACACGATCAACAGTTTACATTAGGTTAGTATTACTTGTGACTGTAATAACAAGGGACAAGTTTCAGAAGTTCAGCGGTTTCCACGTTGACAATGACAGGAAGAAGCAAAGAGTTTACTCACTGCACAGGAAGCAGGACTTGTGGAAGCTCTTCCCATCACAGAGTACCTCTTCTGCAAAGTAGACTGTCTTCAGACAGCGGCCACATTTGTTTCCTCCACCCAATGGCATCCTTTAGTATTTGCATGCAGCATGAACACAGACACAAAAACACACTGTGACAACAGCTTTCTAACTATGTTTTAGAGAGGGATAGCTAACAGAGAATTAGATGGTAAAGAAACAGTAAAATGCTGTGAACGTTGCTTCAATAGTGTATTCTTTCAAGGAATACAGTTAAAATGTCATTTCATTGACTTACATGTGTAAGTAGCCTTTAAAAATAAACCAATGAACTAATTCCTTTTCACAACCATCGAGCAAACACATGTGAGTTTCTGCTCTAACACACTGCTCTATTTTAACATTCAGCTTTGGTGGCCTGTAATTTTGGCTTCGTAAAGCCAGGCCCAGAGACGTTATTTTCTCTTCTGCCGGTTATGTGGCTTCTGTAGCAAGCCAGCATTAAAGCAGAAAATACCAGAAGAATTCATTTTTTTTGTTAGCTATCAAAGCTATTTGCTTTCTTTTGAAAACTGAAGACATCCGTGTGGAAGTAATGTGAAATGTGACTTTCCTGAGGAGTCTTAAACTTGGTGGAATGTGGGCAATCCTGTCTGTTTCTACCCAGCCTGTTTCTACCCAGCCTGTTTTTACCTCAGCCTGTTTCTACCCAGCCTGTTTCTACCCAGCCTGTTTCTACCCCAGCGTGTTTCTACCCAGCCTGTTTCTACCCAGCCTGTTTCTACCCAGCCTGTTTCTACCCCAGCCTGTTTCTACCCAGCCTGTTTCTACCCAGCCTGTTTCCCAGCATGACCCTCCCATTTCAGTCCATCCTTATTCACATTCCTGACATGCAGACCCTCCCACCTCCCTGCCTGTCTGTCTCATTCTGCATCACTACTGCAGACTTCTATGTCTGAGTTGTAGTGTTATATGGAATATGGAAGCGACATTTTTGATCACCCATGGACACACTTCCTTTGTATGCTCGGCCACACCAAATGACATCTCTCCCTATTGTTTTTTTTAAATTTTTTTTAAAGAAAATGTAACACTAACCCCAAAATTAAAGTTATTTACTACTATATATGTATATATATAAATATATATAAATATATATATATATATATATATATATATATATGTATATATATAAATATATATAAATATATATATATATATATATATATATATATAAATATATATATATATATATATATATATATATATATATATATATATATATATATAAATATATATATATATATATATATATATATATATATATATATATATATATATATATATATATATATATATATATACAATAATAAATAATCACTTTATCAGGAATGTCGCATATTCAATAAATTATACATATAGTAGAATAGTTCTACAGGAAACTAATTAATTAATGTATTAATCAATAAACAATTTGCCAAAAAAAGTCTGAACTGAAAATAGGTTCAGAGAAACAGACGTGAAGCTGAAGAATTAGGATGTGAAACAGAGGAAAGTGAAAGGCCTCGATTATCTACTGAACTAACTTCTCCAACCGGCATTTTCAGAATGCTAAAGCAGCTATTCTACAGTCCTGGAAACAGGACAAGAGCTTGCGTTTACTGCCAGTAAAAGCAGAAATGTCAGGAACATTTTTTGTGGTAAAAAATATCCTTTGAGAGCTTTCCAGCAGCCCAACTAGGAAAACATGACTAGAAGTGGTGAGTCAAAAGTCTCAAATGGCTCTGAACGCTCTCATGTTGTTTTACAGGCAAGACAATCACCGAGGAACCGAAAGAAACAAACGTGGACATGAGACAAGAGTGTTATGATGTAAAGATTACTCCAACTTCCAGCTGAAGGACAAAGTAGGTTCACAGATGCTGAATGAAAAACAGGTTGGTCACCTAATTGAGATTTGCTAGATGATTGTCTCAGTATTCTTGGAGATGAATTCTGGTACATGTTGATTGTTGATGATTGCGGCTCTGCAGGTTTAGACATGCGGGGACACAGACTGTTGTGCAGGAATGTTCAAATATAATAGAGTGAATGAGAAGTAAGCAGTAAAAGGAAATCAGGAAGTTTGTTCATCAAGTAAATGTGATCGCATGTGACATCTGCAAGATTTAACGTTTGAAATATGAAGTTGCCGTCGCCAGAGAGTATTAAGATCTTTGCTTACTGTATTTGGTTTTCCACATTCTGTTACTGTTTAACTGCACAGCTATTCAAACAAAGGAGTTTCCTCTGGCATGACTTGTACAGCAAATGCATTTGAAATGTGGCAGTGTGTTGTTTTTCCCATCATGCATCGGCACAAAGAATAGGAAATAAGATACAGAAAGAGGCAAGCAGGAAGCGTAAGCGTGCTGTAAATTGTGAACATTTCTCACCTGCAGTTAGGTGCTGTCAGTCAGTGATGACTCAAAAAGACTCAGACAGTGTTGTCGGTTCGTGCCTCCGGTTTTCCAGATGTGCTGAAATTAAGGAGCTTCTGTTGTTGCTGCTTCGGTCCGCAAAGTTATGGCGTGTCGAGCAACAGGGGAGTTTCTGACTGACAGAGAGAGAGAGAGAGAGAGAGAGAGAGAGAGAGAGAGAGAGAGAGAGAGAGAGAGAGAGAGAGAGAGAGAGAGAGGAGGGATAAAAGGGGAGGGATCTTTGAAAAGCCAGAAACACAGTGGATACTGGAGCTAAACTGCATTCAGAAAACATATAAAGTAGCAGTTCACTTAATAATTATAGAAATATTCTGCCAGCCTCATGCATTCACTTCCTGCTGGTGTTAAATTGCAGGATGCTAAAAGTAGGTTCATGTTTATAAACATGTATTTGGGTGCAGGATTTACATGGAATCATGCAAAAAGCTTAGTAGTATAGTGTTGAAGTTTACTCTTCGTCTTAAATTCTCATGCCAGTCCTGAAGTTTCATGGTGAGGGATAACAGACTTGTGGTGTAATATTCAACGCTGAGACTAAAGAAAACTGTTGACAATGGGAGGATACTTACTTGTGTGAGTGTTGACACTGAAGATAAACTTCCAGCTCTTCTTCTTGATGTTTGCGCACTTTGACTATTGTTATTATTTTCTCCTATTCTGTGTTTTATTTCATGAGCTCGTAAAGTAATCCCACTATCTTTTTTTTAACTGTTTCTCCAGAAACCCTTTCATAGATTGAGGAGTCACGTGGTAAAACCTTTTCCGTCTTACACAGTAAACAGGATGCAATCTCTAAGTAATTCCAGCCTTTGTACTTTATCGGCACAACCTTAAAGAAACTTTAGGGACTAGCTGCTAAAGCTCAATCTGAGCTGCTCAATGGATGAGCAAGCTTTATTTGAATTGGACTGAGGAGCTGCTTGACAATGTTGACACACAGTGAATGATGAGCATCCAGCTCTATTATGATTGAGCTCTGCTGCCACCATGTGGTCATAGTGGGAACTGAACACCAGTAAAAAATAGAAATAATGTAAAGATAGAAGGTCTATATACAAACAATGACTCTTTACATGTGAATATAATAACAAATACCCAAAAGTAAACTTTACAGATTTTAAAGATCAAAGTCTGTTTTACAGCTCTTGAGGAATATTACTGCCTCAACTGAAGACTACGGTTTTGAAAATGAATAGAATCTGAGTGTATGTTGTGTTAACTCGTCTTTATTTAAGGTTAGCGACTGGAGGCTACATTAGCATCTACTACATAATAATAACATTCATATCTATAATAACATGCTAAATTATCTGACTAAACTATCGGCAATCAGGTTGCATCGTGGTTATTGTAGGCGCCGTGCCTGAAAAGCAAGATAACACATGAATTATAAAAAACAATTTAGTGTTAGATTTTTATCTTTTTTTAAACAGTCCTGTTCATTGACTTATGTAACCAACAATGATATAAATATATATTTTATATATATATATATATATATATATATATATATATATATATATATATATATATATATATATATATATATATTTATTTTATTAAATAATGTATTAATTATCAAAGTTTTTCAATCAATAACATGTAGGAGGATATTGACAGTTTGCATTATTGGTGTTGTAGGAAGACACTTGCAAGAAAGCCAATGCAAATTCAACAATGAGAAGAGACAATCAAGAGTTGTACATGTTATAGAAACAAAAACACTCAGGAGATGAATAAAGAATCAAGGATGTGTTTATTATGGACATAGTTCAGACGTCAAAGCGTCCCTGAGCAAGGCACTTAACCCCTAGCTGTTCCCTGGGCGCCTTTCAAGGCAGCCCACTGCTCCTTTACCAAGGATGGGTCAAATGCAGAGAAGAATTTCCCCAAGGGGATTAATAAAGTGCATGTTTCTTTTTTTTCTGTTGTTTTTTTTTTTAAAAACACACACACATTGGCAAGTTCCACACATTTGTAGTAAACATTATTCCACTTCAGGCACAACCAAAACCGCTGTAACATGTTGACACGCAGGCAGATAAATCCTGATGAAATGTTTTGTAGTCTGTATAATGCCTCGGCAGCCTCAGCTTCTCAAAGCATGTTAAAGCTGTGGGAAATGTGGCCTCAACGATCTCCACCGCCATCTTTTTGGCTGGCACCTCCCATCCTATCCAGAACTGTATGAGGCTTTTCAGCTCAGCTGGAGACACTGTGTTATTACAGAAGCAGCTGATCAGTCCACACGGATTCTTCTGAGAAGGCTTCATGCAACACTCGCTCACAAGATATCACTGCAACAGTCGCCGTACATACCATTTTCAATGAATGTTTTCAGGTAGCCACATACTCGACGCACATCCATGTCATCAGAGTTGCCATAATCTTCAATTTTGTAGCTCTCGAAAATGACGGTTATAAACGATGGCCAGACGATGCAATCAAAGAGCACCTGAAATCACATGGAGCTCCAGCTGTATGTGAAATAGTCTTTAATCCTCTTAGTATTTGACATAGTTGCAATGGGAAAAGTCTGATTATGGATCAGCTGTTTGTATTTTACTACTTCGACGTGTCTGTGCGACTGTACCTGAGGTGTGACGTGTGCTTCTGATTCCCTGGGAAACAGGATTGGGATTACATCTCTTCTGTGCCTGAGAAGTGGCCACAGTCCCGTGTCTTTTAAGCCTTTTTGAAACTGATTGATTTGACGCATCGTTTGCTCGATAACCTGCAAGTGGGGAGACGGGACACATTGTACACAACAATCATTCATCAGTGTGTATTTTCTGACCTCACCACTAAATATGTATCTTCTATATTTCAGTTGAGCTGATAAGTACACAGATTCTTACTGACAAGTAGTCAACTCATCACCGTATTTGCAACAAATTGCTGAAATAGCAGGCAGAATGTATTTATTTATTTGTGTGCCATTGTCAAGAATGTTTGAGAGAGATGTTTCTGGAAATAATAATATATCAAAATAAGGATGTGGGAAATGCACTTTGGAATACTTTTTAAGGACAGAGTGAAATTATTCAGTCTTCAGTATAATCCCTTTAATGTGTTCAGCAGTAGCTGTGGAGAAATTAAAATGAGTTGAAAAACTGTAAAAGTAGAGTACATATGAAAACATGACATTACAGCATTCAAGAGAAGCTTTTCAGACAGCCATTTCCTGTTGTTAGCGTTTGGTGCTGGCAGCCCATAGGACAAGCAGAGCTGATGGATGGTGTCAAATTCTTTTAACTCAGCGTCTCCATCAAGCTGGATTAAAACGTAAAAATCCTGTTTTATTCATGCAGCATGCATAGAATGAATAACGTTCATTGTAGTTGTATAATGCAGACTGTAGTGGGTTAAGTGACAAATAGAGAGATTTTAGGTGGAAAATATTATATATATTTTTACCGTCATGTGACCTTAGCTCACCATTTCCGCGACATCTCGGACGTCGAGGTCGGGGCAGTCTTGCATCGTCACAGGAGCAGTCTCCAACGAACCTCCAAAGAGAATGTGGATAACGGCCGGGCTGAGTCCCGGGAAACTCGGGCCGCAATGCAAGAAGGAATGGCCAACCATCCGGCCCGCGACTGTGAACATGTTATTTTCAAGCAGTTCCTCTGAAACCGAGGGGATGAGGTGATCAGACTCACCTTCAAAGATTTTGGTGATGGCCACACTTCCTGCAACAGTGAAAGATTGAGGATGAAGAAAAGATTTAGAGCACAAGTGACTCCAAAAATGTATAAGTCAAAGTTTGAGGAAAAATCCGATTATAAGTTATCAGATTTCCGGAAAGGTGAGCTACAGGTCAAAAGTAATTCACCAAAAAAACAAACAAATGAGTCCAACAATTTAAATATCAGAATCTACTTATTGACTTATTGAATAAGTAATTACTACCATAGTTATCATACATTTCACATATTTGGTCTCTCAGTCCAGATTTTCCAGTTTAAATGAAATAATTTAATAAATGGATGGATCTTAGAGCTCAATAAGACTTGTCTGTTGGGCCAGGGCAAGTCAAATGTCATGGCGGGGTGAATAAATCTAGCAACTTGTTGAAAAAAAAGACGAAAGAAAGTACATTTCTGATTTATGGGCTGACGTTCAACCGCAATGTTATTTGGATGCTTTACGTTTCTTAACTTGATTTAACAGTAATTATTTACCTTGCAGTCTCACTACTTTTGTATTACAGCATAAAGGGCTGTAACAGTAGCGGAAGTAATTCATATATTGATGTTGTATGAGCATGTTGCAGTGTCTAACCCAAGTTTATATGGAATCCACTCATAAGTTTGAACATCACAGTTGACATCACGTGACGGTCAACCCCACTTCCTGTTGCAACGTCACCTGTGTAGAAATGTTTTTTACATTTATTACTGAAAAGAACAATGTGGTGTTTTCTTTTTTTAAAGTACTGATTTATTTATTTATACCTCGTAGTTTGCATTGAAGTGGCGACGTCCACCGAACGTTGTCTCTCTTGTAGAAATTGACTAAAGTCCGATCTTGCTCCTCTTTGTCCTGTCTGATGTCCACACTGAGAAATAAGCTTTTTGAATCTCTGTTGCTGTGGAGAAGGCCTTGAGAAAACAAGCAGCCGGCTCGTTTTGGATCTGTCACTGTTATCCATTCTGAGAAAGCATCAAAAACAGCAAAGCATAACAATAAAATATGAACTTTTTGAAAAATGCAGTGAAAAAATGCAATTAAGCTTTAAGAGAGTGTAATTTTATATATATATATATATATATATATATATATATATATATATATATATATATATATATATATATATATATAAATACATTTTAGAAACATGTCCTACCTGTTTCTTCAATTTCTTGAGGTACTTTAGTACCGCTCATATTGGACCATCCATTCCAACAATCTGAGAGAAAATTATTTATAGTGAAGTATAAGGAAATGACAAATGCTGTTGCATCAGGTCAATGTAACAGTGAGCGCAGTACTGCAGGATGTACATTTCATTCTATTTCAGCAAGTCTTTACTGGAAACATGTCACATTCCAGGGTTGCTGTTTTGAAGCGATGCAGCTTTTCTTACACGTGACCCTCAGGCAGGAGGGAGGAGAGTCATGTTTACTTTGTTGGTGTTTAGGTCTTGAACAATCGAGTTGGAAAAACTCCCAAAAAAAGGGGGCTGCTCGAAATGGCAGTTTTTTTGGAAATTTTGCTTAGATTATGATGGATGTTTTTGTTGATGGATGAACTTTTTTTTTTTAAATAGACATTTTTTTCAATTCTGAAAAAAGTAATCTAAAAAATTATATATATATATATATATATATATATATATATATATATATATATATATATATATATATATATATATATATATATATATCACATATATATATATATATATATATATATATATATATATATATATATGTGTGTGTGTGTGTATATAAAATATAAAAAATATAAAAAAATATTAATAAATATAAAATATTAATATAAAATAATACAATATTTAAAAAATGATATAATATAACACAAGTTTTAGAACTCATTTGGGGTTCAGATGACATTTTGAACAGCTCTCACTAAGGCCTCAAAGGGCTCGAGGCTCATTAACATCAATAAATAACCAACGTTAACAGGGAGAGTTATTTTCATAATAATGAGAAGGGAGTATATTTACATATGAGAAGGGACTGATATAAGGTTTGTGTTTAATTTCAAATAGTGTACACAGCAACATTAGCATAACATGTTACTCTTACGTGAGACAAAGAGAGAAATAAATCAGGGAGGACCTGCACTTTAGTAGCACTTAGATGGCTCTTACTGACAGCACTTTGGAGTTTTACTTTAATGAAGAAACTGTACTTTCTAAATTCTTGTTGTTCTGAGTTTGTACTCATGGTAGAATGAACTTATTGTAAGTTGCTTTGGATAAAAGCGTCAGCTAAATGAACAGAAGTAGGTTGCAGCTGTGCTTACCTGTGAAGATCTGTGACAGTGTCGTGTCCGTTTCTTGTGTTTGCTGTCTTGTTGTCTGTCATAAAGGCTGAGTGGGAGTTTCAACTGGTAGTCTAAGCTGGTTTAACATGTCTGTACAGGTTTGTAAACTCAGAAAAAAAGAAGCTTAAAGCACCTGTGCATTTTCTTGGACAACTTTTTAAAGGAGCACAGTGCTATAGAGAACAGCAGAGGTTTGTAGTTTGATTTAAAAGTGGCTACAATTTGGACGCATTCGAGATCAACAGGAAGTTGGTTCCAGCTAAACGCCGCTTCACCCTGCTTTGTTCCTACTCAAGCTTCTAGTTGATCCTATTTAGTTTATTATCTTCAAGGAGATACAAAATGTATTTTTGCCAAAGATTAGTGAGAGATAAAGCAACACTTTAACATTCATACGTCAAATCAACAATTCTATAAGTAACCTGTGTAAAAGATGTAAAAACAGAAGTAGTGTGCTCCATTCTCTAAATGAGCTAACATTTTAGAATTGTCTTTTTCGGGAAGACAAAACAAGACACCGTTCTAATAGTCCTGCCTGATGAAAATGAAGGCGCTTTCCTGACCTGCAGTTCCTGCTATTGGTTTGAGATGATAAAAATGCTGATTTAGGTATTGGCTCGAGCAGACTGCTGAAGCTCAGATATTTTTACAACAATTTTTTCATCATTAAAGCTCTGGCATCAAGATGACCATTAATTATTTCCTCCTTGCTGGCCAACGCAATGATCTATATCTTGTTTTTATTGAATCGAAGGACATTAAAACACAATGATTGAGTGAGTCTAAGAGACCTTACTCGTCACAGCATGCGGTGTGTCTTTTAGTTTAGTGCAGAGTATTTTGTAAAAATTTGAGTATTGGACAAATTAAGTAATGAAAGTGTACACCGTGAAGGTGAAAATCATCATAATTCATCAGAACACCCTGCATGAGTATGACGTGTTAGTATCACTCAGCTAAATTAAATTGAATCTAATTAACATAATTATATAAATTATACTAAAGCCCTGTAATAGTCTGGCAACCTGTCCAGGGTTCACCCAATGTAAGCTGGGATCAGCCATTCAGATAATGGATGGATGGATAATACATGTTATTGTTAGTAAGATAAGATAATAAAAAAAATACTTCTTTATTAGTCCCACACTGGGGAAATTGCAGGATTGCAGCAGCAGTGCACACAAGAGACACATAGTAAATAAAATAAAAACCAGTAATATAAACAAACAGTAAACAGTAAAAGCAGTAGCTGTAGATCTGTCTCTATTAGCTGAATCCCAACTGTAACGAATACACTGGCAGTTCTGGTTCTACCTTCCCTTACTTGCCGTGTGATAAAGAACTTTCTGATGTGCAATCCTCTTACATATAACTGGCCTCATCTCAAACTGCGACACAGTGTAAGTTTAAGCCCTCTGAGGCCATCTAGTGTTGACAGTGCAGTCGCATGAGATGCAGCCATACACTGAGACAAACTCAGGAGGTTGATGAACTTGGTGCACTCAGCAGTGTGGTGACACAATACACACTTACACTCTCACAGGGAACTTCCTCTCAACTACATTAACCGTTTTTTTCTGTTCGTTCTGTCCCAGCACTTCTGTCTTCTATGTTCTTCCTTCACTTTAAACCTCATCTCATTGAAACACATCTGAGGCCTCATGCTCCAGACGGTCAACATGTTAGAGTAGCCCCCCTCCATCCCTCCAGATGCCCCTCTGGGTGACAGTGACACAAGTGTCCCTTTGTCACAACTGCGTCTCTCAGGGGGGAGTACATGCTTTGGGGGACATCAGTAGATTAGCTATGACATTAACCCCCAGACCCCACCCCGCTGCATAACACACACACACACACACACACACACACACACACACGCACACGCATACACTCTTCACAGACGCTTGCACACTCCTACCCATAATCCCTCTGTTTTCAAGTGACTTCCCGTTTCATGAGCCACTGAGACAAAGCAACAGATCATGTGAGTGTGTGTTTTTTTTTTGCATGTGGCTGCCTTTGGAGTGAGCTTCAACACATGTTAATTCCCTGATGGAAGCTGAAAAGACAGAAGAGCTGCCTTAACATTAATGTGAGTATTTGGAGACGAGCACTTAGGTGATTGTGGTCTACACAGCATGAAGTATGGTATGTGAGTGTGTGTGGATAAAAGAGGGAGGAGGGAGTTTATGTGTACAGTGTGCATGTGTTCAGCGTGTGGGGGAGGTGCTGTGCTTGTTGAGCGATGCCGGTGTCCTAATAGCATTTATCAATTTATTGTGCTTGGTTTATTAGTTGATTTATTCATTTGCATAGTGCAGTTTAACAGGACATATTTTTATTTATGTGTGTATGTCTTAAGCACTTGAAGACCATGTCAAGTGTTAGCAGTGTTAGCACAGACAGTCAATGCATATTCAATATGTGATCAGCAAGAAAGCTCTCAGGCTGTACTTAACTGCAAGATCAAGACTGTAAAGACCCTTACAGACAGTTTAAGGATCGATTGTACACATGCCATTGGAGAAAAACAAGTTCTCAGCAATAAGCTGCTGAATGTACACTTTAAAAACGGGACATATTGTATGGTTCTGATCCTATTGTGTATCACGATCTTCATTAAATATTCAGCACAGACCCTTATGTCAGTGTATGCCAAACTGTAAGCCAGCACAGCTGAAATATGACAAGAGAGAATAGAAACAGAAAGAGAGAGAGAGATAGAGAGAGAGAGAGAGAGAGAGAGAGAGAGAGAGAGAGAGAGAGAGAGAGAGAGAGAGAGAGAGAGAGAGAGAGAGAAACTGAGACTGGAACTGAGATACAGAAATAGCGTGGAGAGAGAACAGGGATTGAAAATCAAGCAAGAAATCTCAGAGTAAGTTATTTTCTATTAAACTCAAAACAAACATTGTGAACAGACACAGGGAATATGTAATCCAGCAGTCAAAATAGCAAATACAAACATCTTTGGAGCTTCTGAAGTGGTTACTATGATTGATGCTGCTTCACACCTCCATCTCTGAGTCCCCCTGGTGTAACACAGTGTGTCTCGCTGCTGTTACGTTTAAACAACATGTTATTTTTGTAAACCCGATCAGATGTTTCAAATGGACTGGTTACATGACATTTTTACGTGGATGGACAGACAGACCAGGGAACTCTAATTCAAGGTCAGATCTGGTGGACATATTTCATTACTCTCTGTTTGTGAGCTGGGAAAAGACGGCAATAGAAGGTTTACTCTGTACATGGTGATCCTGTTTCCAGCCTCTCGCTCCTCTTTTGTATCTTTCTCATCCGGTCCCTTCTTTCATTCGAGGTGTGGGACAATTTAGAGGAGTGCTGGATGGGCTGTCCCCCTCAGGATGCTTGTTCAGACACAGATATAGACTCACATGTACGTTTGTGATTCTGTGTGTTTATGCACATTTTCATTCAGCATCAGTGTTCAAGTGTTGATGGTAAAAAAAAAAAAAATGTTATTTCTCTATTATTATTTTTTTCATCATTAGAATGACGTGTTTCTTTTACTGTCTTATTTTATCCGGCTGATTGAGATGATGGGTTTCGGCTTTTCACATTTTGTGGCTTCGCTGACACACACAGACACACACACACACACAGAAACCCCACGCTCATCCAGCTAATGGACCAGCCTGTCTTTGCTTTCGCTGGGCTTATATTTCACCTCAAAGAGGGAGGGAGCAGAGCCAACAGGTCCATTACAGAGAGATAGTGATTGTGATGAGGGGAGGGGAGGCAAAGAGAAAGAGAGGGGCGGGGATACGGCTGCAGGCGTACTGCGGCAGCAGCAAAGCGGCATGACGTGATAGAGGGGTGAAATGACAGACAGAGACACACACAAATGCACATGCTCGCAGCTCAGAGGCTCGCCTGGCAAAAGTAGACAGAAGCAAAGGCGGTGAGGAAGCCAGACGCACACAGCAGCATACAGATTGGAGAGCAACTCACTTGACGCTTACAGAGGGTGAGTGTAGCTTTGGTTCATATTTTGGATTCGTGGTCATGCATTTGTCAATGTGACTGTGTGTCTTTCCTGTATGAACGTAACTGTGCATGCAAGTGTCTGTAAACAGATAAATCCAAACACTATAAGGATGACCATGTTCACAGTGATGTTCACGATCAGCAGCGTAACAGCGACAGTACAGTGGAAGAGAGGTTAAAAGAAAGAAAGGCAGAGCTTAAGTGGGATGAAAAGAGGGGGAGAAGAGATGATAAGGGGGGGGATTCTGTAACCAGGGGTGATTTGATGCGATCTGCCTGAGTCAGCGGTTATATAGGCTGGATGACTCAGAGCAGCATGCATAGCGTACGTACTGTAGTGTGTGTCCAATATATATTCAGAGTGTTAGATAATGTGAAAAGCATTGAATCAGAATGGAGGGAAACTGCACACATGGTGATGTTTATGTGGTTCGTCGTCTGATTGGGCTCTCGCTTGTTTATTTTGCGTGGGTGCTTGTGTTTGTCTGCCTTTGCTTCTATACTGAGTGCAACTAGAGTGGATGTGTGTGTGTGTGTTAGACAGGCATAATGTTTCCAATTTGCGAGTGTTTCACATTCTTGAAAGAAATCTTGTGAAACGTCTCAACTGATGACTTCTTCGTGTGGTTGTACCAGGCTGTGTTAAAAATCTCGTAACCCAAGTTTTACTTCAGATAAGTCTTGAAATCATAAGTTAACACCCAAACAAACAAATCAACTATCTTCCTGTGCAGTTGACACACTGAACATACTAGATTTTGAGACCATTTGCGATGTATGTGTCACTCTTGAGGATGACCGATTATGTGTCATTACAGGTCACTGTCAGCCAAGTCCATTTGAATTTGTGTTAGTGACTCATCGGAACATAAACAGTCTTCAGTTCATTGTTCAAACTGAGTTTTTTGAATGTGCGTGAAATGACGTTTTTCTGGCAAAAAAAAAATGGGAGCACTGATTTCATCAAAGAAAGTGACTTTGAAAATGAGTCGCCTCACTTCGGGGCCTTGTCATTGGCTGAAAATGTCATTCCTGTTTGTCACAGCTTCCTGTCTTGGTGAATGGAGAGTGACTGTGGACCAATGGGAGGCCAGTGGTGAGGATGCAACAGTGATCCAGGAAAAAACAGCCCATTGTTTCTGGGACGTCGGAGACGTGTGACCACACTCTCTCGCGGGCTCTGGCTGCTCGGCCTGTTGACACACTGACTGACCTGGTACTCCCCTGAGAGGTAAGACACTGAGAGACAGCAGAGCTCCAGAAGTTGTTTTTATTATCTTTCGTCTTCCAAGAAAACTGTGTCTTAACAGCATGTTGGAGCATTTTGTACCACTGTGTCACTAGACAGAGAGGCCAGTGTTACTACCTCATGTATTGATTTTGGGGATGAGTCAGAGGATTTTCAATGCCAGGGTGAGGGTATGTGTGTGTGTGTGTGTGTGTGTGTGTGTGTGTGTGTGTGTGTGTGTGTGTGTGTGTGTGTGAGAGAGAGAGAGAGAGAGAGAGAGAGAGAGAGAGAGAGAGAGAGAGAGAGAGAGAGAGAGAGAGAGAGAGAGAGAGAGGATATGCTGTTTTTTTTAAAATCAGAGGTACAGTAACTGGATTCAGGTTGAGTTTGCCATGGGACATAGTTAAAAGCTAAAATGGGGAACTATATTGATGAAGTTAAAAGCTCATGTCTAAGGCCAGCTGTCACGCTATCCTTCTTGTTTTTCTATTTAAAGTATAGCTCTGTCTTTTATTATTGAAAAAAGAGTTATTAATTGGCACATGCACTGCAGTCCTTCTCTTGAACATATGGCGATAGACAGAAAATGAGAAGATTAGTGAAAGTCCCTGCTGCTGTTGCACACGATGTCCAGCAGATGGCAGTACAATCCTTGCAGAGTAATTGAGGACGAGTCAAATGTTCTGTATTCATTTTGATCGGTCAATGATCATAACATCAATTATCATAACATTCATTTGCATCTATGGTATTAAGTAAAGAGCTATTGCAAATTGATTATTGACTTTAATAATTATACAATTATAAAACAATTATAAATTGATTAAGCAAAACATGCCAGACAGTCTATCTTATAGTCACTTTAATACTGCTTTGTTTTATATTCAATATCTTTGGATTTTGGATTGTTGCTTCGTCTAAACAATCTCAGAAAGTTTTAGTGCTCAGTCAATTGGGATCAGAGAAACTGTGATGGAACATTTTTACTAGTTTATGATGTTTTATGGATTCTCAACATCATTGTTAGTGGCAGCCTTAATCAGTAACTTCATTTTCCTCACATTTTTGCATTGGGACCAGCCAAAATCATAACATAAACCAACCCACAAATGGTTTCTCTTACATGTCTGTTCTTCCCCTAGACTTTTAGAAAGTTTAGACAGGAATTAGTTTACATTCACTTTCTATAGTTTACATTCACTTATGTATAGTTGGTATTTACATATTTATATGTTGGTTGCCAGAAGAGACACAAACAGTTTGATTGACCGTGACGGTGTCAACGCACCAACAATCGAACTATTGTGAATGCACTTATGTAACAGATGGATGGTATAAATACTCCTGTATATAGTCTGAACATATGACACAGAGAACATACCCTGCACAGGTAACAAGCTTATGCTGTAAAACATTGCCTCAAGTGTGAGGGAATCTGACCTTAAATTGATTAGCCAGTTTTTTTAACCCGCTTATCTTTGCTTTCAGTCAGCAGAAAGTCTTTCTGTGGATATACACACACAGACGTTCTCAGCACCAGCTGAGCCTCGGTGTTTCCTTACGTGTGCTGCAGTAGTGCTGGTACGACCCCGCTGTATCCCCCAGAGACCAGCCAATTTCCATACAGATAGACATGGAGCTAGACCGCACCTGTGTCCCTGGAAATCCTACCAGGAATTGTATCAGACAGACAGAAATTCTGATGCTGTCAGTGACTTAGCCTCCCAGGAGAAAGAGCGAGGGAAACAGAGATGTGGAAAGAGGAGGAAGAGGATTTTATGGAGAGAAATGAGGTGAAAGCAGGATGGATGATCACATCTGTCTCTATCTACTTTTTGCTGCATCACTGCTTCTGTGCAGGTCTTCATTAGCACTGAGTCGACGATGACAGAGCACCAGTCCTTCCCCAAAAACCAAACTCTTCCTTTTCTGTGTCAGTATGTCTCGTATTCTCCAGACGTGCTCACCTTTTCTCACATTTTCTTCATTAGAAACTAAAATGCTGTTTTTGGTTCATGTTTTTTTAGCTGAAGCAGTCTTCTAACTCTTTCTGCTGCAGGGATTCTTAAATTGACAGAGTTTTTGCTCAAAGAGAGAGAGAGAGAGAGGGAGAGAGAGAGAGAGAGAGAGAGAGAGAGAGAGAGAGAGAGAGAGAGAGAGAGAGAGAGAGAGAGAGAGAGAGAGTGTGTGTGTGTGTGTGTGTGTGTGTGTGTGCGTGTGTGTTTGTGTTAGCCACATTACACTGAGCAATACTGCGATTAGATGTGCTGTCAAATAATCCAACATTTTATCCTTGTGACTTTGACAGCTTGATTAGACACGTCTCTGATTTACTAAAGACAGCTTCCCAAGACGTCTGGCAAGACAATTTCCGCTATTTAAGAAAGGACAAGCAGGGTTTAGTGTTAAATCTGCGTATTTGTAAGTGCTTTTAGAATGATGAATGATTTTATAATGATGATAAATCTTCTTGGACTGCACTGTTCAAAAGCAAAACATGTTGGTAAAACAATTTACAATATGCTTGTATATGTATATGTAAACATCATATGTTTACGTCTGTGTTGAATGTGAGTACAGCTGTAGAAACATATATTTACTATGTAAGTGTGTCGATAAATGTGTGTCTATGTATATGTACACACACACTATATGCTGGGCAATAATGCAATAATGTTCATTGCACGTACACACAATTCCAATTTTTGATTACAAGTATTTATGTATTATTTTTCAAATAATTGAAAAACTACACTTAATGATCCAGTTAATGACAACAAAAAAATATATTTTGAGATATTGTTTACATGATAAAATGAGTTAGACTTGACCAAAGTCATGTGAGATTCTGATAATTTGTTCAGCAAATCAAATCTTTTTCTCTCAGATGCTGTGATCCTTCTCGCTGTGCTGTTTCTTCCCTTTTTTCCTCCCTCCCTCCCTAACTGTCTTTCCTCCCACCTCACAGCCTCCCGTCCTCTTTCCCTCTAGTAGAGAAGCACGAGGTTAGATTATAAAACATTACATGAAATGTTTGAGCAGCATTTATTGTAGTTTGCGTAGAACAGACGGGCAAAAATAATATCCGACTATTAGAGTTCTTGGGTGTTTTTCTGGGAGGGAAACAGAAACTGTGAATATCTGGAATCAAAGAGAATCAGGTGAGAACAATCTCAAACCTCATCTTTACATGTAAGGGAGCTTCACGCTTGGCCAATGATGTGTGTCAGTGTGTCTGTGTG
The DNA here is from genome assembly GCF_023055335.1 of Clinocottus analis. Classification (NCBI taxonomy): domain Eukaryota; kingdom Metazoa; phylum Chordata; class Actinopteri; order Perciformes; family Cottidae; genus Clinocottus; species Clinocottus analis. The sequence continues at coordinate 17,703,744 of NW_027176153.1, read as the reverse complement.
AGAATAATTTTGAATGAATTATGTGGAGAAAATCAGTTATTTGAGAACATAACAGTCTAAAAGCAGCTGGGAGACGTTGCTGTGAGCATGTGCCTCCATGTGAAGCTGTTTTTTTTTTCTTCTTTTAACTCCCAGCAGGCAAATCTGATCTGGCGCTCCATGCCTTGCCAAAAATAAGCTCAACTCGTGGTTTACCATGACCTAATTTGTCCTATATGCTTGATTCACATGCACATATACAATGTGTGTTAAACTACTCTGTGTTAAAAACAGGAAATTCTAGTTTACCTGATTGGATTGAATCTTAGATAAGATTATAACAGTGCAATGTTACTTCTTTATAGATAAACTAACTTTTTGGGAGTCTTTTGTGATGGCTCGTCGACATACTGTTGCTGTGAATGTAACATCCGTGTTCAACATGTTGGCTCATCACAGGTGTGTCTCTGTTTCTGTGTTTCTCCTTTAAGGTCAGTATGAGTTGGGGAGTCAATGTAAAATCGCCCCCTCGGGCTCCTCTCTCATCAGGAATCCCCCTCCCACACAGCCTGTTGCCCTCCTCCCCCAAAGCAGACACCCGCCGCCAGGCTAGTGAGCTTCCCAGGCCGTCAGCACAGACTCCGAAACACACACCCACACACAGTCCCGCACACAGTCCCAGGCACTCTCCTTTACTTTGCCCACGAAGCTCCAGCATCCCCGGGCGCTCTGCCAAGGACCCGAAGAGAGACGCGGGCCTGAAGAGTCAGCTCTTCCAGCGGATGGGAGCTCTACCTGGAGCTCCCCAGGTGTCACGCTCTGCCTACAGCAGCCCGTTGACCCAGCGCAGGGTACCGCAGCAACACTCCAAGGACACGCTGGATCTGGGGAAACCCACACCGCCTCACATCCCCTCACAGTTTCCACATGACGGCAATCGCAACAGGAACACCTTCACCAACAAGAACCAAACATGGGGGACCAGCAACCTGCGCCCACCGCTTCAGTTCAGAAGAAGAGACAACGCCAGCCCCGGATCTCAGGCAACGAGCGAGCTCATGACACATAGAGAGGAAGAGCCGCCAGAAAACCACCCAGCCAAGTCGCCCATGTCCAACAACAGTTACCTCTGTCCCTCTCCTGCTCAAATGAGCCACGAGCACGGCATCAAAAGTCGCAGTGACTCCACTAGCCAATCAGACGAGGAGATGGGCTCCCCTGAAGACAGCAGCCCAGCCTCCTCTCCTTGTCCCCGGCTGCCGCCACCGATCACTTTCACCATGCCAATCATGTCCAAGGTGGCTGTCAATATGTTGCCTCAGAGCCTAAATAAGGAGGCTATGTCCACAGAGACACACACACCCAGAGTCAACATGGCTACTGTGGCTCCCTTCAGCTACCGGTATGTCTAGTGCAACCTCACGCACGCTCATGCACAAACAGTTTATCAAGACTTCTAGCACAAGCCCCCAATTACTGATCCTCATTGTTAAACCATTCTCTTGTCATTATCACATGATCACATGTCTCCACTTGAAGATCCCACTCTCTACTGATACTCGAACTTGTGTGTGTGCAAAGACACACACACACACACACACACACACACACATTTATACACACACTTGGTGTTTTCTGGAGCAGAGCTGATTGTTAGAGTGTCCTCTTGACAGCCTCTGGGCTGACTCAATATATTTTCCATCTCACTCACTAGTTTTTATATTGTGGGATAAAAACCTCAAAATGGTGAGTTTTGTGATTTTGTACGTTGAAAAAAAACTCATCATTTCTATGGCTTTTGTGTGTTATTGAATGGTGTGTGGCGTTTTATTTAAATTATTTAGTCAAAGGATTTTGTATTATTGTATAGTGTACAACACTTACAATTCTAATTCTTGAGCTTCTCTTTTTACTTTGATAATGATAAAATTATTCCCGGTGCCTTATCTGAGATTTTCTGGTTCTATAATTTGCATAATGGAAATCAATGTGACACACCGGGGAAGGTTTACTGACGGTCTCTTATGCGTTTGATTGCAATCAGCGATATTAACGTAGGTGATTTGCATGTGCTGTAACAGACGTGTGACAGTTGTGTTCATGATGTGTTTACAGGCTGCATGCGCAGGAGAGCGACTATTCAGTGGATGAACTGAGTGACTGCTCATCTGGATCCATAGAAGTCTGCTGTGATGACCTCACACTAGGTTAGACCCCCACACATGCACACACACACACATATATATGCATCGAAACATTAATGAGGTTATACACGTTTTTTCAGAAGCAACACACATCACTTTTCTTTTGTCTCTTGCTCTTCATGCTGAACAAAACACGTAGTCTCGGACTGTCGGCCCAGTTAGCGTCAGGGCGCCAAGAGGCCGCGAGACGTTTTGGCAGGTATGGATGCCTACGTTCTGGCAGCCAGACACATTTACTGAAGCAGAGTCATAAATGGCGTCAGGCGGGCCATGCCAGCGGCCGACCTTCGGGTCTCATTGTGGAATCTGAAAAGACTCATTGAGGACTAAGGGAAAACCTTTCTCTACTCATCAGGCCTCAGCAGCCATGTCAGGTGGTGCAATTTTGTGTGTGTGTGTGTGTCCCAGCTATGAGCTCTGCTGACTTCAGTGGTCCCTACTCTAAATGAAGATACGGAAAAGAGAGATGGACTCAGGATGTGAGAATGAAGGAAGATGATGAGGATGAAATGGAGCACTTCTCAACTCGCTTCCACAGAGTATTATTATACGCACATCCTTTTTCGGCTACATCCATGAGCTGTGGGGATGTTGAACCCTTCCTCACTTTCTCTCCACCCCTTCTCTCTTTAAGTTCATCCTTTTGAGTTTCATTGACCTATAAAGCCACAGTCCCAGCATGACCCCCTCCCAGTCCTTTTGAGTGCTGGTTTGCTCTGAACCCACAGCTATAGTCATGCTTTGTAGTGGTCAGTGTGAGTGAAGGGATTTGGACGTGCTTCGGAGATATGACTTAATCAGTGGCTTAGTGATTCATTCTTTGTGATGTGGTGTCAGTTGGATAGGAGGGGATTGACTGCCTGGCTTTAAAATGTGCAGTCTAGAGTTAGTGTATTCAACTTTAATGGACAAAATCTCTCCTAGATTAAAAACATCAGACAGAATATGTGCAATAAAATGTTTTTCATTCATTCTGCACATTGTTTGAAAGTGTTTTCTGAAGGCTGCCTCTGGCTGATCCCTGCCAGTCAGTCAGCTTTTGGTTGTCAGTTGATTGTTAGTTGAGATTGGGAGCATTTTGATTGCTTCTCAACGGCTCTCAACATGTAGGCGGCGTGCCGGCGGTTCACAGCATGAAGAACGCCAACGGCACTAACAGTAAAAACTAACGTCACTTCTAGTGTGAGGAAGTCAGCCTGGACAGAAAAGAGTAATACATGTATAATAAATGTCTCATTTTAAGATAACAAAAACACAAAGTTCTTATTTCCAGATGATTATACTCTAAAAACAGCATACTTAATAATATGATGTTGCAATAGATCCCCCTAAATGCTACACACTGTTCCTTTTAAAACAGATACAATCTACTGCTCTGAAATAGAGAACATTGTAAAACTTTCTCTCCACCTCCTCCATGGTCACTAGATCTCGGGTGAAACATTTACACGCTATGCGCCCCTGGCAAGTACAATTACATTTTGTCCACTGTACAAAGAAAGCATATTTAGACATATTACATCAAATGATGTCCAAAACACTTTATTTGACTTTATAGTTCTCCATTACAGTAAATTGAACTTGCATGTCTAAAGGTGTTGCCACCAGAAGATAACTAGAGCTGTTTGCAAATAAAAACCTTTTAAAGCTTTTTGAAGGTTTTAACCAGCTGGTTGTGGAAGGGGGGATGGGAGCCCATGGCGGACCAGCCCCTGTCTTTAAAGGCCTCTGGCTGTCTTGGGACTCTGGTTGTGGTCTTGTAATTGGTCCCCAGAAGGCGTTAGAAACAGAACTAAAGTGTCTTAGGCTCCTCTGAAGCTGCATTTACATGAAGGGTGGGCTGACACCGTAATGACTGTAATTTAGGGAGCTGAGAAAAGGAGGGGAACTGGGAGGAAGGCAAAGATTGGAGGGAAGGAAAAGAGAAAGAGTGAGAGGGGCGAGAGATGAAAAGAGGAGAGCTGATAAGGTCAGTGGGTTGATGGAATTCCTTTTGTGTAAGGAGGAAAGATGTACGCACAGTGTCCAAAAAACACAGATCGTATGTTGGCTAAATATTTCTTGGCTCTGGTTGAACAAACAAACAATTTAAGGCCAAATCATGACATGATTTGGTTATGGTTGTCTTCTGAAACTATGGTAAAATAATAGTTTTAATTCCATCCACTTGGATTGAATCAGCTGTAACACAATCAGCTCTTACATTTTCCATTGAAGATCTAATGAAGACCTGAACATTTAATGTGACTGTAGCACCATGTGGTCTCTCAATTAGACGGCAGACCTCCTGACCCTGTGGCTCTCTGGAGAGGTGTATTTGAGCTCATGTCTGATCATGTGTGTGTATGTGTGCTGATGTTTGCGTGTGTGTGACAGTACACAGATGGTGTTCAAGATAAATGTGATGTGTGGACGGAGTATCATCTTTCATGTCCCAATGACGGTATGGCCTGATGTTCCCCACAGACACTCTCAAAGTCCATCAGCTGTCTCTCTCTCTCTCTCTCGCACACACACACACACACACACACACACACACACACACACACACACACACACACACACACACACACACACACACAAACACAGCATCCCAAACCCATCTGTCATATGACATTGACAATTACAGGTAGAAAACAAAAATAATTGTTCTTTCTAGGGGTGGGATTGACATGTTATTTGAAATAAATTGGCATGTTTTCCCTTGAAACCGACTCACGAACTGGAGCAGAGATTTCAATAACGTTTCTCAAGGTGATCCAATATTTTATTCTGTGGCCATTAGTGAATGTGCACTATGTTACACTGACTTTAATAATGCCCCAGTTCCCTTAATGGATGTGTATATGATATACAGACCATTGCCAGTTTATTATGTACACTTGTCCATACCCTAAAACTGGACTGCAGTCTAATACAACAACAATAAATCCTCCTTTTATTCAGTTATGTTTTCACATTTGGGAAAACACAGGTTTTGATCCAACTTTATTGTCAGTTTGAAGACGTGGATTGTTGGTGGAGGCTAACTTCAAGCTTTAATATAATGTAAAACAGTGAGTTGTATAAACATTTCCTAGGCTGTGAACATGTTTATTTCTGCCCTACAGTTGACGGTTTATGTATGGAGATTGACTTGCTTTTGGAGTCAGCTTCAAGTAGCCTTTCGTAGAACTGCAGTTGTTTGGCACCTGCACCGAAAGGTTGTCGCCTGTAGACACTGAATAAATGCTTACCTTTCCAAAAATGTCAAGACATTCAGATTAAAACAGCATAAATGCAGATAGTATATGCTTGCAGGGCAACTTTGTCTTGCAGACACCACTTTGTAGAGATCATAAGTACATTTTGAAACCCACTTTTAGAATAGTAGAGGTCAGCAAATATTAATGAAGGCAGGAAATCGGCTTGCATTTTGTAAATGTCATGTCTCTTTGTCATATCTCTTTAATGCCCTTGGATGATCTCGGGGATAGCGCCTTGATAACCCCGGCTGCTCTTAGACAGTGTGTAATCCTCTTTGGCCAATCTAATCAGAGAGACATATGCCGAGTTGGCCTTGGACAGTGATGAGTGGTTTAGTGGCTTTGGGAAGATGATCAGACATAAGCATGGACTAGATTATGTCCTCGCTCATCACCAGGCTCGGTAGCAATCACTATTTAGGGTTCGTATGTATTGCTCTATATTTTACCCTAACTTTTACTTGCCTGTAGTCAGGCTGGAGTGATGGCCAGTTTTTTAATGTTTGGGTCAGCTGGTGAGTTCAATGGGGAAGATGTCACATTACTGCAGGGAAGCGAACGCACCTGGAGGCACATAATCCATACGTGAGTAGAAAGGCTCACATGGATAACATACATGGGTGAGAAAATATGAGTAAAAAATCCACACAGATAAACATAGAAGCCCCTCGTTCTCCCACTGAGCCATCCACCCATTGTGTGCTGATGGATGAAGACAGAGCTGCCGCCTCCTCCTTCTTTCTCCCCCAGGGACATTTCCTTCCTTCCTATGTCTGCATTAGATAGAGCGAGAGATGAAGGAGGAGAGAAAGCAGGGAGAAGGGTGAATTGGGAAATGGGTGAATGAGTGCACACACTCAAGTTCTTTTTTGACCTCTGGGGTGACTCCTAACCCAGGGAGTTGAGTTATAGTCAGTCATGTGTGTAACCTCTCTGTATCTCTTTGGGACCACACACACACACACACACACACACACACACACACGCACACACACACACACAAAGACATCTATCTGTCAAATTAAGAACCCATGACGAATAAAGCGCACACTCCAATATTAGCACATACTTCAAGCATTAAGATTCCTGATGTTAATTGAATCATACACTCATGTTGTCCTCTTAATATAAATTCACATACTTTATATCTGACTTTAGCAACAACGTTTTTTTTTTGTGCAGACAAAAGAAAGCTTACACAGTCGCACACACTGTTGCTAATGATATCCATGACTGACACCACGCCGTAACTAGGCAGCCAGACTCTGCAGCACAGCATTGTGGGATACCCCTGGGAAGCGTGCTGAGCATGACAAAACTGAGGGAGCGTCTAGAAAGAGCGATACCGTTAAAAAAAAAATCCTTCTTCTTTCTTTGACATTCACCAGATTGGAAGCTGATGTTTTTCAGCTCTCAGCTGTGTGTGATTCATGATGAGTGCATGACATTGGCTATGTGGGAGAACGGTGTTAGCATGTGTGCCTCCGGAATGAGGAGTTGGTATGAGTGATACGCTTAAACCCTTAGCATGGATAGCCTTTAAGTGGCTGAATTGTCCAAATGCTTAAGCCAGTGACTCATGCTATGTATCACCAACACTGAAGTGAGGCTGCCAAAGAGTTATCATTGTGGAAAAACTCCCTCTATTCACACTTACATTTTTGACTCAGACTAGGAAGCCACTCATTGTATGTATCACAGTGTCGCCTCAGTATTTTGTCTGTAAACAGGATGAAAAACATGTTATTGTGTTAGTGCAGTATACCAGAGTGTGTGTCACTGTGAGCCTTTCCCTCGTGTACGTGTGTGTCATGTTCTGGTATTCATCCCTGTGTCCTGTGGACCCTATGTGTTAGCGTGTTAGCATGTTAGCGGACATAAGCAAACGTAGCAGGAGTGGCAATGTGGTGAGGCAGGATATCCCCTCTCTGTCTTACAGGCTTCCTCTGCTCTTCTGGCACACATATAGAGATCCTTCCTACCCCCCCACGCCTCCCGTCCTCCTCCTCCTCCTCCCCCTTCTTCTCCTTCTCCTCTCACTTTCCTCATTGCATTGTTTTCTGCATTATAATTTCACATCCTTACATTCTTTCAGCTTTTTCCTCACCAAAAGCATTCAGTTGGCTTCTATGCGTTCTACTCGATCCTGTTTTGCCTCGCTTCACTTCTATTCTAAGTCCCATGTTCACGCTTGTTTTATTTTTAGAAAAAAATATTTTTTTTCTGATACTACACCAAGAAAAGGCAAAAAAAAGAAGAAGCAAGAGGGATTACGGGACATCGGGGAGTGGGTGAAAGTGAGAACGCATGCCATCTGCTTAGTTGAATGAGAATCGTTCCTCTTAAAGTTTAAGTCGCGCTGATACAATTAATTACCTCCAAAGCAACAGTGCTTTGGTCCTCTTCTGCAGTACTTTTCCTTTCAAAGCTGGAGACCTTACCTATAATGGGCCACACACTGTCTGTGTGTGTGTGGGTGTGTGTGTGTTTGTGTGTGTGTGTGTGTGTGTCCTGCTGGCTACTTCACTCTGTAGAAATATAGTGGGGAATCTGTTCCTCTAACTTTTAAGAGATGCTAGGGAAAATGGACTCATGCAAAGTACAGAAACCCCCTGCCTGTCCCCCCCCTGCTTGCCTGTCTGTCTCTCTGTCTGACTGTCTGTCCATCCAGCCGTCCATCCGTCTCTCTCACTCCGTTTTCAATCCATCCATCTAAACCTGTATGTCTGTCTCTCACCTTTGCTTAAAAGTGTCTTATGTGTGTATGAAACTGTCACTGCCCGTCATGTGGTCAGCCCACACACACACACACACACACACACACACACACACACACACACACACACACACACACACACACACACACTCACAGAGTGCTTTGTGAGTGTGCTATGAGATGAATGTGTAGTCTAATACTGAGCACTGGCACTCATCATACTTTGCCAGCTTCTCTGATGTCAGGCCAGGTTGCTCAGGTCAGTCAGACACCCTGCACAGACAGCAGGCTCTGTGTGGGTATGGGAGAGAGAGAGAGAGAGAAAGAGAGAGAGAGAGAGAGAGAGAGAGAGAGAGAGAGAGAGAGAGAGAGAGAGAGAGAGAGAGAGAGAGAGAGAGAGAGAGAGAGAATGTTTACATCAGCCATGTATTAAAGTGATTAGACTGTGGAGCCAAAGAGACGAGTACTGGAACAAACAAGTAGCTGTTTGCTGCCAACACACACTTTACCTGTGTGTTTACGTGCCTTCAAGAGTACTGACGTGTGTCTCTGCCCCACAAGCATCTGTGCGCCACACAGACCGGCCTTGTACACGGCCACTCTCTTTTGACTCACCTTAATCCCTCATCAGGGAGGTATAAGAACTGACGTACAGCACCTATTAGCCTTAAATTACATCCCTTCCCCTCCTACTGGCCTGCTACCAGACCCCAAGCCCCCATAACTGTCACCACAGAGCTCTGGCCTTGGTGAGGCATAACCACCTCGACATTGGCTCTTTATTAAAGCAAGCTGCTTCTAATGAATGGCTTTAGCCTTTACACAATAAAACAGCCAATGTATGTCTGTGTTTTGTCTGCTACTGAGGTCCTGTATTACACAAACTCATTCAAGGCCAGATGGATGGACGGATGTAATTTTTGAGCTCAATAGGCGCTTGTTACTGTTTTTGAATCTAATATTGAGTGTGGAATGTGAGCAAACAGGACACTGCTTGATTTTTGCTCTAGTTAGGTGTCAACCGATTTATGCAAATGTAACAGAAAATGGGCACAAGCCCAACAGCCGGCTTGTTTGAATGCTACTTTTACTTACAGTTTGAGACCTGATAACATCACATCTGCAGACATTGCTGCTTGCACAAGTGCATTAATGATAATCCAGCCAGATCACAAACCCTGCATGCAGACAGGATGCATTAAATACTCAAAAACAAAATTCTACATTTTTTATTGATTGTTAATGACTAATGATGGGCTTAAAGTTCATATCATGCACTGTCATCATGGTTACCTGTAATGGAAATATAATTAGATGAGAAAGGACGGCATCATACTATTTCTATGTCTCGGTTAATACCTCTCTCTTATAGAGCCACCCAACTCTGTAATGAGGCATTACAGGAATAGATTGTCTATGTTTTTGCCACAAAGAATCACGGACGATGACCGAGTAAAAGAAGGGAATGATTAAGAGGATGAAGAAGAGTTACTCCTGTGTCCTGTGTTGATTGCGATGAGATGTCAAGAGTGATGACATGACGTAGTTGACCGAGCCAGAGCTATATGAGTCTGTGGATGGGAGCTTTGGCTTCTCCGAGCCTGTCTCATCAATGTGACACACTCGTAGAGACAGGCACACACACACACACACACACACACACACACACACACACACACACACACACACACACTTATGCCGATGCAAGGAAGGATAGACACAAATATAGTGACATTGATACTCATTCACCAAACCCCACACGTGTACATGGCGAGTTTTACCACTGAGGTATCGTGATGGTTGTGCTGAGATGGATGAGATTGTTATCTATATATATCCTGCAAATCTTAATGGCCTGTGCATAATAACTGTACGAGGGGGTAGGGGACATACTGTAGGTCTGGAGGAAGGAAGAAAAGGAAGGGAGGAAATGCAAAAAGAGCAATGGAGATGATTGGAGAGGTAATATGATGCAGGTGGGGAGGGGGGTGTGATGCTCATTTGAGGTCTGTTAGCCACTAATTGAAGGATAATTAGTGACTGACCTATCTGGTTGTGTATTAGGGGCCGTGTCTCCTGTTCTTCTCTTCTAAGCTAATGCTGCAAACATGGTTGTTTTCCAGATAATTGGAATTAGCTTAATCATGGGTGGGCCTCCCGTGATTGTGGCACATAAGAAAATCTGAATATGAATGGATGAATAGAGCATCTAATGTGATTATGAATGATTGGACATGCATGTGTCATCTGCTGGGGGTCTTTTTTTCTGGCTGCAGTATGGGATATTGTTTGAGTCACACACAATATAACACTGAATATAAATATTTATTTCTTGTCGTCGTCCTTTTTTCTTCTTTTGTTTTCCTCTCTTACTTCATCGTTTTCTTCATTCCATCATTTCTCATTTCATGCTTCCTTTTTTCCTTTCTTGCTTCACTAGTGTTCAGTATAACACTGCATCTGTGATGCGTGTTGGAGAGAGAGAGAGAGAGAGAGAGAGAGAGAGAGAGAGAGAGAGGCAGAGAGAGAGAGAGAGAGAGAGAGAGAGAGAGGGAGGATTGGTGGGTGAATCAGCCAGTGGGTGGAGAGAGAGCGAGAGACAACAAGAAAGAAGGAGGGAAGGATAGAGGAGTAAGAAAGAGTGGAGGAAGGGTGAATGAGCCAGCGGGGGGAGAGTGAGCAACCCAGCGAGTGAGGGAGAGGTAGAGGGAGGAGAGAAAGAGGAGGGGGATGTTGCTGCTGCTGCTGCTGCGACTGTTTCTCCTGTCAGTCGGCTGCTGCTTGCCTGGCAAGCAGGAGGGAACCGAGAGCTAGAGAGAGGCAGAGAGGGACACAGAGAAAGAGGCTGGTCTGCGCTGTGTTTCGTTCTGCACTATTGTGGCACAGAGTACCGCAGAAAGGAAGTGGATTTTGGCACTGGACGCAGAACTGCGGATCCATGGATTACCGGCAGTGAGTAAGGTTGACTGCTTTTGCCACTCCACTAACCCACTCGTCATTTTCAACAGAGGGGTGAACCCCCAGTCTCACACGGCGGGGAGTCTGGACCCACTGAAGACTGAGAGGCAGAGAGAGGGAGGGCAAACCAGATAGTCTTTTCGTTTTCACACCTTTTTTCCTCCGCTTGTTTCCCTCCATTTCTTTCAATCTGCCAGTGTGTATCTCAGAGTGTGTCACTGATGCTGTTGCTTGGCTCTCTGCAGGAGGGATGCTGGAGGCTAATGTGGCTAACATTAGCATGACGGCCAAGCCCAGTGAGCTGGACTTCAGGGCTGCTGCTGTGTCCTGCAAGGAAACTTCAGCCCAGGACATGGCCTCTAAGAAGCCCCCATCCAAGCCTTCCGCTTTACCCCCGGGACACTCACGTCCCTCTGGGTCAGAGCTCAAGGTCTACCGGCCCTCCTCTGGATCTATCCCTATCCCAGTTCCCAATCCGTCCAGGCTCCGCAAGCAGCGGTCTCTTAACAACTTGTGTGTGCTCACTGATGCTGAGAAGAAGATGCACCTGTACCAATCTCCCCACTGGAATGATGATGCGAGCCGGCCTGGCACGGACACCAACAAGCCGGGACAGATTAAGGCAGTTCAGTCAGGGGCCGGCAAAACGCCTCTTTCTAGGACCCTTTCAAAGTCAGAACAGTCTCTCTTCCAGGGTAAGCCCAAATCTTTTTGCTCCCCATCGGTGACTTCTTACGGAAACAAGCCGAGTCGAATCCCGGCCCCTGGTAAACCACGGGGACCCTATGCGGAGGTTAAGCCCATCAGCAAGGCCCCTGAAGCAGGCCAGACTTCAGACATAGACCCTGCAGACCATCCAACTAAGGCTGGGAACACTGGGACGAATGGGAAGAAACTAGGGGAGAGGGAGAGATGTGCAGCTCTCTCAGCAGAAGAGAAGAAAGACAGGAAGGGGATAGAGGGAGACGATGATAAGAGCTTTCTGAAGGTGGACCCCGAGTTAGTGGTTACGGTTCTGGGAGACCTGGAGCAGCTGCTCTTCAGCCAGATGCTTGGTGAGTCTGCTGTTTTATCCCTATTTTGCCTGAAAACATACAGGTTCAAGCATGACACCAATTAAGAATGGGTACAATTATGTCAAGAAGGTTAACAAAAGTTACTTATTGATTCAGTAGGTAGGTAACTATCCTCTGCTCTCCTCTCCTCTCCCCTCCCCTGCTCTCCTCCTCTCCTCTGTCCACATAAACCGTTCCCTCCAGCTCTGGCTGTAGCTCCGGCATCAACAGTGCATTTTAAATGAGTCCAGTCTCTATTGCAGCAGAGCATAATGTCAGTGTGTGTTTTTTCTAGGTGCCTTTCACGATACAATGGTGAGAGCCCTCGCTCTGTAGGTGGTGAAAATCCCTATGTTTTCACTTCTGTAGCAGTCATTTGCTTTGTTTATATGTGTCACATTGTTTTATGTATATGTGGATGTTTATTAGCTCTGTGTGCTCGCATGAAGCAGCTGACGTAAGCAGTTCCAGAGGGCTGGCGTTGTTTTCTTGTTGATTCATTATGGAGCACGGAAATGATTTGTCCTAGTCTCATCTGACCCACTGCCACAGTGAGCTAGATATCAACGCATCCCTTCTTCCTTTCTTATTATATCTCTCTCTCACAGGTTTTATGTCTGTAACTCTACCATGCCGTGGGCAGGGGAATCTTTCTGTTACAAACTGAAAGTAGTCCATGCTTGTGCTCGTCTATCTGTGCGGTAGTAAAGCGTCTAAATCTACATGTTTCCTACCGATGCCACAGCCACAGCATCTCCTGGCTCACGCCGGAATCGGCCATTCGTTAATAAAGGCCGTGTGAGTGGAACTAGTGGGGTGTGTGTTTTCGGCCGGTAAATAAAACGGCTGCATATTAAGTCAGACTCTGGTCACAGTGGGCCACATATTTAGCCTTGCACCACTACCTCACCCACTCCCTCCCACCTCCATCTCCATTGATCTCCGGGCCACTGACAGATGGTCACTAACCCCCCCCCCCCCCCCCACCACCACCACCACCACCACCACCACCACCACCACCCCGCACACACACACACACACCCAACTCTTCCTCTTGTTACTGGGGGCAACGTGTGGAAGCAGGGAGGGGAATGGTGCGGGGGTGGTGGCATTGGCAGGTAGTTAGCATGCTATCATTCACATAAACTCACACTCATGCACACACGTACACCAATGAGTACACATTGTCACACAGTGGGAGGTGACTGTACCAGGACACATCCAAAGTTTTAGCTACTGGGGGTGTATTGCGAGAATGACGGCTGAGTCTGTGACTAATAGGTCAAACCAGGGTCTGAATCTGCACCTAGCATCCATTATTCATTCATACACACACCCACACTGTGTTTTTCTCTCGTACTCTCTATTGCTCATTCTCTTCCCATCTCTCCCCCATGTCAGGATAACATCAGAGAGTGAGGGGGATATGGAAAACGGGTTGCTGTATCTGTCCGGATGAGAGGAAATAATTTTCCATCCATCACCAAACCTCTTTCTCTGTCTTCATCCTCTCTCCTCTTTTCCGCTTTCTCTCTTCAGCAGCTCGCCTCCTGCTGCTACACAGCCCCAAATCATAGCTTGTATGACCTTGCCCCCTCTGTGTGTGTGTTTCTATCCGGTACTGTACATGGCGTGTGTGTGTGTGTGTGTGTGTGTGTGTGTGTGTGTGTGTGTGTGTGTGTGTGCGCGTGTGTGTGTGTGGTGTGTGTATCTGTATCTGTGACCTTTTTCCAGTCCTTGTTGTAATGTTGCTGGCGACACCTGCAACCGGCAACCAGGTATAAGGGGGAAAAAAAGGTTGGAATAAAACGAAAGTAGAGCCTAAGAATTGAGATTCATGAGTGAAAAGTAAAAGGGGACGACTTCATTTACAGAGGGAGATAAATGAGTGGAGACAGAGAATAATAAGAGAGAGAGAGAGAGAGAGAGAGACAGAGAGAGAGAGAGAGAGAGAGAGAGAGAGAGAGAGAGAGAGAGAGAGAGAGAGAGAGAGAGAGAGAGAGAGAGAGAGAGAGAGACACTGGATAAAAATAAAGGTGATAGCCAATGATCTAAATTTCTACCTGACATCCCAAGTGACATATGAAGTTGAGTGAGTACACACATTACTGTGCGTGTGTGTGTGTGTGTGTGTGTGTGTCTGTGTGTGTGTGTGTGTGTGTGTGTGTGTTGGGAGGAGGTTAATTGTAACTTGCCCTGTAGCTTGCGGCTGTGGGCTCATCTTTTATAGTATCTGCTTCTCCATTTCTGAAGGGACGCTCTGCTAATTGGTTTCTGCTCTGTGTGCTCTGTCATAGGAAGATAGATTATGGACGTTCAATAAATCATTCCCAGTGATCCACTCCTCCCCTTCCTATACGTTCCCACCTTCGTCCCGTCTGCTTCCGACATACAGGAAAGCCGCGTGTCATTATGAAGTAGGATATTGTATCATGAAAAGATGACCTTAACTCAGTCATTGCATGTTGTTATGGAAGCTTCACGTCAGCTGTGAGCTGCAGGGAGTAAAATATGAGCCTCTTGTGTCTCAAACATGTTATGTTGTGTGACAGCTACCAGCATGCACTGTGCTACTGTCCTTTTGATATTAGCCTCCAGTTGACGGCAAAGATAATCGAGAATGCCACTGATGTCTAATCATTGGGATGTATAACCCAAGACCATCAGCTCTCAAGGACCCAAGGGATAACCAACCTCACACACACACACACACACACACACAACATGGAGAAAAGAAAATACTTTATTTCAAATATTTCAAGGTTAGGCCTATATGTTCATCTTGCTGGGTGGTTTAGGATTAGTTTCAGGATAATCTGTTCTTGTTTAATCGGACATACATGTTTTACCCCTAAGAGATGAGGAGCTTTTCATTAATTGGATTGAGAGAATTACTTATCTTGTGTGTCCACGGACAGCAGCTCTAGACTTGCAGAGATAATTCTCTCAAATGCAGCATGTTTTATACGATATCTTGTTGACAGTATTAGCATTAAGGTAAGACATAGATCCAGGGGATCATGAACTCTGTAAATTCTGCCAATATAATGCACCGCCCTGAAAGGCACCCTGTGAAGCATATTATTACCAGGGTAATCGAATACACTGAACCTCAGATGTGTGCCACTAATGACACCTCCCAGTCCCATCAGCACCTATAAAGAAGTGTAAGAGGGCCTTTCCCAGCATGGGGCAGGCTCGGTTTAGAGAGGTGCTGTCTAAAGACACCAAGCAAGCCTCCGGATTAGGACTTGCAAAAAAGATAATGAGAAGATTCAGCCACCATTCCACTAATCACACATCATCTATCACCCTGGAAAAGGCCAGCTATCAAGGATATAAAATGAATTACAGATTAAAGGAAAGGACATCTGTTTGGATGAAGATTTAGGTATTAGGGGGGAATTTTCCTTGATCAAGGATCAGATGGAGAAAATAGCTTTAGGTTAGAAGATTGGCGATGCTGTATAGTTTTGGTGTTGGCACAGCTGATCATAGGAATTGAGGGACTGTGTTACGTACATGTGACCATTAAGACTCAGCAGAGGAGAAGTAAATAACACTCAGTGACACATGAATGCTCATAAAAGAAGCCTTGACAACCAACCTGCTTGTTATTTTAGAGACATTGTATCGTTTGTGTGGTTGATGGCTACTTGTGGGAGACGATGCGTCCTAGTCAGCTGTCTGCGGAACAATAAACCCCACAGAGAAATCGGCAAAGCCTAAAAAGGACACACACAGAGGCAGACACAGGTGCACACACACACAATCCTGTTCAAGAGAACTTAACAGCGCTGCAGGAAATAACAAAGCAGCTGCAGCTTTAAATATCCAAAGCTCACACACACACACACACATTCAATGTGTGCCATATTCAGTCACTGATATCCTCTCCTGTCTACTCCCCTGTATTCATCTTTTTGGCAGCGACAGGGTATTTTTCGTTCTTAGTTCCTCAGTCCCTTCACTGTGATTGCAGTGCTGCTGAGTCTCTAATGTGATGCGGGTGCGGCCAGAGCGGATGGTTCCACCCCGGGCTTCGCTGACTGAGGGATTCAGGGCAGTCGTCCTCCCATCGAGGAGGCGGTGACAAGCCAAATAAAGGCAACTGCCAAGGAAAGTGAGGAATAAAGCATCCCTCCGATTCTCTCTCCCTCTCTTCCTCTTTCACTCCTTTAACTCTGATGTGAGTTGACGGGTAGCAGTGTTCTGTCACTAGTCAGACAGCAGAGAGGATATTTCTGGTACAAGTGTTTCAGTAGGACAGAGGACACTCTTTCTCGTGTGAGGGAGGGCGTTTGTCACCAGGAGTAGAAAGGAAGAGTTGCACATGGTTGCATGTATGATAGTGCGTTTTCTCTATGTGTGCGTTTGTGTGCGTTTGTGTGTGTGTGTGTGTGTGTGTTACAATGCATTGTGGTCAGTCTCTTAATGCAGGAGCCACTGCATTAGTGCTGTCTGCTTCCTGACATCCTCTTTCTAAATCATATTAGTACACTGTGTGTTTTCTTCTCATCAGCTCTTACATAACATGCAGACTCTCCCATGCTGCTTATCACAAACAAAACCAGCATACATATAGGCCTGTGTGTGTGTGTGTGTGCGTGTGTGTGTGTGTGTGTGTGTGTGTGTGTGTGTGTGTGTGTGTGTGTGTGTGTGTGTGTGTGTATGAGAAAGAGAGATTAAGGAAGTCAAACTTTATTTAGAAAGCACCTTTTTTTAACACAGGATACAGAGTTTTTTTTTTATAGTAATGAGGGTAAAGAGGGTAAACCCAAATTCCAAGTGCAAAGCCCATACAGGATGAAAAATAACAATAAAAAAAACTACAAAGACAATGCACTTTGGAACAAAAAACATACAGCAAACAGTTACCACAAGATCAAACCTTGAACTCGAACATTTATTAAATGTATAGAAAAAGTTAACTTTTGAATTTATAGAAAAGCCAACTTAAAGAATTGTCTTTTTAGATTCATCAGATTCAATATGAGGGTCGAGTTTTTGCCAAAATATGGATTCTAGAACAGCAAAAGAGAAAAAAGGGAAATGAGGACTCAAGGAGTTATCTAGGCCGCTTTGTGATGAGGAAGGCTTTTTAGTATTCATCTGTTTCTGTTCTATTTGTGTTTCCCTCTTTTGAAAGGTCTCAGATAATAGTGCCCTTTGTTACTGATGTAGCCGTATGCATGTTTTAGCTGCTGTATGGAAACTGAGTCTTATGACGGTATTGTGGTTAGCTTACATTAGTGACAATGCTAATGCAGTGTCAGTGGTTTGGGCCAAAGCTAAACCAACAACAATAAGCAAACAGAAACATGACCTGGTAACATCTCCTCATTTGCTGAACTATAAATATACTTAGCCCAGCTCCTGTTGTATGCATACATTATGTGTTTGTAATTTCTCATTAAGTCACATATCTGGATGCATAAAACATAGTTTTTGCTCGCCAATCTCAAAAACTGCATATGGAAGTTGTCAGGCTTGAATTGGATGCTGCATTTTACACTCCATGTGCAAAATCTTCAAAATTGAGTTGGAGATAATCTGTAAACAACACATAGCAGCCACTGAGGCCAAATTGTAAACATAAAGTTTGAGTGGAGATTTTGCTATACCATACATACTGAGTCAGATATCCTTTCAATATCTCTGGATTTATCGGACCACCTTTACTTCATGACAATATTAGAAATACAATATCATTCTATTAACATGATGAAGTACCTTGAAATCAGGAATTTGATTTACTGGATGACCCTCAGATTTTTCACTCAAAATTCAAAATTGATTTACCTGAGAAAATACATGATTTTGTAAAATATCCACGTAGTTACTTGCTTATTGCTGTTCTACCATCTTACCCATCACCTTATTAACCGTGCAGGCACTGCACACAGTGTGCAGACTGTCTGTCTGACATGTGAGAGCGGAGCTGCAGCTGGATTTAAGGACATCGTAAAATAGAGTTTCACAGGAAACAACCCTCTTGAACAAAAATACACCTCCAACATTGCCACACATTATGGTCTGCCTTGGCCCGTTGTCGCTGTGTAGTGAGTGTGTTGGCCGTGTGTCGGTTTGAATGTGTGTGCGACTCGGTCTGTATTTAGAGTTTTCATGCATACGCAGGAAGCACAAGAGATACGGTTGAAAGCTCCAGCTTTCATGATGCATCTCAAACAAACAAACCTCCAGGTGATATTTTTTTTGACAGTCACATCTGCCTGCCACATGTTTTTATGTGCGCCGGATGAGTTTTGGATTGTGCCTTTCTTTATCTTTTCACTCTTAAGGCAACTCACACTTGCAGAGCAGCTCGTCACAAAGGAATACACACACTCATTCCTCTTTGTGTGTTGAAGCCTAATCAGCCAGGCTAAAGGTGATATGCTTTTGGTTTTACCACAATGAGGTCTCAATCTTCTTTTCTCAGGAAGTCAATTCCTCTTAAGTCACTCAAAGCCTCCTCAGCTTCTCTCTAAGCACACAGCGCTCTGACTTCTAAGCAGATAGGGCTGTGGTTACACAGATATGGAGAGTGTTGTGTGTGTGTGTTTGTGTATGGGTTAGTGTTCGGAGCCAGGTTTTGAGGGTGTGGAGATCTGGGCTGAGAGAATACGAGTGAGAAGATTGCTTCACAGAGTGCGCGTCACAGAGGATTTTGGATCTAACAGCAATGTTTTCATCTGTCTGTTCACATATCTGTGTTTCTAAGACAGGCAATGTATTGCTCATCCTCTCTGTCTGTAGAGGAATGTACTCCTCCGCAAGGGTTTCCAATTTTAAATGGATTTTAACACGGTCAACTGCCCCAATATCTTTCAATATATTCTCTTGCTCCCACTTGTGCATAACACACTAATCATGTGTTCAATCTTTGTACTTGAACCAAAAAACTGTTCAGAGTGAGTGTACACAGATGCAGTATTGTGCTCCGATATGCTCATTAGCCATTCATGCCGCGTATCAGATATGATCTTCAACGGTCTAATATCCTGTTGCGACATCCCGGCGAAGCGGATGAACTTCAGTGCATGTGTGTCTGTGCGCTTGTGTGTGCAAGTGCGTGGATTCCCATTTGGGTGCATTAGCGTGTTTGTCCGCCTTGACCAGATGTGCAGGAATGGCTGTATGTTGTAATGCTTCCTGTTTTGCTTACTGTTTTACGTCAGCAGATGGCTGTGATGCTACTCTGAGTGGCGGACAGAAAGAGAGAACACAGGGAACGCAATACTAAATGGTCTTGTCAAACAAAATTCTTAATATTGAATCATTTCTATAGCTTAGCAGGTTCATATTTACATTGTGACAGGCGTATATTTGGGTCACATGCTCTACCTTTCTTTCACCTTTCCATTTTTTGCCACCAAGCCCCAAAGAAATATTCTAAAAAAGAGCACGATGTAAAAACTTCAATGATAAAAAAAACCCACAAAGGTGTTATGTGCATGTTACCTGATTGTGTGATTATTGTATGTCACTTGTCAGGAATGCTGTAGAAACATTTCTGAAACCTATCGCTATTTTAAAGACTTGCACACATCGCTGGAAGTGCAGAACCTTTGATGATGCAGTAGCGGCGAGGTTCAATCACACACATCTATCTCGTGATAAGGTCACTGTGGCCCGGGGAGTGTTACAGTGACACTAACATATGAGCATGCACGTGGCCAAGACGAATGAACTCTGGAGGGAAGGAAGGAAAGAATAGAATCAAGAGCCATTACTCAGACCTATAATCTTAGATATTCTGACAAACTGCACCTCTCACACACGCTCCGTGCGAACAAATGCATGAACAGACATTCACAGCCACCGCACAGACGCACACTGTCAAAGAAGGATGCCATGTTGCTGCACAAACACATAATGCCAGACCAGTCCTGCAAGGACAGAGCCATTAGTGGGTCTTTGGGGAGGTTGTTGTTCTTCCTAATGGCGAGGAGAGTCAAGTGACCCAAGAGAGGAAACCAAGTGGACAGCATTTTCACGCTTATTTTTTCATTTGCTCTGTCTGTGAGCCAAGCCAGCATCAGGCCTCCACATCATAAAACATACTTTTTCAACTTTCTCTACTTTTAAGGGTTAAGATTTCCATTTATATTTTTTCATATAGTCAGGTATTACCCATGGAGCCAGCGCCTGACTGGTTTATTTATCTGCGCCAAAGATGTCCATTATTGTCCAAAGACTATTAAAAACACATAGATGACTCACACTGTTGCACTAGGTGAAATGTTCCTTCATTATTGATGAACACTTGCTTTGTATTTTGTTTTAATATACTGTCCTTCTGCAAAAGATTGTCATTACTGCACTGAATTTCATGAATCATCAGCTGCAAATAGTCCACACCAAACCCATGTAATCCTGCTGGAATCTTTTTTGCTTAAACTACATTCGTTTATTTTGTTTTAAAAATATACATTATGTTTTGATTCACATCTTCATTGTGAACAAATGAGCTTGACGCTGAGAGCCAGACATTGCAGGAAGTGGGGAAGTATTGAGAGCCTGACTAATGCATTGATGGTTGTAATCCTTTCACGAGCTTCACATGAGATAATTCAGAGTTATTATAAATGGATTTCTAGATTTACACGTGTCCTGTATTGGACTTATTAAGCACTATAGAAGCGTCTGTCTAAGCTTTGCTGTCTTAAAGATTAAAAAACAAGCTCCTTAATGTTGCCGCTGCATTCAAAAGCCATCCCTGACCGTTTCGACGGAAGAAAGAAAAAGGCAGTGCTTCACTTGTTACCATTGTGCATTGATGTTGTCTTATCATCTGTACTCTTTTTTTGGAAGTAGGCACAATATGACAAAACATAATGCCCTTTTTCATCCTCTACACCGTAACATCCTATGTTTTGCTTCTTTTCTGTCTTTCTTTCTTTGTTTTGTCTGAGAGCAGACTTTCATCAGGAAGGTTGTCCCACGCGTGCAGTACATGCACGCAATTACAACAACACTCTCCCTCAAACCTGCTGACTCTCATTTTAAGAGTCTCAGTGGGCCATTATGACAGGCTCCTCAACTACTCTTATAGCCTTTTTAGAGTTTGAGTGTGTGTTCTCAAGTGTATTGAGATGGGAAGGTGTCGCACCCCGGTCCGTGCATACATATAGACATGCACACAGGCACTTCTACACGCACACACACACAGACAGACACACACACACACACACTCAGTTTATAACAGATCAGTGTAATTCATCTACACCCCTGGGGAGCTGCCAGGGCTGACAGGGATATTTGCATCCCTAATTCCCCCATCACTGCCACAGCCCCTCTCCCCCCCCACCCCTATACATGCCAGCTGGGACCAGCAGGGCCAGGGCAGAGGCCGGGCAGGAAGTGTTTTACAGACACGTCCACACAGGCACATGCGCAATCATGCAGACCGTATCCAATCAATTTGACACCAATGTTAAACAAAGCTCACATTTAGGGTAATTAAAATTGTCCAATTGAAGCCTGCATGAGTGTGTGTGTGGCTGAATGTGTCAGACCTTTGTCTGTGTTTGCGTGTTTAAGGAGTTCTTTGTTCTTGTTAAATCTTTGTATGAACACATTACAAGAATTTAACAATTTAAAGCTAATATGTGGCTCTTCATATCTTGAATTTTCATACTGTGCCTGACTGCCTTTCATGTGAGCAGCGACAGCAGAAGAAAGTAGTTCTATTTCTGCATATGTTTTTTTTGTTATGAAGCATTTTTCCTGTGCGAATGTGTGTGTCGAGTGTATGTGAGTGTGAGCAGCAGAAGGCTGGATCACAATGACTTCCTCATCTCTCCACTGAGCTGCCTGTCCCCAGGGCTGCCTAATCAATTGTCCATACGTGGCCATTCTCTTCAGGAGAAATCAATCTGGCTTTGTAAATCGGGTCTGGTGCATGTGTGTGTGTGCATGTGAGTAGCCCCACCGTGTGTACGAGGGAACAGTGTTCAGTCTGCAGCTGTTGTTGAGATTGACACCTCTGGCAGCTTACGATTTGCCCTCTTCACTCATTAGCATGTTCCGTTTTCTTTCTTTACCTCCTCTCAAGCCAGATGGACTGTTTATAGGAGGCGTGGTTATGAATGGAGTGTGTGACGGAGGGAGGGGGTTGAGTCTTTTTTTTTTTATTGAAGGTTATGTGTTAGTTAGTAGATTGCTTCAGTATATCAAATATGTTGTTTTGTGGGCTTATTGTATACAAGGGGAATTCATTTAGAACAATTAACAGGACAAAGAGTTTACCGCCATGATAGCGTCCGTGTCTGGCTGTTTTTAGGCACAGCTCGGCATTGAGATAAATGCTAATGGAAGCATGATAATGATAATACACTCACAATGATGCAAACATGCTGTTGCTCACCAGGTATCTTACTGTTCACGTTCATGCTACCATTTGCTAATGAGCACAAAACACAAAGTACATTTGAGGCTGACAGGAATGTCATTAGCTTTGCAGATATTTGTGAACCAATGTGAGCCAATTTTCATAGAAATCCATCCAAACATTGTTGAGACATTTCACTCAAAACCCCAAATGAACGCCATAGTGGCGCTGAAGTCAAGGGATCTCTGAAGTCAGTAAGATTTATCTTCTGGGCTCCATGTATGTCTGTGAAAACGTTCATGGCCATGTTTCTTTTTATAGATATTCCATTTTAACCCAAAATGTAAATTGTTGCGAGGAAATGGCATGGGATCCCCAAAGTCAACGGAGCATGAATGCCGGTAGAAAGTTCTATGACATTCCATCCAATAGTGGTTGAGATATGTATTCAGTTCAGCCCAAAGTGGTGGACCACGACAGCCATACTCTGTTAACTATCTAAGTTCCATCTAGAAATGTCTTTAAAGCGAAGATTTTGACTTGAGGACTGAGGCATGCCTTTTTTGTATCAGCTGACAAACTAGAAAAACATTAACTGTCGCTACAGTGTGAATGTTTGACAACAACAAATTTGTAACACAGTCGTGATAGTAAAAGTACAATTACTGTTTTTTTATTCATATGTTCTTCTTTCATCGTGGTTCAGTTCTAGTAAATCATCTTTCTGTGCTCATTTGGGAGTCAGCTGGCCAGTTGTAATGGTCTATTGACCTGAACCGCAGGGGTAAACAAGCTGTCCCATATCTTACCACTATATCTCTTTTATTACCATCCCCCCATCACATATAAATACACAGAGCTGGAGAGAGAGAGAGCAAGGGTCAAGGTCACATGATGTGGTTTAGGTGTCCTGATTGGTTTACTGTCGATGTGAGAATATATGTGATAGAGAACATGTAGTTTCTTCCTGGTTCTTCGTCTTATGTATGACTATTGCATGGATATGAAAATCCTGTGACAGTAGCAATAAAGGTACGAGCAGAACCCTGTCTCAAGCTCTCAGATCAACATGTTTTAGAGTAAAAGGTGGAAAGTGAAACATGTTTTGCTTTCTGAGCATGAATACATGGTGTCAGTATCACTAAGTGGTTCAACCACTTTGGTTCTTATATTGCTTCCAATCTTCCAACCCCCAGGGGGAATTATCTGTATACACACACACACACACACACACACACACACACACACACACACACACACACACACACACACACACACACACACACACACACACGTATGAAGCGGCAGTCAGCCTGGATAGCCCAACATGAATCTATAGCCAAATCTGAGCAGATTACAACAGCAGGGGGTGAAACAAATGCCAATATGTTCCCTGGTGGGTTTAAGTGAGAAAGGCTTTCGGTTCATTCTGGGGCAAAGGGGCACAGTGCAATGAACGGGCACCAGGGCATCGTGACTGAGGGGGCTTCGAGCAGGGGGAAAGATGGATCCAGACAGATGTGCACTGGCTGGAGTGTGAGACCTGTCTGGTCTTAAAGGTCGCCCTTTGTTGTTTTGTTGTCTGACGGCCATCATATTTAATTTTGTTTGCTCCACTGCCATCTGGAAAAACAACTGTGCGTACCCTGTCACCACGAACTTGTCTTCTTTCTCTATTTTAGTTCTCTACTTTCATTATTTTTTCCTTTTGTAGGTTCATGTTTCTTTTTATACATATATATATATATATATATATATATATATATATATATATATATATATATATATATATATATATATATATATATATATATACATAATGTGTGTGTATTGTTCTCTATGTACTATATACTCTATATAATGTACAGGTACAGGTGTTTGAACAGGTAGACTGTTTTTGTCATCCACTAATGATGGAACATGGCATTTCATGTCTAAAAATATCCTGTGTGTATGTCCCTCTGCAGACCCGGAGTCCCAGAGGAAGAGGACCGTGCAAAATGTTCTGGACCTTCGACAAAACCTGGAGGAAACCATGACCAGCCTGAGAGGAGTGCAGCTCAGCCACAGGTCAGACACACACACACGCACACACACACACACACACACACACACACACACACACACACATATACACACACAGAGGACAATAGAAACAAAAGGTGAGCAAAGTACACAGGTAAAAAAGCAGTTGAGATGAGCAGATTCTTGTTGACATTGCTAACATGTGTTCGGGTGTGGTGGTTAACTGCCTGTGGGCTCTCAGATCAATATCAGTATACCTGACAGACCAGTAGCCGTTTGTCTTTTTCCTCCGGCTCTGCTTTCCCTCTGCGTTGGTTAACGCAGAACTGAAGCAGGATTAGCTCAAAGCTGACTTCAAAGCAAACCCTGCCAATGCACACTCACGACTTATTGTCAGACACACGGCAACACATGCAATAATGCTGTGATTAATGGTATGGGAGCTTCCAGAGGTCCTCTCCTTCCCTCTGCTTCCTGTCTTTCACTGACTCATTATGATTGCATTCAGCGCGTCTTCAGGTTTTGTCCTTGAGAGCTTCCCCTCTGTCTGCCTGTCCGTGTGTCTCCTGCCATGTATCCTCTCTCTGTCCCTCAGTGGGAGCTCCCTACACGAAGAGCAGATCAGCAGATGGTTCCCTGCTGGAATACATTTCCTTTGCCATTCATACTTTTATTGTAGTGTAATAACCTTGAATCCCTTCCCGCTGTCCCTGAAGACATACTCTGCTATGAGGCCTTAAGCCTGTCGGTGGAAGTTTCCTGTGCAAACAAGATGTCATATTTCCTGTAAAAAACGAGTGTTTAGAGTGTGAGATTTGCATGAATTCAACAAATGGATTGGGTAGCAAACATATTGCTTTGTTTACACATACTTTCCCTGATATATACCGAAAGCATAACAAGAAAAAAGCCTGTGACAATTCATTCTGACAAGTCGAGTAGCATCCTCTCTCTCATCCCCTCTCCGCGTCTTTTCCTGTTTTAAAGTTAGTGTGCAAGCATTTCATTTGAAATTTCTTGATGTTTTTTGTGGAGATGATTCTGTATCCCGCAGACAAGATTAGTGTCAATGCTGCAGGCAAATGCATGTACTGTCACGCCGTTTGAGAGCCAGTAACTTTTAATATGATAATGCTCATCAGTCCCAACCTAAGCACTAAGCAGTGATGAGCTGTGCTTTTTTAGCAGGGCATGCAGGGCATGCCTTATATTGTAATGTTAGTGAAGCGGGAATTTGTAGACTCACACAAATTACACTGCTATGCAGGGCGCAGAGGAAGATAAAGGCAAGTTTGCTGATATGAATATAAAATCAATGCACATTACTAATGCATGTACAAATATGCAAAGGCACACGCAGAAACCTGGAAACCAACTAATCCCTAAACCCGTGTGAAATCAGTCTAATGCCTTATACACTCAGGTCCCTCTGAGAGAACAGGACGCGACATGTTCTTGACTTTTTCATCCCTTTAGGGGAGCACAGTGCTGGGAATAGTTCCCAACAATCCCTAAAAAAGTGTACCCTCTTTTTCGTTCCACAGCTGTGTGGAGGGGACCATGTGCTACGACAGCGATGAAGCTGCTGCCTTCTCAATTTCCAGCCTATCGAACCGCTCCTCTCCGTTATCATGGCGCCAGGGTCAAGCCAGCCCCCGACTACAGGCTGGCGAAGCTCCGTCCACAGGTAACAGCCAGCTGGACGTTCCCCTCCGGATCAGCCACACCGCTCGCATCCAACTAATCGAAGCTCTGGACAGCTCCGATCCATCCCTTCTGAAGGGGGAGTACCTCAGAAACAGCGACCTCGGCACTAAGAGTACAAACGAGGAGGAGGATGAAGATGATGATGATGATGACATCGATGATCTCGGGAATGGGTGAGTTGTGTTCTTTTTCATTTGAAAAAGATGTGTTGTGGCTGCTTCTTTAATCTGACAAGCTTACATAATATTGTATGACCTCATGACTCGGTAGCCTGCAGCAATCAGG
Organism: Clinocottus analis; assembly: GCF_023055335.1. Lineage (NCBI taxonomy): Eukaryota > Metazoa > Chordata > Actinopteri > Perciformes > Cottidae > Clinocottus > Clinocottus analis. The sequence continues at coordinate 17,677,234 of NW_027176153.1, read as the reverse complement.
ATACATGTGTCTCTTTAATGATCTTAGCGTTGCTTGTGAGGTGAATCCTGCCACCTGCCAAGCGTTACAACCCCACAGCTGCAGACCGGCGAGTGGTTTACCAGCACATCAAAGCCTTGATCAGACCCTCCGTAACGCATTACCAGCCCCACTCGTAGTGTCTGCCTTGACACTGGCAGCTGGCTCTGCCCCCGTCAGAAAGCAGCCCTCTGGCACAGTCCAGGAATGATGTCACAATCATGGAGCCCCCTTGCAGAGATCGTTCTTTCAAATTCAATTGCGAGCCCGCCGGCTTTGCCAGCAGGCTTCAATGTGGAGGACCCCTCGCAGCGTTGGCTCACTAGAGCCCTCTGGCAGCTGGAATGCAGGTGTCTTTGGAAAACTGGTCACTCTTTCTGACTCACTGACTCTGGATCAGAATGAGTTTGGAGTTAAACTAGCCATGGTGGATTCCTTGGATCAAAGGATTTAATGTTGAGATCACATCGGCAAACAAAGTGAAGTGTTTCAGCTGTGTTGCGTAGTGGTTGTTACTTGTTTACACTCATCACACATACACACATGTCTGCTTTCTGTCTGAGCGGGGCTGCGTCAGCACTCACTGAGCAGTTTACAGAGAAAGGGTCTCTGTCCTTCGTTTGTTATCTGCTGTAAAATGGACTGGAGAGAAGTGTGGATGTGTTTGAGTGTCTGTCTGATATTCATTGTGTATTGTGCCTTTTTTTGCCAACTGAATCAGAGTGGTAGATCCTCGTGTCTCACAACACGGCACCTTGTGACTTTATGACCAATCGAGAAGAATTGCGTTCATTGATTCAGTTTCACGTCGATCCACAAATAGAGAAAAATAAGTCTAGAGGCTTTTTTGAAGTGTTCCCTGGACTTTCTTTGTTAGTTTTGGAAAACTTGCATGAGGAGGTATGAAACAACAATTTTAACTCGGTTGCACACACAGTATCACGTTTCACTGACCAACTCTTAACACAGCAAAGAAAAACACATTATCTCATTGCAAACTAGGACTCTGGCAGTGTTTCAGTGTAACGTTGCAGAACTCGTCCAATTAAACAACAAAAAAAAAACCCTCCTCTGCTGGCCACTGCTTGCCATCTCTCTGGTTACCACAAGAATGCCCCCCCAGTCACCAGGAAATCAATTGCTACACAGTTCAGATCCCTGTAGTGTTATAGTGTATATGGTCAAGGTCTCCAATTAGTGGTTACACAAGTTTATATTATGCTTTGTGTGAGGATGCAACACAAAAGATTGAGAAAGAACCATCAACAAAGACACACCACGGGCTTGCAGACAGAAAAAGTCTGCAAGAAAAAAAAAATCTAATTCTGCATAAAGGTGCGAAACAAAGAAACTCAGAGCATATCTAGTGCCTCCACACAGCTCTCAGTATGACGAAAGCTACGTGACAAAGCATAGAGAGGGACTTCTTAATATTGTATTCAGAACTTTAACGATAACATTTGTAATTAATTTAGACATTAAAGTAAATGTGAGATCACATTATTTACTTAAAAAATACATAAGACGAGCTTTTAGGCAAAGCGTGGCATAATCTCTACAAACTAATGTAACCCAGAACAACCTTTAATCGATCCTTGACTTGGAGAAATCAATCATGTTTAACTTTTCTTAAGGTTGTGTTATAGATATTTATTCTATTCTCTTGGAGTTTGCCCCTCACATATTCCTACAAGTGACATGTTTATACCAAAAAATGAACCGAAAATATTCAATTCCCCATAGAAAAGAGAAAAGCAACAAAGACTCCTATTTCTTAACCAGGGAAAGTTTGGCATTTCAGTGTGACACATCAAACTATTATCTTTTATCATAATTCATTTTCAAGACCACAACTAATGTTGTAATCAACCTTAATTTCATAATTTATATGATTATTTTGAGTCCACAGTCTGGTTCCTGCTTGGCTTCAAACTAGGAGGTCTTGACACTAGAGGGCAGGCTTGTGCCGCTGTTCCCTCTCTGCTTGCTGTTCTCCACCCAGTAAACTCTCCCTTATCTCATTATTTATTACACGTACTCATCCATTATACATAGAGGCACTTCCCCTGTCATACAGAGGTCACACCACATTACCATATCTCATCCCAGCATATATAATACATAGGATTTCCCCACATAAATTATGTATCACAAACACACACACATGTTCTTCATTTGAGTTATCTCTTTGTTCTGTTAAATTACGAGGAAACAGTGCCTCAAAATATAAGCTGTTGGCCATAAACACGTATGGGTGAGCAGCATTTGACTCATCGTGGGTCTCACTGTGAGTCACTGTATAGACATGACTCACAAGCCCATACAAAGGTAAGTTTACCGTGACTGTACCGTGACCTGCCTCACACACGGACCCTATACTCTAACACACACACACACACACACACACACACACACACAGGACCCCTTAAGTCAGTTATCCGTTTCCTGTGCTTTTCTAGCTTGGGCCTCTTCTTGTCTGAAGAGTACTACCTATATTTGGAACCAGACCCCTCCCAGTACCCCCCCTCCCCACCCCCCCCTCCTCCTGCCCCACTCACACACACACACTCACTCGCTCACGTCATTCTCACCGGGAAATAACGAGAAGGGGAGGATGATCAGGTCATTCCCCGTAGCGTGAAATGAAGTGTGGTCCAGTATAAGATTTCCACTTAAACTGGTTTATTACATTTTCTTTTTCATTAATTGATGTTTAATGACAAAGACGTTGCTGGCAGTAATGAACCAACAATTATGGTAAGACTGAAATGCACTATTTATGGCCTACGACTTCTAAACTTCTAGCAAGCTAAACACCCAGATGTTTTTCTCAGAAGTTAGTGGAAACCAAACAGACAAACTAAGCCAGACGACAGACTTCAGTGGGATGATTATGTGGCTTTTTGCTTCTTCTGCGGAGATACACGCAAATAGTTTTGGGAAGCTGATTTGTTAATAGAGAATCCTGTTGAGACATTTTACCTATTTTTTCTTTCAGAGTTTGGGGTGAACACTGCATGAGAGCTTTGCCATAAAAATAAAATAAATTATTATTCAGAGTAGGTCCATTTATCAAACGCATCATTCTTCTACCCATTTACACGTTGGATTCACAAATGTTGTGCTTTGTTCACTGTCATTGTACCTTCTATTAGTAATGCCTCATCTGCAACACAGCCTGTGAACGATAGAAATAATATTGTCATAATAGAGAAAAGTGAGCTGTCCACTGTCTAGAGAAAAGCTAACACCTCAAAGCGCTGCGGGGGAAATGCTTTTGCCATTAGCGTATTTCTCTGGAGCTCAAGAGTTAGTCTTTGTAGCGCTGTTGAGTCTGTGAAAGTGCGGATAAATTGGGAGCATCTCGAAATACTCATGGCCAAAGACACTGTGCAAAATAGGAGAATATTGGCTCTGAATGTGTGTGTATGTGTGCATCCCATAGTGTGCTTGATAGTTTGTATTGATGCCACTTGGAGCGGTGATAACGGACTCAACACGCACACACAAATGTGCAGACGATTGGATGAGCGTGTGGCTTGTTTTTGTCCAGTTGGGCGCAGACGCAGATGAAAAAGCTCCCATTACTAAACGCATCTCCATGGTCACGCTCCCAGACAAGCTGGTTCACTGCACTAAACAACTGAATTATGAAAACAGTCGTCTGGAGCAGGGCACACACGCACACACAGACACACAAACACACACTAAGTTCCCTTAAGCTTTGCAGAGTCTGCTGGTTTAAGTGTTTTGGTTTAGTTCTGTCTGCCTTCTTGAAAAGCAGAAGTGAACTGCAGCTCTCAGTGTCAATCCAGCACAGTGCAGGGAACTGAAACCTAAAGAGGAACATCTAATAGAGAAGTCATCTGTTTTGAACACACACGATACCTGAAATAAGCTTTGATATCATGGGCAGTCTCATGTCTCATGCCGGCCTCTAAATGCTTTGTGTTATTCAAACACTAGAAGATATTATCCGGCCCTTGACTGATGGCCATCTGACCGTATCGATGGTTAAACACTTCTAATAAGGTGTAACTCCTGGACCTTGTAATTGCCTGTAACCATATCTCCAGTGGGACTGTGTCTGTGTGCGCGCGCGCGCGTGTGTGTGTGTGTGTGTGTGTGTGTGTGTGTGTGTGTGTGTTTAAATGTAGAGAGCAGTGTTATTTTTCTCAGGACAAGCTCAATCCTGCTGTACTCTACCCCCACCTACTGGCCAATAACTAGAACTTTGCACACACACACACACACACACACACACACACACACACACACACACACCTACACACACACACACACACACACACACACACACACACACACATGGAACGTGATGCAGCCTGACACATGTGATTAATGAATTCCTTTTCCCACATCTGGGACTGATTTATGTTACATGTGATGGAGCCGCTCTCTCACTTACTTATTGACTCACTCACTCTCACGCTCACTTTCTCTCTCCCTCATACACACATACACACACACACACACACACACACACACACACACACACACACACACACACGGACGCACATCTTGCTGTGATCCTTACAGGACACACCCAGGGCTTCCCTCTTACGAAGTACCAGATCTTTTTACCCTGTGACTCATACAGCGGACCAGTTACAGACCCCCTTCCCAAAAAACTCTCTCCCCCGACCTAAACGCAGTCACAACATGGGCTGACGTCAGTATAGGCCAGTATGAAATATCTGGTGCAATTATTGTGTGCATTTATGTGTGCTGTGTGCACCTCTCATGTGTTGTTAAAGCTAAAGCTGGATATGACTCTAGAATTACTTTTATGACTGATTTCTGGGTTTTGGGATTTTAAACTTTGGTGAAGCAGACATCTTTACTTATCTTGATTTATTTTCCCACTGCAACTGCTGCTGATATTCAGCAAATTGACTGTGTTTAAATTATTTTTCCAAGCAGTCATTGGTTTCACACCATTTCCATATTTCATAAAAATGTGTTGACACATATAATTGAAAGCAGCGTAATACATCGCAATAAATGTCAGGCCTGGATTCATTTTCATCAGTATTATATTATTGTGGTGAAGTAATCATGCAGACTTTTACAATGAATCTGGACTGTGACTGTATTACTTTCTAACAATAATGAATGAAAACTTTACTAATGAGGACTTAATGTGTACAGTGGAGGTTTGTACAACTCAAAGCAAGTTTCAGAGCGTCGGCCTGTTTTATCTATACAACGTAGAAATGAATAGTAAGAAACTATAAATTCCACAACATTCGTTGGAAATTGTCAACAGTGTCATTAACAACGGCGTGATGTGTAGTGAAAATCACACAAATCCAATACGGTCCTTCAAGATAAAAGTGCTTATTCAATATCTTCACAAAGGTTGAGAATAAAATGTCGGCATCAAGCCGACCCCTTAGTGTCAACATGTCTTTATCTCTGTACGACATTGTGTGTCGGAGGTGGTGATGAGAGGCAGGGGTGGCGTTCAGGAGGGCGATGGGGTGTGTGTTGTTCTTGTCATCTACTACCTGCTCCGCTCTGGGCCTCTCTGCCTCTGTGCGACGCTGCCGTGGCTCTCTCTGCTCAGTGTTGTGTGTAATCGATTACTTTTCCTGTCATTGAGGAAGGAACTTGACTGAGAGGAGTGTGCTCTCTCTTTGTTCCAGCACGTGTGGGCAAAGCACACACACACACACACACACACACACACACACACACACACACACACACACACACATGCACACACAATTTTGACTGTATTGTAGTCTGCTTGCAGTTTAGGAGGCTTAGCAGTTTAATTTTCATCCTGGCACTATAGGAAAACTTTGTTTGTATCTCGTAGCTGAGTTTCTATTTGAATATATATTTTGATGTGCTTGGATATTTTTTTGAGGGATGAGGTAATCGGCTTCAGCTGTAACAGCATGGCGCTGCTCACAAACAATTATGATTTTAATCCACACATGCCCTTTATGCACAAATGCATAAACACATTAAAAGATTTAATACGGAGTAACATATGGGGCTGTGGGGGGATTTGCAGTGCTAGAAAGCCCCTGACACCTCCTATTTCAGTGAGAACTAAATCCTTATACATTATTTCTTTTATTGTGTTTGCTGGGGCTGTTTCATTTATTTACATTTTCTTTTATTGTGTTTGCTGGGGCTGTTTCATTTATTTACCTTCTTAATCCACTATTGTTACATTAGATAGTTCAACAAACGGGGCACAAAAAGTGAATGAGACTTTCTCGTAATAGTCGGTTAATCCAGGGAGTTTTCAGATTAGATTAGATATTCCTTTATTAGGGACATTATTGGGGACATTTCAGCATTACAGCAGAAAACAGGGTAAAGTGCACGCAAGTGACATAGTAACAAATTAAAACAAGTACAAATAAATGGTAAAAACAGTAAGAAAATATTTACTTCTTTTCTTCATTCTCTCTTCTGTACAAGTCTCCTTGCACAATTACACATGTACACTTGTGTCAATGTCCAAGTTTTTTTTAAAGGAATGCCTCCTGTCACTCTGGATGGATGTGTTTAGTTTGACTACAGGCCATTTCATTATTGTGCAACACACTGGTGTTGAGCAACAAACACATGTGCTGGATCGGAGCTTGGGAACCAGACTCACATCCCTCGGACCGGTTTTCCCACATTCTGCCTCAAAACGAAAGAAAAGTTTGGGGAAGTCAAAGACATTAATCTTTTCTCAGCTTCCTCGCTGTCTTTTCCTTGGACTTCTACAGCATATATCTATTATTTAAATACGACTACTTTCTAAGTTGAAGGCCTTATCACTCAACTCCAGCGGCAAAACCATTGCCACAGCTTCTGTGTCCCCCCACCACCACCATCACCACCACCCAAGGCCTGATGAATCTCTATGGAGACGCTACGGCATAATCCCCGCTAATCCCTGGCTTCCTCTTATGGCAGGGTTGAAAAAGAATAAGAGAACTCTGGGACTTGGTCAGCAGTCTGCAAGGACAAGGAGGCTTGGGTAGGGGGGGTTATGGTGGCCTCGGCGTGTGTGTGTGTGTGTGTGTGTGTGTGTGTGTGTGTGTGTGTGTGTGTGTGTGTGTGTGTGTGTGTGTGTGCATGTGAAGGACCCCCACGTAGTTCAGAGGGGTGTGTTACCATGTCAACAATACGAGCGTGCAAAGGAAATAAACGGAGTGTGTGTGTGTGTGTGTGTGTGTGTGTGTGTGTGTGTGTGTGTGTGTGTGTGTGTGTGTGTGTGTGAGTGGATTCTTCTTAATTTACAGAGGTTAAAATGTCACGACTTCTGCCTGATGACCAATTTCATCAGGTTTCCTTTAAGGAAAGAAAATAATCCCGCTCTTCCTGGAAATCTTTCCCGAATTCACTTTATTGTTGACCTATAGAAGACATGAAAAGGAGGACGTGACCTGAAAAATAACAACTGATGGTGAATATGATACTAAAACAACAAGCATGGATAGGAACTGTACAGACTGACATCATTCAGTCAACAAACTTTAATTTTTAGGACTTTGGAGGAAGGCTTCAGATTTAATTAGTGACTGGAGCATGAAGACTACAACAAGATAATGTATATATGAAAACCTGGTCAGTTTAAAGACTTAATCTACTATGTTTACCATCTTACATCAGTCCAGCTCTTTTGTTGCTTATTACACAAATTATATAAAGGTACCACAGCAAAACAAAAGTAATACAACTATAGTTAGTGGGCCTTGAGTTGCTATTTCAAGCCAAGCTGGCAGCCTTTGACCAAATACCTGCAGAAATAATGATATTCCAATCTGCCTATAGGCCTACCTTGTGTTAGGAGTGAAATAGAACATGTTAGCATGCTAAAGTAAGATAGATAACACAATGCACATCGTCTCTTCTAAACATCAGCATGTTAGCGTTTCCATTGTGAACATGTTAGTGTGCTTAATTTGTCTTTCTGTTGGTTCCAAGGTGAATGATTAACTTTAAGAATGACACTGACACTGTTTTTAAATGTGTTCTAATACATATTAAATACTAATAATGCTAATATAGATGCATTGAATCTATTTTCTTCCCTTTTACAATTTGTATATAAAAAATGTTTTGTCACTGTTGCGAGTATCTTGTTAAGAATGGAGTTTCAAGGGTCATTCCTGAAGATTGGTTCCCACAGTAAAAGACCCCTCCCCTTTTTACCCCTCCCACACACACACACACACACACACACACACACACACACACACTCCCTCTCACCTTGCTCTCACTCATTCATGCCTTCCTCTACATCTATACCGCCTTTAAAGTACATGCTCGGCTCCTCTGTAGGGGGTAAATGAAACTGCATGGTTCAGGACAAGCTTTTGGTTGGAAGCCTTCTCAAATCTTTGCTACACACAGACACGCACACACACACATACACACACACACAATCACACGTATAGAACATGCACACTCGAGCTGAGCCTTTTAGAGGGTTAACAATAGGGTGTGATGGGGGTTTGTAATTCGCATCAGAATTAACTTTGCCTTCCTCCGATTGACTCCCACTGTGTTATTCTCTGGAGTTGTTTCGACATTAGTCACACACTTTTCTTACTCCCCTCCCACCATCATTGTCCTTTCCTGGTCTCCTCATTACGCCATCTCTTAATCTCATCCTTCCCAATATGCACCAGTGCTCCCAACAGTGAACATATCCGTATTATTTTCCCAGGAGACATATGCTGAACTGGTTGCAGAAAACTTGTTGAACTGTTTTGTATGGTTGCGTTTGTGGTTTTATTCTCGTTCCTCTTGTTCCTGACTTTTAAAGTCAAGTTTTCTGAGCAGCTCTACTTGGTGTTGTCCTCAGCAGACCTTGAGAACGGCGCTCTCTCAAAACAAGAGCCTAATTAGATGCTTTTGGAGACGTGACATGGATGGTCCCTCAATAAACCACAAGAGCCCCTTTTCTGAAGGGGGAGGCACACTTTGATGTTCAACCCCGAGTGTGTGTCATGTTTTTTTTTTAGCATTTGGGTTTCTTAAACCTGTCTGTTGTTATGTTAGTGAGCAACTAGACTCAGCATGCAGGCTGGTATACAAACTATGATTTGACTCAGGCTATTCGCCAGGAAATCCGACAAAAGAATGTCTGGGGGAGGAGGAGGAAGAGGAGGAGGAGGAGGGCAGGTAGAGAGTGTTTGAAGCAAGTGTTATAGTGTGAAGGTTTCTGAGTGATGAGGCCAGATAAAAGACATCTGAGGATGACAGATTCATAGAAAATTGAAAGTTGATAGTAATAGAAGGAATAGAAAAATTTTTGTGATTATGAAGAGGAATATTTCTGTCTGTGTGTGTGTTTTATGTTTGATTATATACAGTTTGTGGCTTCGCATGTGTTGAATGTGCCTCTGTGTGTGTTCCTGGTCTGATAAGGGGGATGAGCTTTCCCAGGTTGCTTGTCTCTTTCATCAGCAGAGGAGTGACAGGTTCCCAGGGTCATATGGATGACCCTGCCTGTATACTGTCATTACACAGTTACATCACCACCTAATTATACTGCCCTATACTACACACACACACACACACACACACACACACACACACACACACACACACACACACACACACACACACACACACACACACACACACACACACATTGAAAACAAACACTGTGGTCTTAGATACTGAGTGAAAAGTAGGGTGGCAATGAAAAAAGACACACTCTTTGATGAGGAGAAGCAAATCAACAGAGGTGGACAGCAGACATGTCTGGGCATGAGTCGGTGGTCAAAGTAGAACACAGACTCAGAGCGCTGTCCAGCTACCCTTTCCAGAAACTCGGATGAGAGTTGACATAAATTAAAGGAAAGGCTCACACTGACTTAAGGAGGATTGTGTGTGTGTGTGTGTGTGTGTGTGTGTGTGTGGCACTGTTTGTGTGCTTGCGTGCACATAGAAACTGTTTTTGTTTCTTTTTATTAGTAACGCTAGGCAACAATGATGGCAGCGGCTCCGCACACCTGCAGCATGCCATCGTGCCAATCAGACCCCCAAACACACACACACACATATTCAAACACACTGTGCCCACTGCCCACCTGGCCCCTGGATGGTACGGGAAAGCAGTAGCCTGAATAATCCTGTCTTTGTTCCCTCTGCACTTAAAAAGGGTGCGTTAATTATCTCTTTTTTTAAAAATTCTGAGTCAATGTTTTCCGATCATTCTAGGTGTTTCTTTCTCGGCCATTTACACCATTCTCCTCACTGCAAAGACAAAGTGAAACAAAGACAGTGTTAATTAACCCTATCCTCCCCCCCCTGTGTGTCTCCGTCCTTCTCACCCTTCATTCACGTATTGAACAGATCCAGCAGACAGGGAGATCTATTCACTGGGGTCCACTCAGTGGTTAAAGTGTTTAAACACTACTGGTTGTGAGGGGGCAGAACTCAAGTGGAGCGGATACGTGATCCCCACTCTACTGCCAATACACAGTCTGCTACAATAGAAATACTATAGACATCCACCCTCCCTGCTTCATTATAACCTGATCTAGATCAATTATAGCCGGATTGTTTTGGCCTTTAGCCAGGATATCCCTGGGACAGTGGGCAAAAGATATTAAAGTGTAAATGTATTTTTTCATTTTAGAGATATATGTCGTTATGGTCTCGACTTAATAAATCCAAAATTTTTTCAATAAAGTGTATTTACACACGTACGGTAGTAAGCTTTCACAGTACTTCACTCAAGCCATTATATATGCCACTTTATGCTTATATTTGCCACTATATCCATTATATGCTACTTTATACTTATATGTGTGCCATTATATCCAGTATATGCCACCTTATACTTGTGCTTACACTTCACATTAACTTTTTGTACTTTGAAATATATATATACATATAAGAAATAGTTGAAATTCAATCCACATTCAATACAGCATTACATAGATCCATTACTAAGGTTTTACTATCATTCCATAATATGTCGTCAGGTCTCTGCAATAATACTCTATTTTTTATTATAATACGCTATTTTCCAGAAGTTATGGATAAACGATCTTAAAAGGAAAAGCAATTGGGTGGATATATATCTCAGCCAAATGCATTTTCCACAACCTGGCAACCCGAATTGTTTCCTTATGGCTTACTACGGATATAAAGTATGAAGGAATTATTAACCTTTTATAAACATTGTGCCGGATTAAAAAGTGGTACCATTTAATACAATAATGCATTAATAACAATCCAATCATTCAGAAATGGACAATCCAGAATAATGAATACATGAACTTTTTAAGGTATTTTTTTCAATGCGAGGCCTATACTTCATTAATAATGTTAGTTCCGCAAATTAATCAATCACTTCTCCCAAACAAAATCTAACTGAATGGACGAAAGCGTTGACTTGGTGTCAGAGGGTCGAGTGAGCGTGTCAGTGGGCTGTCTCGTGTGTCGATTAGAGATCCAAGAGTGTGAACGTGTCTCTGACATGTGGCTCTCTTTTAGAGAATGATGACTGTGTGTATTATCCTGCGACTGGATGCGCGTTAAAGTCTCGCTTTTCGTAAAGGCACAGCTGGTCGCGATCAGCGAAACGGGGGCCGGAGGAGGAGGAATTCTGGGTGTTGCCTTTCTGTCCATGCCTCTCTCTCTTGCTCATCGCCTCCCTCCCTCCGTGAGCTTGTGTGTGTTTGAGACAGAGAGAGAGAGAGAGAGAGAGAGAGAGAGAGAGAGAGAGAGAGAGAGAGTGTGTGGCAGAGTGGAGGCACTGCGGGAGTGGGTCAGTCAGTTAACGCTGCTGACTCGTACAGGCGGTGCCCCGGTTATCAGCGGTGGAAAGCACCGGCTGGGTTCACACACACTCTCTTGCTTCAAGGGCCAGAATATGCCAAACGGGAACAAAGCGGCGTGAAAAGCTGGACGGTTGTAGAATGAGCGGGCGCGTGCTGAACGGGAAAATGCTGCAGCTCCCGGCTCCGCAGCGCGCGGGGAGGACAATGCACTTTCTGTCAAGGTAATAAATGAGACCAGAGACTGCATGCGGCTGCGAATGCCGGATGGAAAGCTGATTGACAGACTGCCGACAACGCTTTTGATTCTTCTACACGCGATACACGCGGGAGGTTTCTGATAGTGCGGAGTGGGTTGTAGAAGCTCCGACGGAGCCAGTGCGTAAAAAGCAGCAGCACGTCTCATTGATAAAAAAACTCCAACAGCTGCATGGTGGCACGTTTCATTATTGTGACAGGCGTGCGCTCATATTAGGCGGTTTCATGATAATGTGTCTTAGTCTAGACGCCGAGTAAAGATAGGCGTGTGGGCTGCGTGTAGATGAAGCTACGGTCTACTCAGCATATAGCGCAGACTTCAATGCGCAAAGCCATATGTTGAATCAGCACTGTCTTTTTTTATGTCTATTTAAGCAGCGTCTATAAGCTTCCTGTCTACAAGGCAGGAAGCTGTTCCTGTCTTATTAACACATTCATGCAAATCATATAACTTAGTAAGAATAGTAAAGTGCCGTTGATTGTGAATGCTGGATGTGTCATGCGCATAATGTGTTTCTGAGCTTTACCGTCGGTTGACATGTCCTTTGTTTTAAACTGCATGCGATGACAACTGGTTCGCTGATGTTTGGAGGGGAGAGGCAGGTATGCGTGTGTGTGGTGGGTGGGTGTGTTCGCATTGATCCGCTGCAGGACCGAACCGCATTCTGAACTGATGACCTACATTCTGAACGACGCCTTCTCCTGGTATTTGCTATATGCTGTGAGAAAGCCTCCGCCATACAATATACCCACGCCATGTGAGAATTATCTAATTGTATGTCTCAATATGTGGGCTAATATAGGTCAGATGGCATGATTTTTCTGTGCATGTTGACTGAGGAGGTATAAATCAAGCTTCAAATGAAAACAAACTTGTGTTTGTGACAAAAAAAAAAGATATATCTAAGAATTATTCTGAATACTCTGTCATGGAGTTGACTCGCTCTAGAAAAAACACTAAGACTGCAGGGACATATATGTTTTTTATTGATTCTCTCTCATCCTCTCTCTTACTCTCTCTCTCTCTCTCTCTCTCTCTCTCTCTCTCTCTCTCTCTCTCTCTCTCTCTCTCTCTCTCTCTCTCTCTCTCTCTGTCTCTCTCTCTCTCTCTCTCTCTCTTTGTGTGTGTGTGTGTGTGTGTTTCAGGGGTGGTTGGTGGGGGTCAGCGTTGCTCTTTTTGGTCGACTGATCCCTATAGCATCCATTGACTCTTTAAGTAAACCCATTAGGGCAGAGTGGTCTGATATCAGGACATAAGACGCACATCCAATCGACACAAACTGACACACGCACACACACACACACACACACACACACACACACACACACACACACACACACACACACATTTTCAGTTTGAGTCCCAGAGGACCAACACGGCTGTATTTATCTGCATGTTTTAGTTGAACACATGTGCTTATAAATGGAGCCTCTGTCAAAAAAAACAGATAAACTATCTCATGGAGGCCAAGGGTGGTATATGTAGTCAGCATGTGTGTGTGTGTGCATAAAGAAATATTAAACATCCATCATGAGCTAAGCAGTTCTGGACAAGGGAAATATTTGATCGACTCTATTAGTCATGTTGAAAGCAATCCAACAACAACTTGTCTGTCTCTGTGAGTTGTCATCTGAACAATATACACAGAGCTTACTCAGCATGGCCAACCCCTATCTTGATCCACTCCTGATTAACAGCATAGCCTTCGTCCAAATAGTTGTTTTGCAACATGGTCACATCACTCATTAATATGAGTCACACCCAAATCCTCTCGGTGTATTTCGCTTAAATACCAAGGTAACTGTGATGCAGACCAGGCTTGTGTTGCAGCTGATGTCATTTGGTTGTTCATGGGAAGTGTTGGTCAGTGCAGCTAAGCCCTGTCATCAGCTGCTTAAATGGAGACCCATTGTGGTAATCAAAGCTGAAATCCATACTGTTTCTAATTAATATATCACAATTATATCCATCTGGATGATGGAGTGTAGTGAAAAGGAATATTTATCACGGTGTTGGGAAATGTTGATTGGGTTTGTCAGTTTGCACCTGTTGGCTGGCAGCCCTTAAATCTTCAACCTATTAGTACATTTTTTTGTGTTTCGTAACTTACACACACACACACACACACAGCAATGTTGTTTGTCGTGCTGGAGTTAAGATAGATTAAGTTGTTTTTAGAGACACACATTCCTGTCTCAGACTCTGGATGACTTAGAAGGGTCAGTGGCCTGGTGACATTGTTGTCACACCCTCGTGATTCATGAACAAGTTTCTTTTAATCTTCAGAAGACAAACACGTCCACACACCCCCATTCACATATAAAAATCCAAAGCTTGATCAACAAAGACATGTTTTTGGATGTTTAAAAAAAATGTTTCACATCGAAATGGCAGAGTAATTAAAACATTTAAATATCTTCTACTGGGCATGTGCAGGTTACTCGATCCAGCAGCTGACCAACCATGACAAATTACGCAAGAATTTTCACTGCCAGCATTTTTAGATTTATGCAGAAATGACAACATTTTCGGTGGCCAAAAGGTCAGGTCGATGAAGGAAGGCCAAATTGGTGAAAAACATGTAGCTGAATTAATTTCATATGACCAGGAACTCTTGATGTTTTGCGATTAAGTGAACAAGTCTTTCTTGCTGTGCCTACAAGGTCATTCAAGACACCTGAGAGCGATACAACAGATGCTTGTAACCTGTGCTTGTAAGACACATGCACTCTTTTATTGTACACACAGGAGTCTGTGTGCACAAACAGAGCTCATATTTTCATGAGGTGGCGCCCCCGTGGTTTAGTGAGTTTCTCTGTTACATCAAAGCCAGAGAAGGACCTCCAGCCAGACAACAGTGCACCTTTACAGGCTTGCTGGGGACGAGAGAGGAACCTTACCACAAATGGCCGTGTAGAATAATAGCCTCTGGATGTTGTTTTCACCCTATAGTGAAGTAGTTTTCTAGGAAATGTCCAATGAATAAAACACTCAGACAATGTCTTGCATTAAAACTTTCAGAGTTTTCTTGGAGTTAAATTGAAAGCGAGATGATTGCCAACATACTTGAGGCTGTAGAGTTCGGCTTTAACCTCTGGATCCGTCATTTTATTTTTGTGTCCGCGCACTCGTGCGGTGGTATGCATATGTGCGTCTGCATATGTTGGAGGATTAGGGAGTGGGTCCCCAGAATACACTTGCTGGAATGTGAAGTGTGTGTTTTGAGCAGCCTGAGGCTAAAGAATGTCTCCCAAATTCACTGTAACAACTTTAAATGGCATGATCAGAGTGCCCGTGTTATGAGTGACAGCAGGTGATGGGTGCGTGCTCCTTCAGGGTGCGCCCTCAGGGCCTGTCGGTCACCACCACGTGTCCACGAATGCACACCAAAAATTCATATAAAGGGACCTAACCCCCCCCCCCGCCCATACCCGTCCCCCAACCCATTTCTCTTTTTTACTTTTCTATTTTTCTCCATGTCTTTTCCTTTCTGTCCATCTCAGGCTATGCACACTTTACTTACCCCAACATGGACTCTTAAGTACCATCAGCCGACAATCCACTGATCCACTCCAGTCAGCCCTTTTTACATTTCACTGCAGTGTGGAAAATGACTGCTGTTGTCCATACTAATCTGGGAGATTAACACACAATCAAGTGGTGGCATTAGTTGAGTAGCGGTTGTCATTATAAAATACAGCACTGGGCATAATGTTCAAGGCATGTGAGGGAAAAACAATTATTTGTGGAGAGGAGAGGATGCCCCCCATAAAGAGGTTATTCATTTATAGAGCTATACCAGTTGTTGTGACTGAAGCATTTGGTAACCATGTTGAGCCACTGAGCAGAGCTCACATTGTGCTGACATAGTTCCCCAATTGCTATATGTGCACGCATGAGTGTGTATGACAGTGTGTATTGGAGGGAGATAGTTCAAAATTTGATTTCTCAGTTAATAACTGTCTTTAAACTTGGGTCCGTGCAGCATTTGCCCATCCCAAAACCCAACAGGTAAGCTGTGAAATATTTCACTCTGTGTCAATGTCGTTGACATGTCTGGAGGGAGACCAGAGGAAATTCTACCTTGGGATCTAACCCCTGCCCTGGGCCTCTGCTTGCCGGGGTTTCCCCTGCTAGCTCCTCCTCAGTTCTGAGCCCTTGAGTTGTAGCTGGGGAGCGCCCCACATTGCAACCCAGGCTGAACTACTTATGGAGGTGATTTAACAGGCTGTTCCACCTTGTCCCAGGAGCGCTAGCCCTCTTTTGCTTCCTGCTCTCTAGTAGAGTAGAAAATTACATTGAAAGCAGCTCAGGGTGCTTTGGGGGTTAAGGGTTATTGGGTTATGTAAGAGCTCTGCTGGTCACCACCTAACACACTGAGACATTTAATGTCCTCTGAAATCAAACATGCTTGTGCATAAGAACTCAGGTGCTCATGCATTTTCCCTCCCATGCACTAAGGACATAACATCCCTTGGAGAGTGACATAAAGGTATTTTCACATTTTTATTTAGCGATGTTTTAGTAATGCGTTCATGTATGCAAAATATGTTCAAAAGTCATTGTATTGTTGCTGCAGTCAAAGCCCCGCAGTAGTTGTTTGACCTGGGGAGCGGTAACCTTTCAACTTTGACCCTATTTGAGCTGAGTAAGAGGCAGACAACACAAAGAATATTCTGCACTCCTCTCCCAGCTCCTACTGTTTGCCTTTTTGGGGTTTACAACATTAGAAGATCAAGATGACCCAGATGGCGTTTGCGTGAGCAACAGTCACTCAATCTTTGTTTCCAAGAGTATTTCACCACTTAAAGTTCCTTATATGAAGCTTGGAGCCTTCCAGTGCTTCGTCTGTCCTGTTTCATTTCACGGGGATGAAGTTGTTCAGAGCCAAGTCCGCTCTCAGCTGTGACGTGTTGAACTCTGAGCAAAGTTCACCCTGGAGAGATCAGGAGGGGAGATGAGATTCAGAGATACATTTGCTGTCCTGGGAGAATTTTGCTGGATCAATCTTTTCTCTTCTTAATCTGTACAGTTTTCACCCAGCTCTCTCCACCTCCCCCACACTCAGGAAAATGCGTTTCACTGACCAGGATTCCTGATGCACCTGAGTGCCTTTTCAGTGCTTCAATTTTCCATCCAGAAAGTCCCGAGCATGTGCAGAATGTGTCCCCGTCTTTCCAAGGAAACCTTGGAAGAATAATGTACCTCAGTATTCTTCTGCACACAGACACTCACCTTAAAGTCAGTAATATGCAGCCTGGCTGGCTTAATGTTACCCTCAGTTACACTATCTTTGCTCACTTCAGCAAAGCTAGTGTTCCCACCAGCTACTCACATCACACCCTTCTGACAGCTCATTCAAGCTTCACTCCAGGGGACAATAGCAATTTTATACACTGGATGTGTTTAGTGTGTGTGTGTGTGTGTGTGTGTGTGTGAGTGTGTGTGTGTTTGTGTCCTAAACCCCAAGGCCATAGCTGTCAGGAATATGCCTGTCAAAGGCACAACAGTGTTTCTCCTGTGTGATGGCCATTTAGGGATGTGACCTCCTATTTCTCTCCTTAGACCAACACACACACGCACACACACACACACACACACACACACGCACACACACACACACGTACACACCCTTACACGACCGCTAGCTGAAGCCCCTGGTCTCCTCTGATCCTGTTGGCAGATGGAATTAGCAGTAATTACGAGCTCATTAATTCTAGCCTTTTCTGTAATCCCTGATAATGCCAAAATACTGCTGCGTGTGGCGTGTGTGCATGTGTGCATGTGTGAGTGTGTACAAAAGACAGCCATCACGCATTGTTCCATTCCACATCATGGAAATGGGACGGAGAGGAAATCATAAATAACACAGAAGAGGAAATTAATTTCTCCGTTAACGGCTGGCTGCTCGCACAAACTAGTTTTTATTTGGGTCTTGGCAATAATTTACTGTAAGTTTTATACAATACAACTCAGCAAATAGCCTGTATTGGGTAGGTAATTAAAACCCATTATTATCTGCAGATTTGTTGCTAATTATTCCCCAAATACCCCAAATGGTCATTAAAAAGTGGTTATTTATGAGTGAAGCTGAGGGTCAGCACAGCATGTATGCCGTGTTTCTCTTATAAAAACATATCGTGTCTCCAGTGCAACAGATGGCTGATTTCAAGATATAATAAGGGCTTGGCCTGCAGTGGGAGGTTTGTCATGGCCCTATATGCAGTGATGGAAAATCTATGCATTTTAAACAATCTGCTTACAGAATGTTTTAGATACTCATCCAGCCAGTCAGAACATATCAATAACATATCAATCACCCCCTGATACTACTCTCCATTTGATTAGAAGACAATAATTGTGTTGGACAATCTGCCTCTAAGGTGAATCACATGGATGTGTGTTGCTCTTGTTCCTGACTATAAGCTGCTGATGGGGTCCAGGGAACCATATTGTTAGCCATCTGTGCACATAAACCACATGCATCCCCTCTTCCAATCTTATCAGACGAATGTCCCTCCACGCATATTTGATGCAGGTTTATGCACATAGATTGGATTATAGATTTTTAAATTTCAAAATCAATTCTTCTGCATTTTTGAAGGTCTCGGTCTCCCAGTTGGTCAGTGCAGCCGCTGAGTGTTGGAGAGAAGAAGTGTCACATGATTACGGGTGCGGCAGTCATGCTTCTCCCCCCTGCAAATGACTCATTTAGTGTTTGACTGTCGATGTGTGTTAACACTTGTGCCATTGTGAGTATTTGTGAGAAAACTGTCACATCCTATTGTATGAATCCAGTGTGAAACCTGTAGAAGACAGAGTCCTAATGCTACTGTACATTTTCTCATTTAAAATAGACGGTTCATCTCTTTGTTCATCTTCTTTTCTTCATAATCTGTCTGTCAAACTAAATAACATTATTTCTGCATCCTTACACCTGCTGTAAGGTGAATTAGGGTATTTTTGTAGTGCGATGGGCAAGGAGTGGATATCATTTTTTTTTTTTGTGTGTTTAGGGAGGTGTCCTCTGGGTGACTTAGAGGCTAATTGTTCTGCTGTTTTCTGCCTCTTCAGGCGGATCTGAGACCCAGATACAAATACTTAATTGTACAGACATAAGCACAGACAGTGTATCTCACACGATTGCCATCTCTAGCACCAGTCACAGTCTCATATATTTGTCTTTAAAGAATCTAATGACTTCAACAGCCCTTTTATTCGTGCCCCCTCCAGTTTCCGAGCCGACTGCCCAGTGCCAGTCTGGCAGTGCCCTACTTTCCATTTGCCTGAAAAGGCATCGCTTCAACCAGGAACCCGTCTGATTTAGCCATTTTGGGTTCTGCCATGTGACATTGTGGATTTTAATAGGAATGGAAAGTTCCTGTCTATTGTAGGACTGCAGAAACACTTTCCATGCTTTTATGCAAGTGAGAGAGACTGTTTCCAAATATCACCCTGTATAAAAATGTGTTTAACCCCATGAGGTTACAAAGAGTTGAACCCGTCTACTCATCTCACCATTATATTTATGCTATATCATTCACACTATCTTCATCCTTTTTGTTATGCCTCTGTTCCTTTCCTTAAACTCTGCCCACTAGCTAACACCTCCCGACTGTCCTCTATATATTATCATCTCATCTGCTCGACTGGTCCAACAGAGCTCGTGGGCCAGATTGCATTAGCACAGTCGCATAAAACCTTCATAACAAGAAAAAGTCCTTGAGGTCTAACAAACAACATTATTCAACATAATTTCACCTTGCTGGTCCTCTGGAATATTCTGACATTGCAAAGTGAGCTATAATGAGATAGCAAGATTGATAATGATGTTTTGTTCGTCCTTATTATTGATCTGTTGTTCAATGTCAGGCTTTTCATAAGTGCACTGACATTATCTATAATGTGCATTGACTATTGATCAGGTATTATTGTTTATTATTAATTAGTTTTGTGAAGGACATTAGGTTGGTCTTCTTCCACATTTACTACCCATCTTCTGACCATTCAGCAAATTAAAATATTCTACTCGCTTCAACACATGAGAGCTGCAGCCTTGCCTTCCTCCAAATGGCCCCCATGCAATTTTAACTAATGTTTTTTTAGATGGAACAGCTTATCAACTAATACTGTTAAGTCTGATCCCTGAGGCTGGCAAGACTCCAACTCCCAGCAAGCACTTCTCCCACAAACCACAGGCAAAGCTGCTTTGTTTCTGCCGTGGCTTTTTCTTCCTTCTGGATCTGGAGTATTTCTCTCACTTTCTGTCTCCCATCCCTCAGCATCAAAGAGGTCAGGAGAGAAGAGGAGATAGAGGGTTAAAGGAGCGCAGAGCTCTCACAATGAGCAGCAAAGAAGAGAGCAATTAGCTCAATAATCTGAACGCAGAAGTGTGTTAATAAAAGGGGACTATTAAGCTCAACAGTGTCTATTCAACTATTCTCTTCATAGTTTGTGAGACACAGTGTTTGTGTGCCGGTCCTCAGCAGTCGACAGGGAACAAAGAAATTGTGTCTCTGTGAGAGGAGGATGCAGTTTGTATTAACCGCATGACCTTTATATATATAAAATGAACTATTCCAACCATTTGAAAAATTCTGCAACTTGCGTCAAACATTCTCACTTTCTGAGAGATGACATATTTTCAGTTTTCTCTGGACCGTTGGGATTGTGGATTTTCTTGGTGGTTTTCAGAAACCGCTTGTGCGCCTGTGGCTTGGGATGACAGACTACAGCGTGTCCATGTGGCATGATTTCAGCTCTGTGGGAGGCGGCGTATTGCACGGTGCACATAACCAAAAATCATCGGTCAGGTGGAGGTGAAGGATGAGTTTAATCAAACGTAATTGGCATTTATTGCAGCCTAAATCGAATCAACATTGCTATAAATTTTGCGCATTAAATTCGAGTCATAGAGTTTCATTGTTCAGTGTCCTGATCCTTTCCCTTTAGCTGGAGATTAGGTCTAAAGTCACAATGAATCATTTATATTTAACCTCCACAGGGGATACAAATGTGGTTTATTTGCACTCTGTACTTTAATAACATCTACAATGAGGTATGTATGTGTTAAATTACAGTAGCTAGCTAGTGTTTTCTTTTTAGAAAAAAATATAATATAGGGTTGGCTGATTAAAATGACTATAAATGTGACAGGGAAGTGGCTTTACTAAAGTGGTGCTCGCAGTGAGATACGCTAATCTATGAAAGGAGGGATGTAGATGAATTGGGTGCTAATATTATTCCTCAGTCTCTGCAGCTGCTGCTAAAGAATGAATAAGACGAGGCGGAGTGAGGAGAGATTATAACAGGAGGTTTCAAAAGCTTCTGTTAAAGGAAGGAAGCATTGAGCTGATTGAAGTGGATCATCAAGTTGGTGGAAGTTTTGAGGGAGAATGGAGAGATGATCCTCTTGAGAAAGTTCATCGTGTCCTGAGATGTTGGAGGCTTTCTATGCGTCATTAACAGCACTTATCTTTCCACTATAGCTGTCTTTCTTTTTCATGCTTGACATTTCAGTTCTTTCTTCTCTTCCCACACACCACTTCACCCTCTGCTCTTGAGTATCCTCGTGTTTCATCGCCCCTCTTTTCAAGCGTCCTTTTTTATCCCACCCAGTGGTGTTGATGATGAAGAGCTGGACGACGTGACAGTCGATCTGGTGCAGTCATATATTGGCAGACAATGATTGAGGATATCAGGTTTTGGCTTGGAAATAAGTATGTTATTTTTCGGCCAAAGAAACCTTTGGACTGACTCGGACAGGCAATGTTTCCAAAAAGTTTTGAAACTTGAGGAAATATTTCCTACTCTCAGAATTGAGAAGCATGGGTCATTGTAGTCTGATTGAACATAATTTCTGCAGATCGAAGCCAAAGGCAGATTAAATTATTATATAAACAATACCTTTTGTTCCTCCGGGTATCAGCTCAGCTCTTTATGTCTCAGAGTCGTCTTTCGGTCTCATCTAATGCTCTCACCCTTGTCTGGTAGATTTCAGCTTTTCAACCTAATATTTGTTTTTTATACTTGATTTTATTTTTTCATATCCAGTCAGGGAGACTCTCAAGATACTCTGAATAATAAGTGGTCTGTTTTATATTTTATGCACCCGTTTACCTTGTGCTGTCCCTGATGTTTGACCCTTGACCTCGTCCCTCTCCTCTGCGGGTTCTTCTTGTCTTTTCAGTTGAGTGACACCAAATCCAGCAGCCACTGTATTTGTTCTGTTTCCTATCAGGTCTGAATTATTCATCAGAGAGAGTGTTATCATTCACAAAAGCTCTGGTGCACACTAAGATTAGATAGCTTTGAAGTGAATAACAGGATATGAAGAGAAAGGTGTTGCTTCAGAGAGATGCTGATAGGAAACCACAGCTGCGTTGAAGAGGTTTATCTTTCAGAAGTATGTTTATTCAATGAGAAATGAATGACATAAGCCCAAGTATGGTGCTCAAATAGATGCACTCTCAAAGTTTAATAGTCCCTTTCTGCATGTTTGTTCTAAGGAATGAATATAAATCTGGTATGAAACAGGAATCCAACATCATCTTATATGGAAGACCAACATCCTTTTGACTGAATTACAAAATCTCTAATTAAGTCTTAAAATGGTATATTTGGTTGTAAAAAAAAGTTAAATCAAAAGTTCTGTTGCAAATATTGAAAAGAAAAAGAAGTATCAGTGTATGTTGAATCAAAAAAGTGTAAACCTTTATTTGAATAATAATTACGTGAATAATCAACATTGGAATTGCCGGAAATGTTTTAGTTTTTAGTTTTTGTGTTGTCGATTATTTTGTGAATAAAAACCAATATCGTAATAAATTAAAATACATGAGAATCCAACAGAAGTATACTGTCGTGGTTCCAGAAAGTCTAGATCAGCTCTCTGGATATGTCTGACCCAATCTTAAATTTGCCCTTAATCCTACTCTGGCATATAGACAAGGCAGCGTGACAGCCTCTTCAGACGTAAAATCTCGTCTGCTCTTTTTTTGGCGTGTCTACATATCCACAGGGCAGACGGGGAGGTCTTCTCCTTTTGCCCCTCTCCCCCTGATGCCCACCCTCAATACCCCCAGGGTACAGTGTGACCCATTCAGGCACCCGACCGGAAGGCCCGCCGCTGTCCTCCAATGTGCCACAGCATACATGACCTCATTAGGCAAGCCCCGCCCTCAGAACTTGTTTGACAGTATAGTACGATATCCGTCTAACCTATTGACCTTAATACAAAACCCAACCCCCTAACTTCCTAAGCATGACCTACTTAACGTATTCAATCACATGTGGATGTGCACCAACATACACAAACACACCTCTCAGTTAATTGGATAAATTGAAATCCCAAAAATTATCTCTTTAATTGTGCCATTCAACAGTCATGGATACATGTATTGGTAAAGAGGCAACAATACCATATTCTCACTGACAACACAGTCGACGATGACATACTATTAAAGGATAAAATAAAGGAAAATAAAGCACATTTTACCAGCTGAAAAACCCATCCAACGAAAGGTTACAAGTGCAGCAACATTTGTTGAAGACAGAAAATGATAAGAGCTTTATTTGTATTTAAAGTCATTAAAGGTTATCATAGGATTTAAATAATAAAACAGGTAAGACTGAACTAAAATCAACATAGAAATGGCAGTGGCAAGAGAATACAAATAAAATAAAATAGAATAATAAAATTCCTAACAACAGAAAAGTAATGAAAAGCCAGATTAAACAGGAATGTTGAAAGCCAGAAGTGTATCAAGAGCCTTCGACAGACAAACAACAGGAGTAATGTGATCCCTTCTTGTTGGCACTTCGATTCTCGCAGCGAGTTCCCGGGTCGAGCACACGAGAGATCCCCGACCATCGTCCAATCCAGTTAGCAGCACAATAGCATGTGCTAACTGCACTTAGCATGTACTGTTTTAACTCTGGCTGTCAAATATCAGAAACGACAGGATTGAGGTGAAGATTGAGGAATAGTGGGTACATCGAAGTACAACACTGGAACATGAAATAGTTCTACACGGAACATCAAAGTCTGCTGATAATCCAAGTGTGATTTAGCTTTCAGCATGATGTATATCGATACAATTGCTTTAGATTTTCAAAAGTAAACAGTAGAAACGAGAAACATCCCACCTGTTTTTCACAGGATTTTCAAAACAATTGCTCTTTTGGTTAAAAAGGCAGATTTGTGCCATGTGGACAGACTTCACAGTACTGGCACAGGCTGTATGCACTCGGGGGCGCATACATCAGTGTATATGTTCTCCAGTGCTATTTTTGTGTGTGTGTGTGGGTTGAGATAATGTGGGGAGCGCTCCAAATCTCAGTTTGACAAGTGTTCGCATCGCATGCAGTGTGAAAGTGAAGTACAAACAGTATATAGAGCAGGCAGAGTTTTAAATGAGGTCTATGTCTATGAATTTTTAATCAAAAGACAAACGGAAAGACATGGAGCCAAGTGAGGCACCCACTGATGTAACAGAGCTGGTGGAGCGCTCATACTTCATGCAGCATACAAGCGCCAAGAGATATCCAGTTAGTTGTCAAATATTGTTTTGTTTTTGTCAGATATTCTCATGTAAGAGAGCTTGAAGTGGGATGTGATACTTCTTCGTATTTGCAGGGAAACAGAATTATCTTCTGTCCGCCCTTCGGGTGTGAAAGGGTTCAGTGTCTTGATAAAGAACACGCAGAAAGGTGGATGCTTGATGGCAATTGGGCTTAAACTCAGGTTGACCGACTGGCAACCTCAACCGCTCGGGCAGATTTATTCACCCCGAAATTAGGACTGCAGATCTACCATCTGTCTGGATTTAACCTAATTACTGTGGTACACAAACAGTCGAACACAGTGATATAGGCTATGAATTACATTTAGTCAGTTCTTCCCTCGCTATTTTTAAGACGTACCCATACAACTGTATCAGGTTTGCAGTAGCTATCTATGCTATTTATTCAGCGCTGTGTAAGCGAACTATTTGACTGCATATTCTCAACTTTTAGCAAACTATGTGAACTCATTATAAATTACTTTTAGCTATCTATGTCAACCTCTTTTAGTCTAAACTATTTGTATTGCTTCCAGTTTACTTTTAGCCAATGAATTGAATTATAGTCATTACTTTTACCTGCCTGACTTATTATTAACTTGTTAACAAATGTTCATGTGCTCTCAATCACATTTCATTACAGCTGAATCAATATAGTGATTTTTTTTTAAATGAGTTGAGGTACTCCGCTGTATTTCCATGATAATTGCAGAAGCAACCAGCTTTGAGATATGATCCTCATCTGACCCATCTTCTTGCTCTGTGTGTCTTTTAGTTGGGACGAGAGCAGTTCCATCAGCAGTGGTTTGAGTGACGGCTCCGACAACCTCAGCTCTGAAGAGTTCAACACGAGTCCCACGCTCAACTCCCTTCCCACCACACCCATTGGCTCCCGCAGGAACTCAGCCATCGTGGTAAGTAACGTCCACACAAGCATTCACACAATACACACACGCATTAGCAGTATTGATCAAGCTGTTAATCCAGTGAGCTATTGACAAGGTGCTGAATGATGTGTTGTACGGAGGACACACACACACACATACACACGACAGGCAGCAGAACAACATCAGAGACAAAGCCTGATAAAATATTCTGTGCACACCCATGATATGTATCACATCTGCAGCAATAAATTTGCACCACAACACACACACACACACACACACACACACACACACACACACACACACACACACACACACACACACACACACTGGCTAGCTACATTGTTCAGCAAGGCTCCCTTTTGGTCTTTTGTTGGGGTTTTAAAGCTGCATTAGGAGCTCAACGTTTAATAGTCATCAGGTTTATTTTGGAATGTTTATAGTCTAAAACGTTTGAAAATGATCTGGTGGCCATAGACATAGTTGTTGGTCTCTGATTCATACAAACCATAAAACATTGCTGTTGCTGCTGGTTTCATTACACCAGTTCAGGCTCTGGTTGAGTCCAAAAACTAATTCTGTCCAGGACTTCACCGACCTGAGACTGCGGATCCAGAGCCTGTTGTTTTTTAACCAGTTTAGTCGTATAACTGGGCTGCCTGAAACAACTGAGTGGTTATCTTTATGTTCCCAATGCATTCGAACGCTCTGACGCTTTGGGCTTCATCATTTTCTGTGGGGAGGATTTGGGACTTAAGACCTCAGTGCTTTTTAAAATCCTATCTGCATCTCTGCTTGAGGTTCTTTAAGGTCCGTCTTTAGCTGTATGGTTCCCAGACTGTGGGTGTGTGTGTGTGTGTGCGTGCGTGCGTGCCTGTCTGTCTGTCTGATGTAGGTCACACCTCCGCAATGTGGTTTACATGACGGATGTAGTGAGCTCTCAGAGAAAGAGAAACGAGAGGGAGGGAGATAGAGAGAACGAGGGAATCAGCGTAACCATGGTAACCGAAGTGCAGGGATGCTGAGAGTACAGGTCTTTGTCTTCTCCTGTATATTGACGGATAGGTCTAGAACAGCCATCTGCACACACACACACATACACACACACACACACACACACGGAGCCATCTGCAGTCCTGCATCCGGGCCAGCGAGCCGTAAGAACCGGTGCGCCTCCTTCCACGCTTAGTTGCAGGAGTCATAGCAACCATTACCCCCCCACCTCTCTATGGCATCATTACCATGGAAACCAACCATCACCTCATCATGCACCCTAAAACACATAGCTCCTCTCCTCCTCCTCGCCGCTTCTCAACCAACGCTTTTTTCTTTATCGGTTTCTCTTTGTCTTTGTGTCCTGAAGCCATTTCTTTGTCTCCATCTTCTCCTCTGCGTTACTCCTCCGACTCCCTTTGACTCCGGTTGATTTTATAATTCCCTCAAAGGCAGCTCTGATTTTAGATGCGCTCCTCTTCTCTCCCACATATTGCGTAATGTATTCAACAAGGATATGAGGGTGGAGGAGAGACGGGGGCACAAAGAAGGCATGGTTAAGAGAGGAAGGGAATCAAAGCCATAGAGTGGTGTGTGTGTGTGTGTGTGTGTGTGTGTGTGTGTGTGTGTGTGTGTGTGTGTGTGTGTGAGACCATAAAATCAAGGTACTACACCTTGTTTCCCAAAACAGTTTAGTTTGCATGTGTGTGTGTGAGTGTGTGTGTGCGTGTGTGTGTGTGTGCGTGTGCGTGTGCGCGCGCCTGTCTGTCTATATGCTTGTTTTGTTATCTTGTTTTGTCACTGCTATCTGGACAGATGTGTATCCCATCCCCACCTGTTTCAATAATCAGGGAATGTGTGAGGAAATGACAATGTTTTATCTGGTCAGACAGGACACACACACACTCACACACACTCTCATACCTCCCCCTCATGTGATGTGAACCTGCCCATGGGGTCTATTGGTTTTAATAAAAAAGGAATTCAGCATATGAGTCCTCATGAGAACCGCTGGGTGCAGTGTCCTGAACTGGCAGACACACACACACACACACACACACACACACACACACACACACAAACCTTCACACACACTCTGATGCATTGTGTTACTGTCAGTCTCCTACGGGAAAGAAAATAACCTGTCTGTTAAAACTAGTCATATCTGTCCTTATGGAGCTTCCAATAAGCACTCTCACACACTTACACAGGGATTGTGCATTCAGTGTATTTATGGAAGTAGCTAAATCTAATAAATGTGTGTAGACTGAGTAGAACTTGATATAGTTAGGTGCTCTCTGAAGTCTTTTGTTGTTGTTGTGTCAATACACCTCCATATTCATATGTATTTACCACATACACACACAGAGAAGACCATGTCTAAGTAATGACCGTACAAGTACAGGTACATGTGTGTGTTGGGCAGTTTCTTCTCTCTCTTTTGAAGTGCTCAAATAGAGCAGAAAATAGACTGAAGCGATGAGACATCAGAGGGCGTGTTTTGGGGTTGACTGGGTTGGACATGTTTTTCTTCTCAGAAGCATCATGATGAGAGTCTTAGACTCTGCCTGAGTACACACACCTCATCAAATGCCCTTTTTCAAACTGCGGCCAATGACTAACATAAGTACAGATTTCATACCTAATGTTTTTGCATTTAAAGGATCTGAGTTGTTCCGTTGGCTCACTCTTCCCAGTGTCCCAAGCTAAGAGATGTCAGGAAAATAATCACGCAAGAGAAACTAGATTTCTTTAGTAACAATAAATACGTTATAGTATTGGGGTGGAGTTTGGAGGATTACATAATTAAAGTACAGTTCCTGAAGTTTGTATTTTATTATAATCTTAGCAGTGGCACACCAAAAGGTACATTGCTCACCTGTGTCCTACTGCATATGCAGTACCTGAGTTTGGATACTTAACAAAACTGCAGGAGGCGTCTGCAGCTCTTCATTTGGCCAATTTCCTGGATTTTCCTGTGCTGGATATAAAGAGCAATATGAATATCTAGTATTATGTTATGAAGAAAAAAATGTTTTTTCTATTATTACTTTTTAGCAGCTCTTTGCTAGTTTTTAAAAAAAATGTTTTTGCTTTCTTTGCTTTTTAGGTAGTCAAAACATACTTTGATGGCCTCTTTAGATTTTGATTTTAGGCAAGTAAAACCATGCCTAGAACGCAAACAGTGGACCATACAATTAATTTTTGGCTCCATTTTCTGTCAGTCAAATCTCACGCACTCAATTGGTAAACATTTTGTTGTAGAGTGTCTCTAAGCTTGTGTCTGTCTCACTCACTCTAGATGCGTACAGATGCAGAGAAGAGATCTCTGGTGGAGAGTGGTCTGTCATGGGACAGTGACGATACCAAACCCAGCCGCAAGAGCCAGGGCACTGGCGTCTACGATACGGGAAGTCTCAAGTCCGAAGCAGCCAATAAATGGAAAAAGACGCGGACGCAGGGGGTGGGGCTCGACGGAGGGAAGGGCGAACTGAAGAAACCTCAGACCCTGGGTCAAGGAAACGTGCTGAAGAAAGGAAGAAACCCACCTGTAGGAGTCACTTCGCCGATAACACACACCTCTCAGAGTGGGCTGAGAGTGGCAGGTGAGAGGAGAAACAGACACACACACACACACACACACAGACACACACACAGTGAGATGTAATATATTTATAGCTACACTTGAATTGGTTTCATAACCTGAACAGACTGACACATTGGCTGTCTTTTAATACTCCCTTCTCTGAGGCAGTCTCACTCCCATGGACAGTCACAGACACACTCTCTGTCTTTGTCCCACACATTCATCCACAGCTGCAGCCCACCCTCCGGGCCTTTAGAAAGTGGTGCCATGTATCAAACGCCCATCACCACCCACTCCCTTCCTGCCAGCCAACCACACACGCGCACACACACACTTCCACACACACATGCACACACTGAGCAACAGTGTCTTTTTTTTTTTTCTTCTTCCTATTGGCCCAGCCTTTCCTATGCAAGCTTTATTTTTGTTCCGGACAGAGAGAATTTATAGCCCTTAAATAAAGGCCTTGTACCCAAAACAACTGGACCAGAGACAGTGTGTGTTTGCAATAGTGTGCGTTTGTGAGTAGAGACACGTCTGAGATTGTGCTAGTCTTACAGAGTGTCACCAATCACACTTAGCACACAAACACACACTCTCACTCACGCACAAAGAGCACAATAGTGCCGATTGTGCAGCTGCTTTTTAAGCACACCATCTGTGTATCTTTTACATAAGCACACACACACACACATTCACACATACTGTATAGACAACCAAAACAAAAGGTTATTGGTTGTGCTGTTGTGTGCCATGCTGGATACACAGTGTCTGTGTAAACAGTCCTCTTTCTGTGGGACTGTCCTGTGTTTGCATTGCCAGCTGTTGAAATGATAGATATGCCAAACAAGTGTGTTGAGCCAGCCTGTGATCTCTGTGCCAGGCTGTTATTGTTATTGATGTGAACATTATGAATCTGATATCAAGGTTATTCAATATGCCACAGAGTTTCAGACTCTAAATTATTGTTTGGCAAATGCTTCAAGACTTCATAACGATTTATCTTTAAATTATTTTTCTTGTTAGACTTTCAATTGATATTGTTATGTATTTATTCAAACTACACTGAATGCACTTTGGACATTAGTTATACTTACATTCAGTTTGACTTAATGTTTCAGAAACAACAGCAACAATTTGTTCAAATTTCTTGAGCTATCAGTACAGCTTCAATTTTTTATGATGGGACAACAGAGCCCATTAACAGTACAGTGCAACGTCAAACTGATTTAGTTTTATTTTCTTTATGTTTCACTTGGTGTATACACATTGCATACCTTCTGCAAGCAGAATGTAGTTTGTAAGTGCGACACAGTGCAGATATTCATCTTTCTGTTAGCACTGATGTATCATATATGTCACATGCACTATGCAGACACATAACTGCAGATACATTTTACCATCTTTCTGCAAAAAAATGTTTAAATACCTCTCACATACACACAATTAAACACTGATGCTGTATCTTAACAACCAGAAATACAAGCACATGCATATTTATGGTGTGATACTTGATGGAAGACAATGTGGGGTTTTGGAATGAGGCGTCGGAAAGGATAGACAGGAGTATGAGGTGTTTGTGTGTGGATATGTGTGGATACATAATTCCACAATTATCTCCCTTATATCTACCACAAGTGGCCTCATATAGAAGGCGACACAGGGAAGGAGAATCTACATTTTCCTTCAATAGCCAGCGACGGCAGTGTTAAAAATGTTATGGAAAGGTTTTCCCTGTCTGCGTCTTCACGGGTCCAACTCTTCAGACATGCAGATCTCTTACGTCGTGACCTTTTGTAATTCACGGAGTCTGCTACACATTCTGTGAACTCTACTGTCTCAATAGCCTGTCAGTCAGTGTCAGTAAATCAGCTTTTATTTATGTCAAAATGAATACGCACGCCTGGATTCTGTCAGTCAGTGTGGGTTTGCTTCTCACTGCTGTGTCTGCAGTGTGTGTTTCTGCAGCTTCATGTTCTTGGAACGTGCAATGTTGTGGTTTTACGATGGACTGACTTTATGACTTGACATGTAAACCCAATTTTCCCATTTACAAAAGAACTCCACACATAATGTGTTGTCAGTGTCACATTCCTATAAGATACAATCACAGAAAACTGTGTGTGTGTGTGTGTGTGTGTGTGTGGCGTATATATATATATATATATATATGTATGTCTGGCCCTATGCATGTGTATTTTGCGGGCCTTTTCAATTCCCTTAAGTGACTCCAGATGTCTCAGGGCAGCACACCGGTGGGTCCCATTCAACAGTTCTTTGACTCTGTTAATGCCTTGTATATAAACCTCCCATAACAACTCCCATTAGATACAAATTAAGAGTGTGGGTAGAGTGGACTTGCACTTGTGTGGGTGGTGCATACAGTGCACATGTGTCTAATAGTTCTGCTCTCATAATAACTTCCAAACAAGTCCAGTTCGTTTGCCAACTGGGAAATGTAAAGATGGGAAGAAAATCACATACATTTCCTACAACCTCTTTTCACCCGGGCTATCTGTCACTTTGCCCTCTTTCCCCAAAGAGGTTGCAAGAGTGGATGCACTCAGTTATACTGGGTGTTTCATGCACTTTTACCCGCAGACACACTCTGTGAATGTGAACAGCAGTTTTCCACAGTGATGCCGCACATGTTAATCTCAGCACTCTGCACTCTGTGTACTTACTGGAAAGCCAGAGAAAACTGTTTTAGTTCATCAGGATGGAAAAGAGAAGTAACCGCATGATAGCAGTGCGTATGAATGTAAAGCTGGCTGAGAGTCTGTTCTACACACTGTCTGTCTGCTCAGACAAGGATTTATCTTTATCAGCAGACAGTCAGACCTTGTAGGTGGTCAGATAAGATATAATGTCCTAATATGGCTTGGTTAGTCTCACTCACCAACAGAAACTATTCAAGCTACTCATCAGTGATGTTTCTTTTTTCCGTTTCGACCTCTTTAGGCACAGTAAAGTCCGATGGCAAGCCAATGGATAAGTCTCGGTTAGCAGTGAAGAGCTCCGGCCTTCAGCGCTCCTCTTCAGATGCCGGTAAAGACCTGAGAAATGGCGGCGGTGCCGGCGAGCAACGTAAACCTCCGTCTGGCCTCGTCAGGCCCTCAACTGGTGGGAACTTTGGTTTCAAGAAGCCTACCACAGCGACCAATAATGGTACAAACAACACCGGTATGCCCATACCCTGCGGCTCTGCAACGGTGGGGAAGATTCCCAAAACTTCAGGTATCCCTGTCAAACCAGTGGCTGGTGGTGGCAGCGGAGGACGTAAGACAAGTCTTGATGTTTCAAACGGCGACCAGAGTGGTTTTCTATCTCCAAATGCCAGGACGTCTCTCCAGTACCGCTCTCTGCCTCGCCCAGCAAAGACCAGCACCCTGACACTTACCCGGCCGAGCTCAGCTCGCCCAGTGAGCAGTACCATGGACACAGGCTCAGGGCTGGTCAAACCACCACAGGGCTCGAGACTCAAAGAGCCCGCCTCTGGCATTGGTTCTGGATTGAGTAAGGCAGGTGGTCGTGGGATCCCAAGTCCCAGTCCTGTCAATCAGACAGACAGAGAGAAAGAGAAAGAAAGGGCCAAAGCCAAAGCTGTAGTATCTGACTCTGAGTGTGGAGGTGGGTCTCTGAAGGGCAGCCCTGCTCAGACCCCCTCAGAGAATGGATCGAAGCTCCAGGGGCTCAGACCTCCCACCAGTGGCAAGTGCATGGATCTGCCCTCACCCAACACACACAGGTACACTCTTTAACACTCTTTCACAAACAAAGCAAAGTATTGATTTGAATTTGGCTCATCGTTGTTCTTGTCTTTAGGTTATCAGGAATGCGCAGCCTGGTAAAACCTCCATCCATGGCCCAGCTTGACAAGCTGAACTTAAACAGCCTAGAGATGGGAGTTCAGGACTCCCTGCCACCGAAGATTCCTCCCTACTCTAAGCTCCAGGACCTGGCCAGCTCAGCAGGCAGCTCCCCCGGCCCCTGCCTGACCCCCAGCCCCGCCCCTTTACTCAATGTGAACTCTTCAGCCTGCTTCTCGAGCTCAGGGACTGGGTTGGGGCCGAGGCAGGTCTCTTCTCTCGGGGTTCAAGGAAGCGGAGGGAGCGCCTCTTCCCTGCTCTACCCTCGTCTGTCTGGGCTGCATCGCAGCATGGAGTCACTGCCACTCCAGATGAGTCTCGCCCCTGAGCCCCGAGAGCGGGAGAAGACCAGAGAGAGGGAACATTTGGTGAGAGGCTACACCACCCTAGAGTCCCGCCACAAAGATAGACAGGAAGACAGAGGCCCTCCTTCCATCTGGAGCTCCGGAAGTAAAGTGTCATTATCTCTCACAGACAGGTGAGATTCAATAATCCTCAACTGTGTATACATTTTAACCCAATAACATCACATCAATCTACGTATCTTAAAGCAGATGTTTTGTCATTCATGTTTTGTAATGCTGCTATGTAACTCCACCTACTGGTCTGCTTGTGAACTGCACCACCATTATTAGGGAAGGCAGGAGTTATCAGGGTAGTTCTTTGATTTATTATTCTCTTTGTTCTATGCGACAACCATGTATTCATCTCCCATTATTAAGTGAGGACATGGAAAAGTGATTTGATTGGTATTAGATGATGGCACATAGTGGAAAACGTTTGATTGTAGAGAAACAGCATGTATTCAGAACTTCAAAGAAGATAAAAATATTTCCCCAAAATTATAAACTCAGACGGCTAGAGATGTGTGTGGTCTTATTAAAGATATACTCAGGATGTACTTAAGACTATTACTCTGAAGGCAGCCTTAACTGAACCCGTCTCAATATGATTTTGATAGCTTTTATTTTGAGATTTAATCGGAAAGCCAGAGATTTGAGTTGCAAGAAGATAGTATATGAGATAAACGCTGAGTTGGTAAATATTGCCCAAATTATATAATATGATTTAATGAGAAAGCTAAAAGTCATATTTACATTTTAACGAATACAACAAGTAGGCATCACACACACACACACACACACACACACACACACACACACACACACACACACACTGAGTGAGTTTCAGGCTATTATTACTACAGGCCTATTATCGGTGTTGTACGGGCCCCAGTGACTGACGTCATAATTACTGGCTGACACCAGCTGTCTGCCAGTCGTGATGTGCTTCTTTGTGCCGGCTGCCTGCTCTCGAGAGTTTAATAACTCCCTTCAGCACTGGTTAAATAATGTCATTGTTTAATCCCCACAGTTCTCAGAGTAACAGAAACACGCTGCCAAAGAAAGGTTTAAGGTAAGTGAACACACACATACCCACTCTTGTACTCCACACTGTCATGCACTGATGGTTTGATGCAATATGGTACAGCCTTTAATTGCACATACACAGAGATCTTATTGATAAGATCCTCAACAAATGACAAATTGTGTTTATCCTCATTGTCCCTGTCACTATTATTCTAAAAATCTTTCATCCCTTCAAAATTGTATCTCATTGTGTCCCACTACCACCAATTTGTTTGGCATTAGTCATACTTTATTTTACCCAATCAATTTAGCATTTAACTTAATAAACACATTCTGTCTTCATATGTGTTCATAACTACATATAAATGTGTTATTAAATGCATTATGGTCATATCCTGCTTATAAAGGACAGGGGATTTAAAATATATAAACACACTTCTATTCACAACTTACTTATTTTACTTTGGGTACTTTTTGTGTGTTCATTGGGGGATAGCATTTAACATGATGTTCCTTAATGCCCTCAGACTTTTATACAACACTGTACAATAATTTGAATACATAACATATTTTAATATGTAACAACAGCTCAATAATCCTTGTATTTATTTGCCTTCTGTTTGTATAGTTTCAGCAGTGCCTCCCAGGTTGATGAGGAAGTGAAGGAGAAAGGAGAGAGGAGACACTCTCATACTATTCTCAGTATGACCGACTCACTCACTCTTCCCTTGCTGTCCTCACCCACCTCCTTACCCCGCAGCTCTAAGACCAGTATGGGTGAGTTTCAACACACAGACTCAGAAGAGTACTGACTAGAACAGCACTACACTAATTATGTATTTCATGTATAACATCGCTAACTCTCTTTCCTTTGTCCCCTCTGCTCTCTCATCAGTACCCAGCCCTGTCGGCGGTCCTCCGAGGATGATTCGTTCCAACAGCATCCCGACACACGATGCCTCTCTGGAGCTGTACGGGGCCTCTCCGCTGGGCAGCACGCTCTCGTTGGCCGAACGCCCCCGCAGCATGGGAATGGTTCGCTCCGGATCCTTCAGGGACAAGGACTCCGATGAGGGTAAGCCCTCTGAATTATTTCATTAACTGCTGCATGACGGTTTGTCCAGTGTTGTTGTGCGACTCAGTTTCCATCTGACTTAATTTGTTGCCCGTCATTTTTGTCTTTTCAGTTCACGGGTCTGTTCTTTCTCTGGCGTCTAACGCCTCGTCAAGCTACTCCTCGGTGAGTGTGGGCGGCATACAGACTCAGGTAGATACACTTCAGCGTGTGATGCGATTTATCTATGTTTGAGTGGGTGTAGATGTCTGTGCAGTTAGGCTTTATGCTCATTTCAAACTTTAAAGAGAGACAAGACTTTCCCCCAAGGTATTCCAGATATATCTTATTTGTCTCTTCTTCTCTTTCCTCTTCTTCTTTTATCTTATCTCTAACATCTTGACTTTTATTCCCCCTGCTTCCAAAGGCTGAGGAAAGGATTCAGGGAGAGGTAAGTGGGTTCTTTCCTGCTCTTTCTTCTTCTCTGTCTCTGTTTCTGACCTTTCATCCATCACTCTCATCTGTGTCGTCTGTGAGAGAACACGTCCGTCATTTAGTTCATGATCAACATCCACTCCAAGTCACTTGTGTAACCTTGTTTTCTTTCTTGTGTAACATATCTGTTTTTCCTCACAGCAAATCCGTAAACTGAGGAGGGAGCTGGAATCGTCGCAGGAGAAGGTGTCTAATCTGACGACGCAGCTGACAGCAAACGTACGTAGTGTTTGTTATCTTACAAATAAATATTAAATGGCAGTGGATACGGTATAATCAAGCCAATAACGGATTTTACTTCCAACTAAACTCTAATAGATTTAAATGACATTTGCCATAATCAAAATTACAATATGCAGCCTTTCACAACACATATGTTGTAACCCCTCCCTCCAATTTTACAGCCATATACACTTGTCAGTCATCTAGATGAACTGTCCACCTCAATGGCATCTACCCTGAGGCAGATGTAACTGATACTAATACAATACAGAAAACTGAAGACATCATTTGTGTTTAACACGGGACAGCAGTCGAGGGTGCCTTCAACTGTTTTGTATTGTATTTCTTACTGCTTCATGCAAAAACAGGATTGCATAGCACATTACATTCATTTCCGATTATGTAAGTTAAGATGTTTTTTCTGCATGTCAGAGGGTCCAGACCTTTTAAGGAAAAGTATTGTGGTAATCTATACGTTTCTAATCCAACTAATCCTATTCAGGCAGACCAACAACAACAATTGTTTCTACTAAAAAGTATGACCGGTACCCGGAGCCTAATTTACCTTATTTCACTATTAAATAGAGCTATATTGTTGTACACATTTTTTTTTAAACACATCAGTGAGCTACACTGTTGCATTGGGTTACATTTTATGTTACTATGATGAACATGAGCACTGCAGAAAATCCTTACCATTATACCAAAATCAGAAGCTGAAAAAAGATAATTTTGAATATTGTTTGTTAATAGTTACAATGCCCAAGTGTGATTGGAAAGTATTCAGCCTTTTATAAAAACTACCCTGTCTATTCATGACCTTTTTCTTCAAAGATCTCAAAGAGAGTATTGCCAGCCAATCAAATCCTCTCTTAGCCTTCCTTAACAAACACTTTCTTTCTCACACCAGGCAAAAATATGTGCCCTTCAGATGAAATAGGAAAAAGACACGTAGAGAGAGATTTAAAATCCAAGCCATGGTGTGTCAGTCATAGATAATCTCTGTGCAGTCTCAGCACATTTCTTATCCATGTGGGGCCTGAATGATGCTAACCTTCCCCTGAACCTCTCACCAAGCGACTTAGCTTTGGCATACTCCTCTTGGGTCTGAGCCGGAAAGGGTTAGGCAAAAATCCTCACACACACACACACACACACACACACACACACACACACACACACACACACACACACACACACACACACACACACACACACACACACACACACACAGAGACAGAGGTACCTTGCCCTTTCTTTCCACTCCACAAGGTTGTTTCTGTACGACCACCATGTCAGCGTTTCCATTAGTCCAAGTGCATCAATATAGCTCACCCATTATGGATGGCTTCATACAGCACACATCAATCAAGTACTTCTTGTGTGTGTGCATGTGTGTGAGAGAGATTTCTTCATACTGTTTGACCTTATTATGCAAGATATTGAATAGGGAAAGTGGTTCTGGATTAATGACTGTGCTGTATGCAGTATTATACAGTATATTACATTCTATAAAGAGCAAAAAGCAATTGTCCCTTCCTGCTCATGTGTGTGAGGGAGAATTAGGGAGAAGGAGACTTTTCCACAGGGGACATTCTGGTCAGCCTTTGTGTGATATTTGGCCTCGTTGCATGAATCTGCTGAGAATGTGTTCCTGTAATTATATTAAACTTGCATTAGTTAGTGTCGACATGTAAATGACGCTGTCACAGACCAAAAATATGAATAATAATGTCCTCTTATACTACTACTTTAATAAATATTTGGGGAAAATATGAATTATTTCCTTTGTCTATCATCTTCTACAAACAGGCAAATCTGGTGGCGGCCTTTGAGCAAAGTTTACAACTGATGACAACTCGGCTGCAGAGTCTGTCAATCACCCAGGATCAGAAGGTAATGTGGCATCCACACTTCAAACCACAAACAATCACAAACCTGAATTCAAGCTGCAGTGCAGTCTCATGAGCAGTCTACTAAGAATAGGTAGAGTTGTGCTCGCATGGAGTGAGATGTTTTTGATCACAGCCTGCGGCGAAGAGCTGGATGAACAGTAAGTTAGAGGCCAAGGCTGTAATCCCACAGGGTGACGTGCAGTGAGAAGAGGATAGAGGATCAATGAAAAACAACTTTGCTTCCGGCTGGATGAAATGTGCAAACAGCTGGCATGTGCACACACACACACCAAACATCCCATTCCTGCATTCTCCAGCCTTTCTATCTGTTTTGCTGTGAATAAATTGATCAGCGCCCGCAGCAGTGTTTAGTGTGTGCATAAATGTGAGGAGCCTCTCTCAGCGCTTCATGCCTTGCTGCTCCCGCTGAAAGGTCCGTCTAGACCACTCAAGAACAAGGCTTTGTTGTTTGTGCCAGCGCATTGACCTGTGCAGCTCAGCCTGGAGCACAGGCGCTTTAACCTTGAGGAGATGGGCCGGGCATCTCTATTTAGAGTGGAGTGGGATCGACTTTAGCACACAAGCAGCACAGAGACGCTCTGTTGTTCAGAACTCCTTGTACTTTTGAACTGTTAACATCGCAATGGGGATCAGGCCCGCCAGGTGTATGAGCTCGTACTCCGGGTTTGAGTTGCAGTGCTTAACTAAAACATCGGACAATACAACAATACTTTAAAATATGGGAATATACTAGTTTTTATTTTTGACATTAAAAAAACTTACC
Source organism: Clinocottus analis (assembly GCF_023055335.1). Taxonomy (NCBI): domain Eukaryota; kingdom Metazoa; phylum Chordata; class Actinopteri; order Perciformes; family Cottidae; genus Clinocottus; species Clinocottus analis. Next base: position 17,638,464 of record NW_027176153.1, on the reverse strand, counting down.
AAACTATTCATTATTTGCAAATCCTAATCTGTATTTGTTTTGTATGCCATTATACAATGTGAAGTGTAATGCTGAGTGCATTAGAAATTATTTTCAAAATGTGGAAAACGTGAAGAAAATAAAACTGAACTAATTTGGGTATAAATATGGTGATGATGAGTGAAGTACTATTACTTTGAGGAATAAGCAGATTATTTAAAAAGAACACTTCATTCGATAAAACAGTAAATAAACAACAACTTTTTAATGAAAACTTTTTTAATTTAAAAAACCTGGTAAACTTAAACAGACGAGAACCGATTTATTTCAACCCAACTCGCTGACATTTATTGAATTTGTTTGTGTAGGACACAGAGCTGTTGGATCTGAAGGAAACCATTGAGGCTCTGAAGGACAGGAATGACGAAGCCCAGGCTGTCATACAAGGAGCCTTAAACACCCAAAATAACATGAAAGGTTTGGAGATGGACCCCTTGATCTCTTTGTTTTCTTCTGCCTGCTCTGCACATCGTCTCTGCACATTTCCCTCTTTTGATTTAGAGTTTTCTTGTTTCCCAGACATGCGGATTCAACGTCAGAATTCATGTGAGAGCATTTCCAGTCTCAACAGCCTGACAAGTATGTCGAGTTTGGGCAGCTTGAAGGACCAAGATGCCAAGAAGAAGAAGAAAAAGAGCTGGGTAAGAAAACACGCTGTATATGAGGCAATGTCTGACTCTCACAAGCTGGTGTTTGTCTCTGTAGTGATTATGACATAGTAGTAAGTACGACCGGCCTCTCCCTCGTCTGTCTGTTAAAATGGAGCCTCTTAGCTTAGCTTAGCATGAAGACTAGAAACAAGGGGAAACAGCTGACATGAACCAACAGAGAGTGCTGAGAGGCCTATTTTCTTTTATCCGGGCTAGCTGTTTCCCTAAATGCTAAGCTAAGCTAATATTTTACAAACAGACATGAGAGCGTGGTATCGATCTTCTCATCTTACTCATTACAAGTCATGCAATGAGTGTCACCCAAGATGACAAACCACACCTTTAATTTAGCATGTGTCATATTTACAACAATTCTAATACAAGTGTACAGATCTTTTATTAATTAACGCAGTAACCCCCTGAATGCTGGTTTAACTGTCTGTCTTCCCTCTTTCTCTCTCGTCCTCTCCGTCTGTGTAGCTGAGGAGCTCCTTCAACAAAGCATTCAGCATTAAAAAAGGCTCCAAAACATACTCAGACATTGAGGAAATTGCCACCCCTGACTCGTCAGCTCCCAACTCCCCAAAGATGCTCCATGAGGGGGCAGAAGAAGTAGAAACCCCGTCCACATTCCTGAACACATCGGTCTCTGCCACCTCTTTTGCGTAAGTACACAAACACCTTACTCCATCTCTTAGCTCAATAGTGAGGTTCAGGCTTCACGGGAGGCTTGACACTGATGATTGCATCACTCTCTTCCAGGATCATGGAGACGACAGAAGAGGGAGACAATGAGGAAGCGGCAGTATCGGATTTACGCTCAGAACTCTGGGTGAAAGAGAGAGAACTGACAGACATCCGGCTGGAGGCCTTAAGCTCTGCACATCAGCTAGAGCAGCTTCGAGAAGCCATGAACAGCATGCAGGTTCGTTTTGCCTGCATGTGCATATTCAGTGAAGTCAACAACTGAAGTATATGTACAAATGATGACTTTACCGTACCTTCCTATGACCTAGTTAACGGTGGAGAACCTGAAGGCGGAGAATGACCATTTAAAAACCGGCTCCGGTCCAACCTCTTCCACCTCCCAGCCTTCAGGCCTGGCCTCTCTCGTGGGGCCCTCACTGAGGCAGCCGATGAGCATGTCCCTCACCAAGTCCTTCAGTCTCAGTCTGAATGATTGTAAAGATCCAGGTGAGACACAAACATGCTATTCCACCTATTTTCATGCACATACATAAAAGTTATATTTATATTCCCTTATCATGAATTTTTTTCCTGCAAACTTTTCAGACGTGTCTGAGTCACTTGACACGTTAAGTGTGACTTCCCAGCGGGATGAAGAATGTGCACGTGTGTTTGTCCGCATTGGAGATCAAGTAGAGGTAAACACAGAACACCTTTAATAGAAACAATGTCCAATAATGTCAACAGCATTAAATTGAGCAGCTGAGAGATTATGCACTCATCCCTCCCGCCCCCCATCTCTCTCTCTCTCTCTCTCTCTCTCTCTCTCTCTCTCTCTCGCTCTCTCTCTCTCTCTCTCTCTCTCTCTGCTTTCTGTCGTTGTAGGACAGTAAACAGCAGCAGGAGTTCTACCTCGGCTCAGTGCTGGTCAATGTGAGAACTGGCTGGGCCTGCCTCGACTCTATGATATCTAAGATTTTCAAGGTAAGTCAGTGTTTGTCCTCTCTCACTGCGTAAGCATTAGTAGTTCTAACAAATGGTATTGCTGTGATTTGATGGATGATATATGTTGTTTTTTTTCTCCAGGACTACCTAATTCAAGTGGACCCGACTTGCAGCCTGGGTCTGACCTGTGATTCGCTGCACTCGTTTCAGCTGAGCCCGGGAGTGCAGCGGGTGATAGGAGGGGACAAACCTCAAGCTTCACCTTACCGTTGTTTCAGCAGTGGTCCACCTCAAATACTAGTCACTTTGAAAGGTTAGTAAGTGTCTGTGACCCATACAAGTAACTTAAAATTGCGTATAATCCACTTTCCTTTGAATTGATTTCTCATCTTCTGAGCAGCCACTGGTCTCTGGTTTATTTTAGGAGTTCAGTACTCTGTGAAACTGAAAAGTTTTTTTAATTTCCCAGTAATACAGTTTCTTAAAGGTGTTTTATAATACTAGATGGACATTTCGGAAACAACTCTGGAGTTCCTGTTTGGTAGTCAACCCTGAAATGAATGACATAAGGCCCATGAACGCACCAATAGGGAGAGTTTTTAAAGCAATCCCTGGCCGATCAACACTGTGCTGACTGCCTTGTAAAGATTACTCAACTTTGACAAGAAAATGAAGGCAACACAATCTAGATTGTGGCGAATTGCTCACTCAACAGAATTAATTTCAGCTTCATATTATGTGAATCAAATTGCTTCTTTTCTCTATCTCTCTCCCCTGTGTCTGCCTCTCTCTAGGTCTCCGAGAAAAATGTGTTGACTCACTGGTGTTTGAGACTCTGATTCCTAAGCCGATGATGCTGCACTACATCAGCTTGCTGCTGAAGCACCGGCGTTTGGTCCTGTCTGGGCCAAGTGGGACAGGAAAGACTTATCTGGCTCAGCGTCTGGCCCACTTCCTTCTCCAGCGGAGCCAGACTGACTCATCTGAGGCCGACCATGAGACCTGTCTCCTCGGTCGCAGCGCTGCTGTCACCTTCAACATGCATCGTCAGACCCAGAAGGTAGCGCGTCGCGTTGGATTCTTGTCGGACAGTTATCTTAAAGTCCCATTTTTCGATACAAACGTGGATCTCTGCACACAGAACATGTAACATCACCTGTCCTTACTTTAACAGGAGTTGCAGTTGTATCTGTCCGATCTCGCAAATCAGATTGACCGAGAGAGTGGAGGAGAACTGCCGTTGGTCGTTATTATAGATGACATTAGTGATTCAGCGGCCATCACTGAGCTCGTTAATGGAGCACTCACCTGCAAGTATCACAAATGGTGAGTCTCTTCACACAGTTACGATATTTCACTAAATTTCACTTGAATACGATTTCATGAAAGTACATAATGTCTTTTGTTGATGTTTCAGTCCTTACATCATTGGGACGACCAATCAGCCTGTGAAGATGTCATCAAACCACAGTCTACACCTGAGCTTCAGGTGAGTAGAAAGAGCATGTTCACCTTGCATCCTCTCATTTTCATACACATTTCCATACAAAATGAAGCTACCATAAAGAGTAAAAGTAACGTTTTTGGTACGCGATGACAGGATGGTGATGTTCTCTAACAACGTGGAACCGGCCAACGGGTTCCTTCTGAGGTACCTGCACCGTAAAGCTGTGGAAGCGTACCAGGAGAAGGAGCAGGACTCAGCACGCCATCAGGCTCTTCTACGCGTGTTGGACTGGATCCCTCAGCTCTGGTACCACCTGCACACTTTCTTGGAGAAACACGGCACTTCAGACTTCCTCATAGGTGAGAGACAGTTTACAGGGTCTACAGATGAAAAATAGCATGTTGGCTAACTCTGGTGCATGTACTGAAATGTTTTTATGAATGTGCATCGTCCCCTTATCAAATAAAGATATTTGGATTGGGAACAAGAGATAAATGAACTTGGCATTTTGCCTTCTTTTAGGTCCCTGCTTCTTCCTGTCCTGCCCAGTATCAGTGGCAGAGTTCAGGCAGTGGTTCATTGACCTGTGGAACCACTCCATCATACCGTACCTGCAGGAGGGATCCAAAGACGGCATTAAGGTGAGCACACACACACACACACACACACACACACACACACACACACACACACACACTCACACACACACACACAGATGGCCTCAATAGTGTGACATTAGTGCTAACAGCAACAATACATTCATTCCATTAACTCCTTGTCTATATTTTCTCTCAGGTGCACGGGCAGAAAGCAGTATGGGAGGATCCAGTGGAGTGGGTGAGGGGGACTCTCCCATGGCCCAACGCACAGCAGGACCAGTCCAGGCTCTTTCACCTACCTCCCCCCAGCATAGGTCTACTCAATGAGGAGAAGAAGCCCCCCAAAGACACACCTCCCCCCAGCACACTGGAGTCAGATCCACTGGTAAGAGTGCAGGTTTCTGTTGAGATGGGGCACTAGTGCAGGCCAGAGAAGATGCATGGTAGGCATGCAGGAGAAGTGTAAGATGTCAGTTAACTCTTGCGCCCGATTGCGCCCATTATCGGACAAGAAAAGAGACGAATAAGTCAAGTGACGTTACCTAAAGGATCTCCGATACCACATTAAAACTTCATTCAAATTGCTGAAATACAGTAAAGCCTTGTGGGAAGAGTGCTATCGCCTCTGAAAAAATTAAACTTACAGTTAAGTTTAGGTAACTACTTGAAGAATGGGTACAGTGAGGCCCATATTGGGAAATATTTTAATTTTTTTTTTAAATACTTCACTGAGATTTTGCACAGATAAAATACAAATAGAAATGACACAGCTATTTATTTATTTTCAGATAATAACACTCAACATGTGTCAACATAATAAAGCATCAGATCTTCTTTCGCACCACATAATGCAAAACAGATGAACTGTGGCTCATTTGCATCAGCAATGCTAATAATCCTGCTCAGTTGAAAAATTGCAGAGATGAAAAATGTATTGCCCCTTGCAGTTATTTGCAACGAGTGGCATTAATACTCAACAAAACATTGACAGGTAACAAACACTCGCATGTGAAGATTTACCACAAATTTGACGATGTCCCCTTGGGCTCTTGAAAATAATGATGGGCAGTTCACTATTTTCACATTTTATAAGCCCAAAAATTATCTCAATAATCATAGAAATGTTTGTCGAGTTAACATCCTTATTTACCACAAGTCTTAAAATGCATTTTAAGAATTAGTTCATATATGCCAAGCCATATCTAACCCTGTAAAACAAAACATGTCTGTTAACCTTTCTCTCCGTCTTTTCCTGCTACCCAGATGGCAATGCTGCTGAAGCTCCAAGAGTCGGCCAATTACATCGAGTCTCCAGAGCGGGAAGGATGTATGGATCCCACTCTGCAGGCTACTCTCTGAGAATGAGACCGTCGGTCAATCGATGGAGCTACGGACTCTTTATTAAGACTGACACAGCTGGTGCAGTCCCAATGAGACTTCAAAGACTCAATAATTAACTTAACTGTGTGCTCAGTGAGCAGCTACGAAGCTAAAGGTAAAGGATCTATAGGAAGAGTGATTATGGAGGAAGGGTTTTCTCTGCTTTGCTATCAGAAAGACAATTCAACTGCTTTCATAGGAAGCTGTGATGATCATGTCAGGGAAGGAAGTCAAAGTGTTTCTTCTCTGCCTTCAATTTGTTCCAGATGGGTTGTTGTTAAATCTGCAAGTGCATGGTAACCGGAATAGTATGATGCAAAAATATTACCTATAATCCCATTGATCAAAGGCCATTTGTTTTCCTTTTTATTCCTTGTTGGCTGCCGCAGCTGTCACCATAAACTGTTGGTGCTTCATTTCATAAAGAAATTTACCTCAAATGTAACTCTGAATCCCTCAAAAGTAGGTTCATCCCTTGACGACAGCCAAAAATGCACTTTATTTTCTACTTGTGGTAATTGGATTTTAGGAGGTTTTGGAAATCATGCAGTTCATTAGTAATTCCTCTAGATGGCAGCATCTCCTGTCTCAGTGCTCTCCTGGTTTTCTGACCTATCGAAGATGCTCAGTAGAGCATAACACACACTTTATACCAGAGATATGAAAATGGCCTTGAATGTTTTTCTTCTCTTCAGTTCAGCCGTTGTGTCATCATTCATGACTTGAATATCAGAACAACAAAGCTGTGAGACGTGCATGCATTGGTGAATAATGAATGGAAATCAATGAATCGGTTTTAGAGTTGGTCTTTAAAGAAAATGTCTTAATCAGTGGACTTAGTAGGCACTAGTTTCCAGAGAAACTGACTCAGCTCAACATACTGTATTGTAAACAAACAGTAATACCTGCTTGTTTATGTAATCGCCCCGGACGGCCTAACATTTCAGGCTATGCTTGCGTGTATTCTCTATTTAGATATCATTTTGAAAACACAAAATTCTTTTGTGATAGATGAGGATACAGCTTTGGAAATCTTGATTTTGTAGGATTTTATACTGAGTCATCTTCAGCGACCATCTGCACACAGCAGCTATCACCTATGTATACCTATGTCATTATCGACAGCAGCAGAATACACTTCTTACCCCGCTGTCTAAATCATTACTCATTCACTGAAGTGAAAAACATTGGTAAAAAAACTGCCATAAGTGATAATAATCTGTACAAAAACAAATGTTGTCCCTTGTTGCATTTGCTCCTTGTTTTGAGTCACTGTAAGAGTAAGGGCAGAAAGGTTGAACATTTCTTTTAGTGGCTTCCTCCTATTCCTTTCTATCATTTGTTTGCACATAATATATGTCAGTGTACTAGATTACAGAGAGTATTCGTTGCTTACATCTTGACTGTCCTTGTGATGAAGGAAGAAAGCAAGAAAAGCTGGAGGAAATCGTGAAGTACCTCAGACTGCCATATTCTGTCCAGATGTTCCTCTCCTGTCCAAACAGGGTGCTGGTGGAAAGTAGAGACATGATGCCTAAGTCTATCTGTGCCTAAAACACAACTGGCCTGAAGTTGCTTTCGAGCTGCTTTAATCTACCACACGGAGGCCTCGATTAGAGGAAACGTCATCACTTTCTCTCACCTACTCTGATGTCACTTTAATGTCATCACCTCGATGCCCAGATTTAGGTAGAAAGTGGGTTATCAATTTTGACCTTTGGCTGGTATTCATGGTGGTAAGCTGTTTGCTAAGATGTTATGTTTGCCAGTTAACTCTGCAATAGATGATACTGCGTGTCATGGCTGGGCTGCCTGTGTGCGATTTGACACCATTTTAAATGTAAGCGTGAAAGACTTGACATCTTTGTGGAGTTGCCTGAGAGTTGGAAGCAGAGTAAATACAGATATTCGCCTGGATATGTAATGTAGATGCATGTATCCCTGCTGTGTTCCCAAAGTTGCGTTTCATTGGACCTACCACACTTAACCTTACCATGGGAGGGATTTTTATTAACGGGATATTCTTTCTCTTTTCACGTTGTTTTTATTAAGAGCAGATCTTTGTTTTTATTATGCAAATATTTGTAAAGGTTCCTCTCTCTTTTGTACATGACATCACTATTGTAAACACTGTAAATAGTCAGTGCATCTGCGACAACAATCACTAAAATGTGTAGAGATCTAAAATAAGAAGTGGCCCCTGTCAGCAGAAAACGGGTGTCCTTGGTGGTTTTATTGTCTTCCTCCTGCGGGAAGGCGCACTTGGCTTAAAATGGAGCCTAATAATGGTTGTATGGCATGTCTCTATAAACACATCAAACCCCATATGTCAAACATTGAGCAATGGACACAATAAAGTCATGCCATTCTTCACATCACTACCTGTCTTGACTGTGTTTACGTTCATTTATCCACGAGGGGGCGCTAATACTCCTATATATGACACTTGATGAGGCTCTCTGACCTTTTTATTTGCATGTGGGGGTTTGTGGCCATAGAACAATGTGATTTGGCATTACTTAAATACTTAATTGTTTGTACAAATTAGAAAACTGTTTATTAGCATAACAACAAGCCCGCGGTGTCCTGCCTGCGTGTGTCACAGGTACTCCTAACATGGATGAGGATGTCGGCTGTAATAGGGAGGGTGTTCAAGTCAGGGCATGGGTGGAGTTGTCTCCAAGCCCAGCAACCCTCACGCTATATATATTTCTTAAGATTCCTCCTGGCTCTTTCATCTAGAGGACTGGCCGTCTGTCAGCACAATGCCAAGCAAACCTGCGCCCATCAAGAAGTCCCCGGTCAAGCAGGCGGCCAAAAAGGCGCCTGCGCCTGAACCGGCCACCGTAGAGGCTCCACCTGCGGAAGCTCCACCTGCACCTGCGGATGCTGCTCCTGCTGCTCCTGCGGAAGCTGCCCCGGCTGAGGAAACAGCGGCAGCTCCCCCAGCACCCGAGGGTGAAGCAGCCCCAGCAGGGGACACCCCCGCCGCGGAAGGAGGCACCCCAGGTACCCTGGGACCAAAAGCGCCTCGAAAACCGAGAAAGCCTCTCCCGGGACACGACATGCTAACTGTTACGCTAAGTTAACTAATCTCAGCTCGAGCATGAACAGCTGCGACTTGGGAGTCACAACTTAATTGGTCTGAGGTACTGCTGGTTTAATTGAACGTTTGATTTTTAGAAGCACGTTTTGTACCGAGCTCAAACTAATTTAAATAAAGAGGCTAAGCATCAGACGCCTGTCGGGAGGATCATTAACGTCACCGAAGCTACTCAGTTTCACTGGAAATTGATAAAGGTGATGAGTTCAAGGTGCAAACACAAGATGACTACTCCTCCATTGAATGTTTTGACCTATAGTCTCTGTTCTGACTCAACCAGGCTGATGCAGCTTTCTGTCCACATCATTGCTCTTAAACCAAAACTGTTATTTGTTGAAATGTAGCTTTCATTTACGGTGGCGCTTTAATATCCTTTGATGTTGATACAACGGAGTGTGTGGACTCGTGACGCTTGTGATCAGTATATTCAGGCTAAGAAGCTATGGAAATAAGGATTTTGTGAAATGTTTTTTATTCTCTATTCTTTCCTGGATCTACTGTAGATCTCTTCACTTCACAACACATATCAAACATCTAATCCATGTAAATTCAGTATGTTTAGTGATTGTTGAAATCCCTGCTGTCACTGCAGGAACAGTACTTGTGAGAAGCAGCACAACATTCATGGGACTGGATGTAGTCGAGTGAGTGGTATTGTTTTTGCTGGCCAACCTCAACATGTAACCCTGATGTCACAGCCACAGCGGGAGCCCACTCACTGACTCTTACTGAGTGTGAACACACGCATTCCACACATACAAGCTGTTATGCCTGATGTGTGCGTGTGTGTTACTTGCTCATCATCCGTTGTGTTTACTAATTGTTTGTAAAGTTCATCTTGTGTAAGTGTTCATCTTTGAGCTCTTTGTCTCTTGAATCACCCCATGAGGTTTCCCTTTGTGGCGACGTAATGGTCTTCTGCTGTGTGCAAATGTTTTACAACGTCTCGAAGATATGTCAGTGTTTGGTTCATAAATCCCTTCTTGTCACTATGAATGTTTAATGTTCCGTTCCCGCCTCCTCCGTTCTGCTGCTTGCTTCACTGTATCTTTACGAGTGTGTCGTGATCAATTTAGCTTGAAAGTGAGTGAATCCCAGTGTGAGTAATGTCAGAGTGTAAGTCACTAATTGGCTTTCATAATGGCGTTCTAACACTAGCTGCTGCTGCTGAAGACGATGCTGCTGCTTCTACTGCAGATGCTCCTGCAGACGGTAAACATAAACCACCACAAAGACACAAACATTGCTACTCAACCACAAAATACAAACAATGATGACTGCTTTATTTAAAATCTCATCAAACTAGTGCCACCCATCATGCTTCACCAGATGTGAGGACTAGTGGATTCTTAACAAAACTTTAAACCTCTTTCATATTATTTTTATATTTTCTAGTGAAATGATTGGGCAGGTTGAAATGTCACTTTACAAAAAAAGATGCTCCGGTTATGTTTAATCTCTCAAACATTAACCTCCTGCTTGTAGCTGCTCCAGCAGAAGCATCTGTCGTTGAAGAGCCGCCAAAGGCCTCCACGCCCCCACCTCCTGCAGGTAACACCCACATTGACACTCTGCTGTTCGCTCGGCCTTGCAAAACCCAATCTACGGTTATAAGGGAACTCTTGCATGTTAGTCTCACGTCCTCACTTTTTTAGAAGCTGGAAGTAGGAAATATTTGATATTTTTGCTTTAATAATGACTAAAACCATAATTTCGATATTAAAATTAGTTGCACATAATTTTATGTCAATCAATTAATCAACTAATTGTTGCAGTTGTACATCAGGTACAACACTTATGATAGAAATGGTTGTGCAGAATAATAACCTTTTACCTTAAAATATTGTCAATCTTTTAAGATTATAATCTGCAACTATTTTGATAATTAGTTAACTGTTATTCTGTTTTTTTTTATTCAAGCAAAAGTGTCCAACATGTATTTGATCCATCTTCCTAAGTGTGTGTTTTATAGTTGTAAAATGTCTGAGCATTTGAAAATGTCACTTTGGGCCAAAAGGAAATTTGTAAAAAAAAAAAAAAAAAAAAAAAAAAGAAGTCCTAAATGATGAATAGTTTAATCGAGACAATAATCCGCAGATTAAGAATACAAATAATCAGAGGTTTCCGTCCTACACGCATGTTGTAAAATAAAGGCTATGTAGACGTTTATTTCAGCTACTTTTACTGTCCACTTCAACTGCTGCACTGTTTGAACCTCCTTCAGTCCCCGCCAGCGCTCCTCTGCACCTTTCTGTGGAGGATGTGACAGATTCCAGCCTCACCATTAAATGGGACCCGCCGGAGACCATCGGAGACTCCGGCCTGGACGGATACACCATTGAATACTGCAAGGATGGAAGTAAGTCTGTGTATGTGTGCGTATGTATGTGAGGCAGCACCTGTCCCCTGAGAGTCAGAGGCCAGATGGTCTCTTGCTGTGTCCAGGCCGTATACGGCAGGCTGCATTTCACCGGCTGTCACTGTGCTGGATCTCCTCACACCACTTTTAGAAGTGCTCGTTTGCTCAGATGACAGCGTGCCTTCTGAGGTTTCATCAGGCCAAAGTGTGCTCCTTATGGGCAGGTTGTTTGTAAACCTGTTGACAGGTGGTACACCGCTTAACATGTCCCATTAAAGGATGTTTTACACTTTCAAAATGGAAAAAGGTTACAGGAGGAATGTGTACGTAAATAAATATGTTGCAGCCTGTCATGCTATTACGACATGTGGTCTTCAAAGTTAAAACTGCATTAAAAGCTCCATACTTTTTAACTAACACAAAAATTGTGTTCCCTGCAGCAACAAACTGGGTTGTAGCTCAAGAGGAGCTGACCCCAACTAATTTCTTCTGCATCAAGAATCTCACAGCCTGTGACTTGCTGCATGTGCGCGTGGTGGCTGTAAACCATGGTGGCCGCAGTGAACCTGGAACACTTGCCGAGCCGGTGCTCATCCGGGAGATTGGTGGTGAGTAGGAGCCAATGTTTTACAAACTGATCAATTATAAGAGGAATGACAAACAGGCCAAGCAGCAATTGTAATCTTCTATCTGCACGGCTGTACATGAGTGTAACGGTGTGCAAAAGGGTGCAACATGTCCATTTCTCTGCAAAAGTGACTGAAAATTCTTTAAAAAAATGTTGCTGCAACTCATAAAATGTATTGTCTCCAACCCCTTTATCAGTAGCTCGCCAGTGGTGGATCTTTAACTTATGACCAATCCGAAAAATGCTCATGTTGCAAGCAGGGAGGAGGAGGCGGTATTAACTGCCGGCAGCTAAGACGGACTGCAAAGAAGTATGCTCATAAATCTTGCAGGTGCAGACAAGACCTTTCATTAGCTGTAAATCATGCTCACACTTGTCCTCACATCATCAGTCCTTCAAATAAGAAGGTGAAGCACTTGCATATTTTTTCACTGAACATTTTACTTTTAATGAAATTATTAACCTTGTTTTTTTGCCGGTAGCGCCAACAGAAGCACATGACAAAAACTATAGGAAAGGTTAAGTGAACATGAAAACCAATATGTGTAATACCAATATACATATATGCTAAGTTTTAGCTCTGACTGATGGACAACAGTCTGAACCATCACTTGGATTTTTTTTTTTTTTGACAGGTTGCACATTAATTTACAATTAAAATGTTTAACTGCAGAATCACTCATCCCAAAGCTCTCCTCTGCTAGTATTCAGAACCAAACTTGGGTACTGCAGTGGCACTAAAATGGCTTCTGCTGTCTCTGTCTTCGAGATGATTTAATGGAAGACTGACTCAGGCAAAGGAAAACGTTTAGCTAATGAGCCATCTGGCAGCCATATTTTTTACTGACTTCAACCCTGTCAGTGTGACCTCACTGTCACTTTCTCACTTCAATTTATTGCAGTGGCTCTCTAGCTGTCCTCTCGTCTGGCACAGGTGTCACTTAATGTCTTGCAATAAATAAACACTCCATAATATAACATGTCTTCATTATGCCTATTTCAAAGTCACTCTTATGTGATTAGAAATATTAGCCACTCTTCCTCTTACACTGGTTTATGTTAAAAAGTGCAGCAAATGGCTTAAAAAATCCCCTAAATTACCAAAGTGACACTATCAACCTTTTCTTTGCTCCGTTAAACTGAAGTTGGTTTTGTTGCTGAAGCTGTTTCCATCAGCACTCACACCGAGTCACATTGACGTAGTGCGGACCTGAGATGACATACCCGAGTTATCCACTTCCAGAAGGACAGCTTAATGTCTTTGAGTGTATTTCCTGGTCGGGGTGTGGACTGCAGCGAACAATCAGCAAACAAGTGGAAAAAATGTAGTCATGCCACAAGAACTGCTGGTCAACTGAGGGGAGTGACACATGAGCCTAATTGATGGATTCTGGGTGGCTTGTTGAGGCGTAAATGCAGCTGTGTGTCCTGACCAGTCACCCATCTACATCCAAGCTTCTGATAAAGACACACTATCCTGATATGATGAAAGCCCCCCCACAAAGACTCTTTATCCAGAGACAAAGACAGATTATAAGCTGTTTGCAGGAGGACCTGCTGGCTGCTGGATGCTGTCATGCCAGCACCATTTGGGGCATTGCTGGGAATGGTGCTGATTAGCAGGGATTACTGTTTGAGCCAAATCTGGAGGCAGACCTGATCCCCATGGGGATGGTTGGTTCCAGGGGCCATATCTCAGCCGCTGCAGCAATGATACGGTGACAAGTGTAAGGACAAAGAGGAAGAGACGCACTGGGCCAGAAATCTGGTTAGAAGCGGCACAAAAAACGATGTACAGAAGGACGCAGGGGAGTTTAATCAGAGGACATTTTGAGTGGCGAAGGAGAAATGGGCAGCGGGTTTGATGCATCCTGTAAGCCCAAAGAGCTTTTCAGACATTTGCTGCTTATGCAGAAACATGCAAGAGATGCGGTTCCTGATATTTAGCACCCGGCTATCCAACATAGTGGTGAATTAAATGACTCAAGTCCTAACTGCGCCGCAATGTCATCCATATCCTTTTATCCACAGCTCGAGAAGCAGGTATCACTCATTATTTAAGTGTTCTGTTTCCAATCTGTTGTACTTCATGGTTCCTACACGTTTGACCAGTCCAATTAGTTAAAAACTGGTGACAACTTCCTGGTGCTTCTTTGTGCATTACAGGAGGGAACACATGTTGGCGTTTATCCTCGTGTCTCATCACCAAAGCTATTTTAAGAGCTGCTAGATGCAGGGTCTTCCTCTTTTGCCTCTCTGCCCAGATACTGTTCTTTTCCTCTTTCTGTAGCTAGAGTTTCTATGTATAATTACTCATAAGCGTAAATAAGACTGGGACATGGATTTATTTTTAACTTTGATTACCATTCAGATGGTAAACTCTTAATGTTGATTGTTTCATATTTTTTACTTTCTACATGTGTTTGTCTTTTTGTAAGTACTGTGTTCTTAATGCTAATAACATTTAATCTTACAGGCAATGATTAGTTTAGATCAGATTTTGATTATCAGTGAATAAAATGGTCATTCAGAATTTCTCAAAGCCCAAAGTGACATCTTCAATATGCTTGTTTTTTTTGGATCCAGAAGATATTTAAAATAGAATTATATGACAAAGAAAATAATTTTAAAAGCTGAAACCAGAGTATATGTTGCCTTCATTCTTGAATAAAACAATTAATCGGTTATCAAAATAATTGCTGATTAATACATCTTAATCATCATCCTTTATAAAAGACTAAAGTAGAAGGACACATTCATACCAAAAACTGTAATATCAAAAGTATTAAAGTATAATGTTGTGATAAGTTAGGATTGTTGGTCCGTCTGAACTAACTTTGGTTTATTGTAGGTCCTTAAGTCATGTTCTCTTATCAGTTTAGCTGAAGCCGGTCTATTTGGTCTTGTTGACCTGTCTTTTTGAGCAGTCATGCCCCACTTTGAAGATATGAACAGGAAGTTTGTGTATCTGAACACTACTGGCTGGTAATTTTAATAAATGTTGTCAAGCAGGGGATTTCTGTCCAGGTTATGTCAATATAAAAAAAAAAAAAGCCAAAACAGATGATGGCTGAAACGGAAGATAAACATGGCTGACTTGATTTCCTGTTTTTCAGAGCGTCCCAGGGTCCGCATTCCCCGCCATCTCAAATCCTGCTATGTCAAGCAGGTTGGAGAGCAGATCAATCTGGTCATCCCCTTTCTCGTAAGCTGCACATACACTCAGTCTGTAAAGTCCATGAATAACAGTACAGTTGGCACGTAAAACTTTACAGACCTCTCCTTGTCTCTCTTTTTGCAACTCCTCAGGGAAAGCCCAAACCTGTGGTGTCCTGGCTTAAGGACGGGCAGCCTGTGGACTCAAGGGTCAACATCAGGAACAGCGACAAGGACAGCATCATATTTATCCGCCACTCTCAGAGGGAGGACTCTGGTGTTTATGAAATTACCGTCAAAGTGGACAGCTTTGAGGACAAATCTACCATCATGCTTCAGATTGTGGGTGAGTCGCACGTGCTTATGTTTACACACAAACGGCACACTTAGATGCACGTGTGCGTGTGTGAGAGGTGTCAATGTGGACTTATTTCTGAAGTATCTGTTGAATCTGCTCAGCTGGTTGTGCAGCCGGCTCGTCGGTTCTGAGGCTCGTGACTTGCTCGAGCAGAAATTCAAATCAGTAGCCGACATACATCACACCTCCTAACAATGATGACCTGTGACCCTGCTGTCAGCTGCTGCTGTTAAAATGTGTGGCCTCATGCTAGCGGCATTAGCATCCAAATATATGGTTCACTTTTGATCTTGGGAGTAGACACCTTTTATGCTGTTAGTAAAACACTGGTTATGATTTTAATCCTTTATAAATACTTACAGTAATGGTTTTCCTCAGACCGGCCTGGCAGTCCTGCCAATGTGAAGCTGGTGGACACCTGGGGCTTCAACGCTGCTCTTGAATGGACCCCTCCCAAGGATAACGGCAACACAGAGATCACCGGATACACCATCCAGAAGGCCGACAGGAAAACCGGGGTATGACAGATGTATAGCGGGCCAATCACGTTGTCAGACTGTGGGAAGTTGCAGACATAACCAGGTTTACACTCAACGCAAGAGGTTAACAGGAGTCACACCATAGATGCTGTATGTTTTTGATGTATGGTTCGGTGTCAGATTTTGTCTCATTTACGGGGATGGTGCCACCACAACACCTGCTATGTAGAGCAGGTTGGAGACACATGTCTTGTGTATTTTGCCTGTTGATTATATTCCCCATTGTAACAACTTTTTCTTTCATTCGCTGAATGTGTTGGCCGTATTTACATCATTTAATTCACTGTGATATTTATACTCTCTTCATGTTCATCAACCCACATCTGAAAATTGGAAACACAAGTAATGCATGCTGAACAAGCAGAGGTCTTGCAGTTTCCACTTGGGATTATCTGCTAGGGAACATTACAACTATTTAACACCTACCAGGACAGAACGTACACGGCTACATTTGTTGGCGAGGACATATTGTTCACATCCCAACCATCAACTAACTTCCAACCTGAAGATATCAAGTTGATTGATAGCCCACCGAACATGACCGATTCAATAGAGACACATCCAATATAGTTTTCTGTCCATCTGGTGTGTGTGTCCCTCAGGAATGGTTCTCGGTGCTGGAACACTACCACAGGCTAACTGCCACCGTCACAGATCTCGTCATGGGCAACGCGTACTCCTTCAGAGTGTTCGCTGAGAACCAAGTGGGCATTAGTGAGATGAGCGCTGTCACCAAGGGGGTGGCCACCATCCAGAAGACAGGTGACCTCCTTGATTCATTCTTTAATTCCTCTAAGTTCAATGTGTTGATCATAATGGAGAGTTTATGGTCAGTGTTGCGCTACAAGTGTATACTAGCTATACTTTAATGAGCTGCATGAAGTGTATGAAGTGTCTTGAATGTGTGTTTATGAAGCAAAGGCTTGAGGAGTGGAAATGGCTTTGGCACTGCTTCAATCTTAAGTGGGGAGCTCTCTTTGGCTAGTGCTCAGCTACTTCTGAAATGATTTAGAAAAGAGGCTCTGACAATATGAAGACAGACAAAAGAGCAAATGTGCTCTTCGTATGCCTGTGTGTGTTTACCTGTGCCTACCTACCTGTATTTAGGGGTGGGGCTATGGGGGTCGAGTCACTCCACGATGTAATTGGCCGGTGAAAGCGTCAGCCGGGTTTGACTTTCTCGCTCTGCCCCTGTTCATTCTTGATACAACTACTCTGTTGTCACTTCTTCTGTGTGTCGTTATCCCCGTATTTAAACGTCACCCATAACTTCCCTATGAAGTCCAGCCTCACTGCTTCCAATGTGACTAAAATGAACGAAAGATGACTTGCCAGATATAGTGATTGTGAATGAAAGTGATTTTTGACAGTGTGGGAAAGGGGAAGTGACGGAGTAGATTGTACACAGGAAAAAACTAAGACTTCCCAACAGAAAGCAATGAAGTGATGAAAGATCTGTTTCCGTGAACTTTCACCAAATCTTTTAGAATCTTAGTTAAAGCAAAACTGCCAACAAAAAAATGTGGCATACTTTTACATTCAGACACAGTTAACTGTCCTGTGCTGTCAATATTGTTATATCCTTTGCATGAGTACAGACGGGTATTGTAAGAAGTGTTTTGATGAGATCTTGCTCCATGTGTCCACAGGTATCGTCTACAAGCCTCCAGAGTATCCTGAGCGTGACTACAGCGAGGCCCCCAGGTTCACAACACCCCTCATTAACCGTGCTGCCACTGTGGGATACACCACCAAGCTGCTGTGCTCTGTCCGGGGAAGCCCCAAGGTCAGACACTCTTAACTATACACTTTATATAATAATAATACAAAATATAACTATACAGCTGTTCATACACACCTTGCAATTATCATAGAAGCCCATAGATCATTCTGTAGTTTAATGTTTTGAGCCCATCACTCTTACTTCACCATTTCAGGTAAATGTGCCGTTTGTGCTTCTACCGCTATACCTTATTGGTATCCAGGATTACAATAGTGTCCCTAATGCTAATGGTTAGCTTTTTGACCGTATGCTCTCTTAACATACCTCAACAAAGGAGGGCCTGGGGAGAGGTCTAGAAGATATTTTTCACATTGCGGGAAGCTGAATGTTGCGATACATTTGTTGTTCTATACAAGCACACTTTTGTTTTGCCGAGGGACCCTCGTTAAATCATTTGAGGGTGTGATACACTGCTTCAAATGAAGTAATAATGTCCCTGCTATAAACATCCACTGTTTAAGTGGGGCAGGGCTTGCACTGGAATGCCTATTTGAAGTTTCAGTATGTCTCTCACTGCTGCTCTGGTTAAACATATCTTTACAGTTGTCTGGCTGTCGCAGACAGCTTAGGTGGCCGGCCATGGTGGAATTCAGCTGATTATGTGTCCTAGCTGTCCTTGACCACTTGGCAAAGACAGCAGCGGCTGAACAGTCTGCACGTGCCGGTGTATTAGAGACGAATCTAACAGGAACTAATCTAGACTCCAGCTAACATAAGGACTCTAGTGAAGAGGTGCTGGTACCAGTAGATTAAGACATTTCCAGAACTGTCTACTGTATTTGTATGGGTCATACAGTAAAACTCTTGCTCATCACAGGTGTCCGAATTGAGAAGACGCACTATGTCTAATTGCGTCTTAAGTGCATGTCCAGCAGGCAACCGAGTCGTAGAAGCTGTGTGCAAACACTGATCGTCTGTAGGGGACCACAGACAGAAAGACACTCTGTGAATGTGTACTTGCATATGAAACTGCTGTCACAGGTTAACCCCTCTATGTAACAGTTACACACACTTAATTGTAGCTCCTTATACATATCTATACGTCACTTAATTCTAAATATTTACAGTCATATTACATTAAAAAAAAACATTTTAGTTTAATTTACCTCTCAAAGTCTCTATCACCCTGTAATTCATATTCTCTCTGTGTCTCTCTCGCTCCCTCACTTGCTTTATTTATCTCTCTGGACATCCTATAAATTAAAATAGTTCACACTGGGCATTTGTGTGGGAGCTAGAGTGTGTTTATGAGCTCTGGCTCAGAGTCCAGAGTCTTTAAGGACTGCTGAGTGAGGTCCAGCAGAAAAGCCTTTCGTGTGATAAGTTGTCCTGCTGTGTCTGATAAAGAGCTGTCACAAACAGTGGCAGAGGCTACGTGGGTAGCTGTTAGAGAGACTAGAGAGATACGTAGAGAAGACAAAGAAGAGACAACGATAAGAAGTATATAGTCTGCTGTCCTGTCATGGCTAAGTGGAGATGAGGCTGTCACACAGAGGGCACTTACCAGCTGTCCTGCAAAGTTATCAGCGTGACTGAGTTAGCCCTGTGACATCCTCACACATGGATGCCCAAAGACAGAATTGTGATGGGACGGGAAAGAGAGAAAGGAAGATGAACTATTAAGAGCAGAAGAGGTGAATGGATGGGTTAATTAAACAAGACCATGGGCTCTATTTCCGTGCTGGTGTAGACAGCAGTGTCAGACCTGGTATTTTCTTTAGGCTGGGGAACATGAAGATGTGTCACCAAAGAGTGTTAAGATGTTTCAGTCTGGACCAACGTGTTGGTCAGACACAACTGTCCAACATTAACCAACCATGGAAAAAAAACACGAGCTGGGCTAAAAATGAATTAATCAAAATATGTTTCCCATACAACCTCATGCCTTTGCAGACTGATTCCCGGTTGCATGCATTGATGCACCGATCCGTACTATGATGTCATTTGATCATGTATTTTAGTGATACACCAACTCGTTTAAAAAAACTGCAGGTCTCCCAAGATGAACAGAACTAGCAGAACAAGTTCACATCCTGGTGCCTGCATACAAATATAGCACTTGGAGAATAATTTTAAAGAAGTAAATTAATATTAATCTGTGACTCTTTATCAGAGAATAACCTATGTACAAAATGTTTGACCTCCAGTTCTCGGACTTTCTAAAATAGAAGAAAGATCTATTTAGACGACTTGTTGTGCAGAACTAAATATGCGTCATACATTGGTGAGGAAGTGTTGTACAAACCCTTCTGAAATGTCTCAGCTGAGCTGAAATCCAATAAGCAGAGTCACCTTGCTTGAAGCCGGACCATGAGGAAATCCATGCAGGGAGAGTGTCACCGAAGCCCAATGCAGCACATACCTGAGGAGACTTGTATTACTCCCATTCTACCCGACTGTCACACTCAGCACACACTGTGTGAGCTCACAGGAGGACAAGTCATCATTTTGTCCAATGCGGAACAGGAATGACTGAAAGTCAATGTTGTGATAGTAAATGGATATGACTTTAGAATCCACCGCGCAAATGGAAATAAGAGAAAGGCCAGAAACTAAAACTGTTTAATGACATCATTCGAGCATGAGAGCATAGAGCTTTAAAACACATGTTTTTTTAAAATTTAGTACATTTTTTAATGTAATACTGAAATGACAAACCTTAAAATGTACATTCTCATTAACTTACTATGTACCTGTAATAATTTACACAGTCACACTGGATAGTGACCCTAAAAATCAAAAGTTCCCTCTATATCACTACTGATTTTATAAAAATCAGCACAGCTGTCGGTATATTTTCATAACAACTTGTATGGTGAGGAATGTTTAGGAGTTGGTTTTGACACTTCGACAAAACAGGAAAAGGTCTATTTGAGGTAAGCTAGTTGATAAATGTCTCCCTTCACCCTCTCAGCCGAAGGTCGAGTGGTTGAAGAATCAGGTGATCATTGGAAACGACCCCAAGTATCGGCAGAACTCGACACAGGGCATTTGTTCCCTGGAGATCCGTAAGCCCTGCTGCTTCGATGGCGGTGTGTACACCTGCAGAGCCAAGAACGAGCAGGGAGAGGCCGTGGTCTCTTGCAAGTTGGAGGTCAAACGTACGTATCTGATATTTACCTAACAGACAGGAAAGTGGTATTGTGTTGCTCTGAGCAAGAAAACAATTAAGTCCATTTACCAAAATGTAAAATGAATAATTTACATTTTTAAGAACTAGTTGTTGATCCCAGTTAATGATTCCAGTTCCCATGTCTCTGCATTTTAACTAATAATATACCAGAAATGTATTCCATTAAACACCCATTTAAACTGTATATTCCTCTCCTGACAGAGGTTATTCTTCCAGAGGTTGACAAGGTGAAGGGCAAATAAACCAATGCCTAACTCTAGAGGTAAGAAACAGAGAAATATCCACTAAATATTCTTTGATGTGTTGCGTGTAACACTATCACTGCTCCTTAATGCTTTGACCCATGCATGAGCTGCTGATACAGTTGTGTGAGATACAGATTGGCTCTTATGCCAGCTGACCAGCCATGCATTGCAGTGTTCTTAAACTAATAGCATCAAACCAATATAATAATGATAATTTGTCCTTCATTCTTGCCCTCCTCTTGCCTTCTCGTCCGTGCAGCCCTCTTCTGCTCCCTCCTCATCCCTGCTTTCGGATGTGGTAATGTGGCAAAGATTAATGTCAGTCAAATAGAAATACCAAATTTGCTGTTTTTACAGTGTTAATATTTCTATTTATATCCTCAATATTAGGCAGACGCATTTGAGTTTGGGCATTGGCACTTTCATATAAGCTTTCCAAAGGCCCAAGTGGTGTAGCCTTTCACGGAAAGCCAGGAGGATTTACTCACAGTGTAATTTCAACTGCTGACAAGGGAAGACTCATTAAAGCATTTAGAAAAGAGTGCAGTGACGAGAGAAGGTGGCACAATTTAGAAAAAGGAGACAAAGAAATTTAAACGGAGAAGAATGATAAGACAAATGACTTAATATGTTGTTGTGAAGACTAGTTGAAGGTTGTGAATGATAATGGTTTTATCTTACTGTGAAAGACTTGCCACCGCTTCTTTTTGCAGCACTATGAAACACGATCCGTTCATCCCTGCTGTACATTCAAAACATGTGAGCAAGGGGGCAATTAGATTATTTAATACCTTTTTTAAATTGCAGGTCTCTCGTATATATCCCCCCCGCCTCTTAACCTTGTTTCTCTTCCCTCTTACTGACCACCTTCTTAGCATAAGTAGGTCTTCACTAGAGTCTGTGTTGGCCTACACTTCACTAAAACTGTAGACGTGCCGTCGCAGAAGCATAGCACCCAATCTCAGGTTCTCCTCAGATGATCACTGCTCGCTCTATCAGCCCCGTTCATTTGTACTGTTAACACAGTTGGCACCGTAACCGAGAGACAATCGAAATGCTCCCAATCTCGTATTGTGTAATGTAATTATGCACTTTTTAAAGAATGTAGAAGAAACCTCAAATACAAGTGTGAACCTAAATATGAGAGTATTTTTTTTTCCCTTTAAGTTTTTGCTCTCAGGTGGACAAAAAAGATTGTTGGGTCATTTTGTACTTCAATGAATGGATGAATGGGACTTTGATCATTCTGCACGAGTTGTGTGTGAGTTTGTATACAGATGTTTTGCAATGTGGCCCCTATTTACTTAAAGTCATCAAGACTTTTTTTGATTCTCCATTTACCTCGATATGCAAGAAAAACTAAGTTTTCTTCAAGAATTCAAGGTAACAGAGGGTCTGTAATTGATATACAAGTGGTCATTTTGTGAGTCAAATATCCCTTTAACCTTGCCTATAGAGTCTAAATGTGTCATCCTGGTCGTTGACTTCATCAAATAAACAGGGTGAAGTTGTTATGCTACATGCACACAAAAACTCTGACCTTTAGTGCGGTCAGGGACAAGTATGTGTTCACACTATACTGCAAATGGGGTCACATGCCTGCCTGAGCAGCCCCCCAGCGTGGCTCAAGTGATCCCATCTCACCGCTTCCCCGATGTGCTGTGATACATTCACACCTGTATTTACAGCTGTCCACTTGCGATCACATTACCAAAGATTCATATTCATGTCAAGTGTAAACTGCGGCGTGCAGATGATGTAATCGTGCTTGTGAGTTTTGGGACGCTGTCCCATCAGACACAGTGATGTTACTCCAGATGATTTGACACTAAGCCAAACTCCTCACATTACCGGCAGTCAACAGGTGTTTAGTGGAGGGCTTTGAGAAGAAGGGAGAATTGGCTAAGAGGGCAGAAACCGAGCCAGATATACTTGATGCACAGAGGATCTGTCAGACACACCGATAAAAAAATGAATCCATACACACTCTCTCTCAACATATTCTTGGCTGAAGTGATTCTCACCATCTCACGACCCCATTGAACTCTTCTTTTGTTATTATTTTTCCACCAGTAAGAAATCCAGGTCTTATGTTTTTAAGGTAAGTTTGCGTGTGTGTGTGTGGCCAGCATGTTTTACCAATCTTTATGGGGACATAAATCTGTTAACGGTCACATTGTGGGGACTCCCGTTCCTTATGGAACAAAATGCAGGTTCCCAAAACATAAGTCATTATGTTTTAGAATGAAGACTCTATTTAGGGTTAATTTAAGTTTAGGTAAGGGTTGGTATTAGGCTGGAAATGAATGTAAGTAAATGAAAAGTCCCTGAAAGTCATGAAAAAAACCCTGTGTGTGTGCATAATGATTCCTTCTAACCATTTCTGTGTCTCTCGTATCTTGTCCAGAGTGTTTGAAGAGGAGAGAGAAATATTAATTGCAGTCTGTGCAGCAGTGTGTACATAATGAAGAAAGGTAAAGAACAACAAACCAACATCTCCATATCGATTTCCATCCCGACTCCCCCACTCCTCCCAGTATGCAGGGAAGACCCGCGCCTCCCAACCTATCCCAGTTTGTAAAATGTTGTATGTTATTTATGTCAGTGACATGTATGTTAGGATATATTTACAATGTTTTCTTTCTGCCTGTATGCTGTTTGTTACAGTGTATAGATGTACGACTCAATAAAACAGTGCAGCCTTGGACATGCTATGGCATTGACTGTATGGATGTTTAATAAAAAAATGTATTTTATTATGTATTATGTGGATTTTTACACACATTTTAAACATTGCTACACATAGTTTTATGATAGACAACATTGTAGGTTAGGTTTAGATGCAAGCTTTTGTCATTATACAACACAACTCGTCAGGTCTGCTGTGCTCTGGCCTGGCAAGGTGGCAAGGTGTAATTATGATTTGTCCATTACAAACAAATGTTATTGCATGGCAGATAGTTTTGGATTCATCTGCCAAGGTTTTAATATTGTCTCTTAGATATTTGGCATTGGAATTTTTGTTTGTTTTGCTCAAATCATCGACATGGCACAAGAAAATCAACAGAAACACAAGTATCCGCATGACTATACCACCCGTGGGTATTTTATGTTTTGTGCAATTTGGTTGAACCTTTTAGAGCCGCCTTTCAAGCCCACGGGTGAAGATGAGTATTCATTTTAAATTGCTTGAAAGGCGGCTCTAAAACATTTCACAAAAGATGGCAGCTACAATCAGCTTTCATTCTTCATAAATTCCATATTCTTTTTTTGTGTGTGTGTGTGTGTGTTTTTTTTTAACAAAACTCCTGTCTGAAGCACCTGTGTATGTTTTGTATGGCCAAAAAATGACACCCATAGGTTGATCTACACTTATTGATAAGAATGTGCTCAGCCATAACAAATAATAAATAACAATTCTGTGTTTGGATACTAATACAATCTCACTGCTATTTTTTTTTACATAGATTTGTGTAAAAAACAGGTGATGTATCCAGTTATAGTCAATATTATTTTAGTATTCATATTAATCTTTTTGAATGTGTTTTGCCATAGCTACAGGTCAGAGTCTTGACTGGTCAGAGTCTTGACCGTGCACTCTAAAAAGCCCAACTTCAAATTTGTTGTCCTAACACATTTTTTTAAGTTGAGTCAACAAATAGCGTTGAAAAAAGTTGAACTAACTCAAAATCTCAATTTTACTAATGAGGAGTGGAATCCACTGAAAATGTTAAGTTGAGAAAACTTAGTATAGTGAGTTGGGCATCTACTGAGGTAACTAAGACCACTGTGCATGTGTCAGTAAACACACAAACACACATAAATAAAACATATATATATATACTACTTTAATATTATATTTTAAATAATGAAATAAATATTAAAATATTTTCTTTAGCCCCTGTTTAAGATACATTGATTTGATAATACCATTGTTTCTTTATTATATTTCGATAGTTTTTCAGATCTCATTTGATTTTTACATCTTAATCTTAAACTGCTGAATGTCTGTTGACAATACATGTTCAATAAAGCGAGAGAGAAGAAAAAACCGCCAACTGCCGTAAAAGAAGCAGAAGAAGAAGAAGCAGAAGCAGAAGCAGAAGAAGAAGAAGCAGAAGAAGAAGAAGCAGAAGCAGAAGCAGAAGAAGAAGAAGCAGAAGAAGAAGAAGAAGAAGAAGAAGCAGAAGCAGAAGCAGAAGCAGAAGCAGAAGCAGAAGAAGAAGAAGAAGAAGAAGAAGAAGAAGAAGAAGAAGAAGAAGAAGAAGAAGAAGAAGAAGAAGAAGAAGAGATTCAAATATCCGTCTACCACTGCGCATGCGCACTTCCGCATGAGAGAGCAATTTCGCGCCGGTCAACGCCAGCTCAAGTGTTTCTGCAGAATGCCGTCTACCTCCCGCACCACTTAACCAGGTAAGACTGTGTATGTTCAGTGCGTTAGCTAACGAGCCAGTCAGATAACCTGTTGATTTTGAATGCCAAAGTTAACATTACGAAGTTCATAACGTGACAGACACCAGCCTACTTTTCACGTGTTCATAACGTCATGTGTAATTTTACGATAAGGACCCGCTCGTGTTAGTTAGGTTAGCTAACATGTTGCTGCAGTGCCTCGCAGTACTTTAGCGTTGGTGGCGTCGGGACTGCCTCTAGATTAGAGGCTCTAGTTCACTCTTTAGTTACCCGCGCGTAGCATTCAGGGGCACTAGATAGCGACCAGGACCTGGACGGTTGTGCCGTTGGCACCTGTTCGCTCGCAGGGACCACGCGAGTCGCCCGCGAGGCATAGAACACATAGAATATAGAACACATTTTGAGCTACGTCAAAAATATATTTGTTTTTATCAACCGACCTGTCTACATGGTCGCGTTACAACTCTTCTCTGTAACGCCATGCACACAGACACGGGCGGGCACACAGGTGAACACCCAGTGGACAGAGAGAGCAGCGAAAAATACGTTGCGTGCTTTTCACAATGAGATTTGCTGCGTTAAGCTATTACTATTTTAAGCTATCAGCTATCACTTTTAAAGCAGTAAATGTATTGCTGCAGCGTGGAGCTCCATGAATGGACGTTTCTCTCTTGAGACACTGCAGTGACAAAGCCTGCACACTTTGTGGTTGACATTAAATTGAAGTTAAAGTTGCATCATTGTTTCTTTTATATGCAAACTGTTTTGTATGTTTCTAAAAGTGCAACTCTGCAAATAATAAGTGGATTTAGTGATATTGTGTTCAAGTTTAATTTTTTGTGTCATTCTCCAAATTTATTTTGTATTATGTCAAATTTTTAATCTTCAATTTGTATTTTTCAGATGACAGATGTCCTTGCCCACAAAGTGTACAGCTCTGCGAGGTCTACCTTTCATTGTGAAGGAGAAGCCGGACGGCTTGCTAAAGACATGTCTGGTAAGACCAATTTGTCATTAAGGTTGCACATTGAGCAAGAACACACTAATGCAAACTTTCATCAAACCCTCATTTCTACTTCACTGTTACTTTGTTAATCCATCTAAATATTTTAATAAGTGTAACTTGTATAGTTTTTAATTTTATGTAATATCGCCAATACTGGCAATATTACTGTAGCATCAAGGTTACAAGTGAGTGTAATGCCTGCATCACATGAATTTTGTAACAGCAATTCTCCTTCAAATTTACATTTATAATTCCAAGCCCAAATTGGTCATGGGTTTTGAGAATGATGCATATACACATTTTGTCAGTATTTAAATTACAAAGTTATTCTGTCAGTACATTTTCAAAGTTGAAGTGCACTTTTGTTGAGCTAATCTTTTTGAGAAAATAAAACAAAAACCTTTACATCAGCACCCTTTGCCGCTAATACTCTTTAGGGTGAGAATCTGGCAGATTTGGAATGGTAATGTCCATTGTTTTATGGCAGATTTGTTCCAGTTTAGGTTTTTGTCACTTATTAAATTAAAGGGAGCCTGTACCGTGAGAGCAAATGTTTCCCTGTCTTTTGCTCAATTTATTTAATTTAACAGACTATGACGATTTAAATACTATAATACTAATGTGTAGGAGGTGACTCTTGTATGAAAGTTTTATATTTTAGTTTTCAAAATCTGCATGAAAATGTATTTTGGCTTTTAAATTGTATTGTTACAGAATGAGAAGGAAAGATGAAAACTTAAGAGGCGGTGAATATTTATTATTGTCTCTGTATGCTTGTTTTTGTGTAGAATACAGACCCAAAGGAATCTTATGTGAAAGAAGTTGAACTGGGACTACTTACTGAAGATGACGTTGGGACGGTCCGCTCAAGTCTAACAACACTAAGCATCGCCCTGATTACTGAGAAACGGATTGTCATGGATGATATATGCGACATCCCAACTGCATTTGCCCTTTTGTTTGGACTCATCTATGCTCTCAACCTGGAGTATCCGAAAGACATGAGGTACACCTTCGAAGTAATTCAAAGTTGTTCATGAACCTTGGTACCCAGTGCTCTGCCCGGGTTCGGTCCTTAAAAAACAGTCTGCTCAAGTAGCCTGCCATATGTAAACCCCGCCTATGGTCTTGGCTGGATTTTGAGGGGGGTAAGAGTTCAGGTTGCAGTTGTCTTGTTACAGACAATACATTTTGTATGTCCATTCATTGTAAAAACAATACAACTATGTCCCACTGTTGATAGTGTACAGTGCCCATAATGATAAACTGATATTGGAATCAGCATTGGTACTGTGTATGTTAAGAAAGCATAACTTGTACTAAATTGTTGTTTTTTGCATCCTAACAGTTCTTGTTAAGATATTGCAGTTTTAAACAGTAACTGGATGGATAGATGCATAGATGATGGATAGATGCATGGATAGGATAGGTTTTTAAGCCATTTTATACCTCCCACCAATGGGCCTGACTAGACAGTCTATTATTACAACAAAATAAAAAAAAATGTTCCTGAATAAAACTGCAACCTGCACCAAAACCATCCTAAATCAGACCAGTTTCAAGGGAATGCCATTGTCCTTCTGTGTTTTATATATGTTCCATCATATACAATGTTCCAAAGCTTGTATCAAGGCCTTGATTTTTGGATTTCATTTTTTTTTTTTTTTTTGCAGCCATTTGGATTTGATGTCTATGTTCAAGTGTTGACACCTGGAATTTGTATAGTTATGCAAACAAATGTTTACTTGTTGTTAATAAACATTTTGTGTTTGAAGAAGTTTGTTTTGTTTAACTGTTGACTTTTCCAAAGAAAATGGTGTACATTTTTAATTTATTTAAATGAAGGCAACGTTGCAAAGAATTGAGTGTACTCAACTAATGGGCAGTGAAATTTAGTAACGACACTTTAAGTTTGAAGTAAGTTTTCTCAACGATAAATTTAAAGTTATGTTAATTTATGTTTTCAATCTACAATAACACACAATTTCAAGTTTCTCCAACTTAATATTTTAAGTGTTCTGAACTTAAGTACATGAGTAGATGTGACTATCAAATCAAGTAGTGGTAACTTAAATACATAAGTAGGTCTGACTAGTAATGTTACGTTTGACAAACTTAAGATAGCACTTTGAGTGAACTTCTTATTATAAGTTGACACAACTTAGTTGAGTGAACTCAAAAAGGCTTTGCAGCTGGTTGCCTCACTTTTTTAAGTTGACTCAACTTTTTTTTTTTTAGAGTGTGGATAATTAAATGTTCTGTGTAATACTGACATCTTATGGTGAGTATTGTGAGAAAGAAACATTACAGATCGGCGTTTCATCTTGACACGCAACATCTCTACCTTACAGGAAGTCATACTTTACCGCAGAAGGCATAACAACTTCAGCACTTACTTTCCTCTGACGTAGTCCCTCTTGATTACCACTTGACAAAGTGCATAAACATTTGATTTTAAAATGTGTATTTATAGGGGATTCAGTGGGAATACTGTTAATTATATGCGTATGTCTAGAGAACCACTTTGAGCTGAAGAGACAAGGTTGTTGCTATTGAGGTTATGAGTTCACAGAAGTGTACAAAAAAGAAACATGCATCTTCCGCTCATGTTCCCCAAATCACTTCACACCCAGAGGTTAAAACAGGTCTACTCTGAGACTGCACCAAGCTATAATGGTAACATATATTATGTAGTTTATAGTAAGATAATCTTGACTGAACCTTTCTTGCCTTCTTGAACCCAATGAAGACTACAAGCCCAAAATGTGTTGGCCTCACAATATAATATAGTTCTACATACTAGAAAGTGTCACAGGAGTTTTGACCTCTTCTGACTAGTGGCCTGTTGCTGAGTCACAGTACTTTATGAACACAATATTCTTTGGGAGTCTTCTCAACACATTAACGTTCTTGCACGTTGTTTCATTTCCCTAAACCGTCCCTGTGACTTCAGCAGAAATCCACAATTTAAATTCATGTTGAGAACACAGGCATCTAAATGTGGTTGACCAAAGCATTTCCTGTTGCTTCAATAAAAAGATGAACAGATATTAGAGACAGGAAAGCTGCTGCCCTGAGGTGAGTTCAAAAACAAAGTTGTGACACACGCCCATAGCGTGCAGTCTATTTCCTTTACTTCACTTCACTTCACTACACGTAAATGACTCAACTCGGCAGCACAGCCTCTACATGTGCAGATCAATGAAAAATGTGGCTTGTCAAGGTCTTCAGTGTCATATGTAAGTTTTTTTTTTGGCAATTGCATTTATTTTTTGTGATGATTTATGTTGTAAAAACAATATTTCTGTGTACATTTAAATGTGATTCCCAATGAACATGTATTTCAATTTGTTTTGACAGATTTCACTGCATGTGCAGCTCAGGATTCCAATATTGGTAAGAAACATGTTTGACACACAAATATTACAATGTTTTATTGCATTGATTTAAAATAGCTAGTTTTTCACATTTTCTTGTAAAAAAAGAAGAAATATTAATTATTAGATTTTAGTACGTATATTCAGTTGTGATTGTAAACTAAAAATCCTGTTATTAAGAAGTTAAATGTGTACTGAGTCAGTGCAAAACAATATTGAGGAAGTACAACATTAAGGGAGGCTACATATAGAACATGCAGTACTTTGTTCTCATAAGTCTGGGACTTCCTAAAATTGCACCAACAAATGCAAGTTCTTATTTCAGTATTCTGTGGTGCCATTGTTATGCTTTTACACGGTTATGCTTTCTAGATATTGTCCATCTAATGTCCCATCTTGTGTCATCCAGTATATTGTTGGATAAAATAACACAATATACTGGCAAATCTACATGCAGTGTGTGCTATTGCTAAGAAATGTTTGTATTGTATTAAACTGCATTATACTGTCCTATAGTCTTTTTATTTGAGTTGTGTTACTTTCTATTGCAGGATGACAATGTTTTGTATATTTCAACCTATATGTCAACTTGATTTAAATTAATTAGGTTTATTTTTATTTGTGTTTTGAGTGTCCTTTTTGTAGGTGTCATACAGAATTACATCAGATAATTTAGGGCTGCATGAATGGTTGTTTTCAATATTGATTCATTTGCAGATTATATTTTTTAATGGATTGCTTGTTTTGTTTTTAAAATGTATTATTTCCTACAACTGAAGGGGATGTACTTGATCTGCTTGTCGACCAACTGCCCAAACCCAAAGATATTCAGTTAGCTGTCATGTAAGAGAAAGAAAATAAATAAATCTTTACATTTGCGGAGCTGGAACTAGTGAATGTTTGGCATTTTAGTTTAAAACATGACGGAAACGATTAATCCATTATCAAAGTAGTTGCAGAATAATTATCTGTTGATTGTTTCATAGATTATTTGTTCCAACTGTAAGTTCATTGTTGCTGCTGTTTACATCTTCAGAGTGTACAGTTAGAGAACATATGTCGGCTTTTCTGATCTATATTCTGATCTCCACATGTCTCCTGTCATCCAGCAGTACCCACGCTCGGAGATGTTACTTCAACCAATCCTTTGCCGACGACAACAGAGGCTACAACGATCTATGGTGAGATTTTTAACCTCAGGTTTGCTGTAAACATAAATCTAAAAGAATAAAAAGCATGTTCAAGAAATCATGTAGATTTTTATTAGAAAGATGTTACTTCCGGATATAAAGTCTGTATTTCAAAAAGTGATAGTTATTTCAAAGTTATATTGCACATTTCCATATAACATTGACTTTGTATAGTTAAATCTACAAACACAGATGAATGAGAAAGCTAAAAGTTAAAATGATGATATGGTTTTAACAGTAAGACTTCCAAAATGAATCATCATGTCAATTGTGAAATCAGCATGGGCGTTGTTTTTGCACTCATTTAATTTTTCCGGTTTGGTGGTTTGTAACTCTTAAGACATCGTTATCTTAATGTGTCTCTCGGCCTTTTAGAAGAAGTCTGTTAAAGTTTCAAACTAAACTGTTTAACCGCTGAATTAAGATATATTATTCAAATATGAATGATACATAGTTCAATTTACTCCATAAGCATGTGTTCTAAAATAATTGAACTGCATTCTGTAATGTTGTGTATTTTAAAATAATATGTGTCTAAGAGATGAGATCAATTGTATCATACATATAAATTTTAAAGCTTTATGACATGATTTTCAAATGTTTTTAGGACCAAAAATGTTATGAACAAACTTACTGTGGACTGAATCGTTCACAGGAAGTAAGGCTCCTGATTCCAATGGACCTAACTAAATGTGCATGGCTATTTCAGCAATGTGTTATTTCTGAATGATATAATCAATCATATCTTTTAATTCACCTCCAGAGCCTCCTTTACCATCTCTGCAGCTACATTCAGCCTGGCCCAATGTGTTCCCTTCTGAGAAAGTGGAGTTCAAATGTAGTGTCACTGGCAGCGCTGACTGGACCTTCACTTGGTACAGAAATACACAACAAGTACAAGATCCAGATCCAAATGTGTCTTTGTCTGCCGAGGGATCAACGCTTACAATCACAGCAGCGACACAAGCATACCATGGGGATTATTCCTGTAAAGCTCATCACAAAACATTTGGTGTTACTACTAAAAGCAATAATTCAATCAAACTCACAGTTTACGGTAAGTTTGCTCACACATGTTTGAGTTGAATTTCGAGACAGCGTGTAACATAAGATAATTAAAATGGTACATTGTTCTTCCTCCTGTCTTATTAGCGAACAAGCCCAAACCCACTTTGACCAGAAGTTTAACCTTTGACAAGATGTTCCCTGGAGAGTTAATTACCTTCACATGCAAAGTTGATATCTCCTCTGGATGGGAATACCTCTGGTACCATAATGGAACCGATGCAATTCAAACTACTACTACTGATACGTATACCATAGCATCCCTAGATCATCGTAACAGTGGACAATACCATTGCAAAGCCAAGAGAGGCAAACACCCCTTCTTCACAGAAGAGAGTGACACAACAGCTCTGCAGGTCTCTGGTAAGTTTACCTGAGAACTGTATCATCACTTTACTTCAGTCATTTCTTAAGAGTACTTTTATCTGTGAAATGGAAAGTTTAAATAACTAATGATGCGCTTAACATGTATGTGCTCCTGTCTCCCATTCTTTTGATGCAGTAAGTCATTTTAATTGGGTGTTATACTAAATTCCTACCAAGATTTTGAAGGATTTTAAGATTTTCTTTGCTCCATGACTTTTCAGACCCACCTAAACCATATTTGAAACTGCTGAGTTCCTGGCCAGATGTGTTTGAAAATGAGACGGTGGAGTTCAGTTGTGAAGTCGACAGCACTGACTGGACGGTCACCTGGTACAGAGACCAGAACAAACTCCAGGAGGACGACCAGGTGTATATAGCGGACTCATCCCTCAACATCGCTTGGATCAATCAAGACTATGAAGGAGGCTATGCCTGCAAAGCTCACCTAACATTGAGGAAGGTCAAGTCTGGATTCAGCAACACAGTTGATGTCACAGTTTATGGTGAGCCTTCGTGCCTCTGTTTAGAATGACTTATGTTTAGAATGAATTATTTTAGCATACTTAAAGAAATATTTTGGGATATAAGATATTTCAGTATTGTGTATGTGTTAAGTAAGACGATACCACCAACAGCCAGTTAGCTTAGCTTAGCCTTGCTCTGCCCCAAAGCTAGCATAACCTGCCTACTAGCACCTCACAAACCCAAACTGTACATATGTTGTGAACTGCCTTTCTGTTTTAGAAAACACACCAACACCAACGTTGAACAAGGTCCTTGGTTTTAACCCGATGTATGTTGGAGAAACCGTGAAGTTAAATTGCAGCGTAAATGTGGCCTCTGGCTGGAAATATCAATGGTTCGAAGATGGAATTGAGCTTCCTGCCAGCACTGAAACCAACAGCATCAATCTGGCGCTTTCTGGTCAGAGGAAATATAGCTGCAAAGCCACCAGAGGTAAAAACGTTTCAACCGACTTCAGTGAAGAAATACAACAAGATGTACATGGTAGGTAAAGACAGAAAAGTCATCCTATTTAAAGCATTGTGTTTAATACAATGTGCAATTGTTTGTTTGTTGTAAATATGTAAAATACTTTTACTAAAGGCTTACAAAACCTCCAGGCTGACATTGAATTCAGCGAAACAACGTTTTGAGAGCAGCCTGCTTCCGTTATTTTGTGCATTTTCTGTTGAAACAGGATGTTGTGGTGTAGCATGATGCAGGGAGGGAAGACTGAGTCAGAAGTATGTATGTATGAATATGTACAGTACACTAGCAGTGGTATATTACTTCTGGCGAGAAAAGATGACTTAAGTATTGTTGGCTAACATATGAATATACCACCATTAACTGCTCCTTTCTAACGTTCACTCATGCCAACATTTCAGTTTATAGTTATATATTGTTATATATTTTAAGGCATTTTTGTTTTGCAAACGAGACTGGTCCCTGCTTGTTTCCCTCATGGTAACACTTGATTAAGTCGGTGCTTTTTGTCATTTATTATCCAAACCATGTTGTGGTTTGAGTCAAAAGCATCTACATTATTGTACCTTTAAGGTTAGTTGGGCTGTCTTTACACATTGAAGTTTTAATAATCTGATTTGATTTTTTCAGACAAATTCATGAAGGGTATTTTTTTTTTTTAAATCTCTAAATAAGGTTATCTCTAAGGATATGATGTGTGTCTCTCTCTTTTTAGAAATTCCTGTTCCATCTCTGGAGCTGATCACTACATGGTTCGACGTGTTCCCCACTGAGAGTGTGAAGTTCAGCTGTGGGATGAACGGCAGCGCTAACTGGACCTACACGTGGTACAGAAACACACAGGAGGTCCACGCTGATAATGTTGTGAATGTTGTGTCTGACTCAAATGGAGCGACTCTTTCCATTCGCTCTGCTTCTGCTGAACACACAGGACTATATAACTGCAAGGGCCACCTGAAGGACAGGTCTGTCAACAGCAATTTTAGTTCTGCACAGCATCTCAGTGTATACAGTGAGTTTTCTCTTTTTAATTTGACATAAAAATACTTATTTTGCCGGAGAATTTAAGATAAGATCAGTTTTAGCTACAAAGAAACCTGAGAGCAGCAGGTTAGGGAGGGATGCATATTTGTTACAATGCAATGTCATGTTTTCTTACCTTCAGAAAAGAAACCCCAAATCACACTGACGCGAGATCCAGCGTACGAGGTGATGTTCCGTGGAGAGTCGGTCTCGTTTAGCTGTCACATCAATGAGTCTTTTGGGTGGACGTACATTTGGTCCAAAGACAACGCTCCACTCTTGGCGTCTAAAAGCAAGTATTCTCTCAACTCAATTGAACCAGCAAATCAAGGGGTGTATGCATGCCAAGCAAAAAGAGGCAGTGATCCAGCCTTCCTCACGGACCGGAGCCAGGCTATACGCCTTAAAGTTCAAGGTTTGTTTCTGTTAACTTCCATTACTAGCTGGTCAGATGATTTATGAATTTATGAACAGTTTAATCTTAACAACTGTTGATGTTCCCTCTCTGTGTATAGGAAACCAGCCTAAGCCCGTAATGACTCAACAGCCAGATGTTAAAGAGGTGTACACTGGAGAGTCGGTGTCCTTTGAATGTAAAGTTGAGCTCTCGTCTGGTTGGAGGTTTCACTGGTTCAAAGACGGAACGCAGCTTCTGGTCAACAGCAGTAGCTTTAACATCAGTGACGCCGATTCAACGAGTGGTGGGACTTTTGAGTGTATGGCCATAAGAGACAAAACAATGTACAGTTCACAGCACAGTGATGGACGGATTTTACGTGTAGCTGGTGAGCCAAAGAAAATTACTGTATGTCAGGTGTACGAATCAGTTAGGAAGAGGATGAACTTAAGGATTTAAAAAAATGCTCATGTGTCTCTTTCTCTCCAGCAATTCCTGTTCCATCTATAAAGTTAATCACTCCGTGGTTTGACGTGTTCCCCACGGAGAGTGTGAAGTTCAGCTGTGGGATGAACGGCAGCTCTGACTGGATTTACACGTGGTACATATACACACAGGAGGTCCAGGCAGATCATACTGCATCCTTTGGTTTAGATGCAGCTACTCTCTTCATCAGTTCTGCTTCAGCCTCACGTCGTGGACAATACAAATGTACAGCTAAACTCAAGAGCCGGTCTGTAAGCAGCATCTTCAGTGAAAGACTAACTCTGGATGTTTATGGTGAGAATCCTTTTCCTTTTTACTTTGATCCATTTCTTTCACAGAATATTTTTCATGACATCTAACAACAAACCACTTATTTTAGCTCAATTTCTGTCTCTATTTACATAATTGTTAGTTCAAAAAGTTGTTAGTATGCTAATCAGATTTGGCTAATTTTATGCCTTGATTTCAGACATCAGAGTTTGGTTAAAGGAGTGGTACTTTTACATTGCTTGTTTATGATTTTTTTCAATATGCTATATGACATTTTGACATACTTTAATATTGAATGTTTTCTTTTTGACTGAATTTCAACATAATATACTTTGGCTTTTTAATATATTTTTTTCAACATAATATATACTCTTACATTTTTATTACTTTTTTACACAATACACTTTGACTTTCCTGTGATTGTTTTCAACATACTACTGTACAACACTGACATATGATATATAATTAAAAAATGTATGTTTTTTTTATCATATATATAAACCTACTATCTACATTAACATACATATTCCAAGCTAACTGTTTCCCTCTGCTTCCAATTATGCTGAGCTAAGATAACTATGTCATGGATGCAGCTTCACTTTCTTTGGGATAAATTCTGGGACAGCAGTAGAGGTTCAGCATGTCACAGAAGCTATTTGAAGTGTCCAGCTGCTCCTGGCTGTGCTGTGTACATGAAAGTGCCGTGATACTCATTTTCTATTTCCCCACAGATACAAAACCAAGAGTCACACTGATGCAGAACCCCGTACACCATGTGATGCATACTGAAGATTCAGTATCCTTTAGCTGTCACATTAATGTCTCTTCTGGATGGAAGTACCTGTGGTTTAAAGATGGCCGTCTACTCAGTGAATCTGGGAACAATCACACCATCAAATCTGTTGTGAAAACAAACACCGGATCATATCAATGCCAAGCTAAAAGAGGAGGAGACACAGTTTTCAGCTCAGACCAGAGTCAGGCTGTGAAACTTGATGTTGAGGGTACGTTTTTGTTGACTTCCTTCTGACATTTTTCGGTGTGTGTTAAAGGTGTTCATCACAGTTTTGATTGTGTTTTTACAGAGCGCCCAAGGGCTGATATAATCCTGTTAACTGGCTGGTCCGAGGTCTTCTCCACTGACAGCTTGGTGCTCAGATGTGGGGTGCCCGGAAATCAGGACATGTGGAACTACACATGGTAATACCAATACAAAATACCAGTTAATACTATAGAGTAACATTCTCTAAATACTGTGTGTGTGGATTCTTACCTTCTCACAGGTTTAAAGAGGGGCAACCAATCAATCTTCCGTACTCTAAGAGACATACAGTCACACCACAGAATGACCCTGAGCAGAGCCTGTACACCTGCCAGGGCATTCGCACCGGTAGACCATCTTATTCAAGAAGCAGTGATTCTTTCAAGACTAAAAACCTCCGTGAGTATACCTGAAGTTTTGAAATTATGAGTTTTTACCCTGCACATATTCTGTCTCACTTTAATTCTCTGTTTTTGATATATATTTTTTCTCCAGTTTTGAAGAGGAGGGTGCTTCTTTCCATCTCCGGCTGTATCTTCTTTGGCATGATTGCCGTCTTCCTTGGATGCATTGTCCTCAGAGTGCTTCGCAAACCAGGTTTTGCTTGAGTTTTTTTTTTTTAACTTTTTGATTGCATAGATTTAAAAAAGTCTTTAATAAATCAGCTTTAATCAATATGATAAAAATGGAATTATCACCAATATCTGCAGCTACCCTTAGCTTTAGGGACCAGTTTAAGATAGTTCAGCTCATTGTTGATCTCTCCGGCGGGCAACTGTTTTGGGTCACTTTTACCACTCTCACAGTGTCGGAAGTACAGTAGCGTTAGGCAAAAAGTTCCCACACTACTGGTCAGCACCAAATGACAGAAAAAAAAGAGAGACAACAAAAAAGAAAGAGTAAGGCAATGAGATAAAACGGTGATGAAATGTCAAACCTTGTTTCAGCTTTGTGGTTTTGCAGGTTAAAATGTGACATACTGACAGCTTTATAATATAAATCTCAAATTAACAAGCAAAACCTTGTTATGATGACCTTTTTTCTTTTGTTTTTTTACAACATAGCTGATGGTGAAGAGAGGACAGAAGAGGCCGAGCTCTTTCTCTCCATGGCTCAGCTTAAGGACCGTGATAGTACGTGAACAATAGCTCTCGTGGTTTGGGGTTTTGGTTGTAACGTCAGCTTAGGCTGCAGATGCAGCCCCAGCAATGATTCATATCTGGGCTATTTTTAAAATTACCATTTGTGAAACTCCAAGTTAGAGTCTGATTTTCATAGTTTGCAGAAAAGCGTTGGTGCTCTTGTGTGAAAGTTCCTTCCTCCCTCCTACAGATGCAGCTTGTCCACTGGTTCAGTACATCACCGATACGGAACTGAATGCTACATTTAAAGGTAAAACCTACAGATTTTTTTAAAGCTAGATACAATATGCACGCGTGTTGAAAGTTCCTTAAGTAACTTTTAAACAATCTGACCCACAGAAGCTGACGAGAATGGCACAATTTCTAGTGAAACAATACCGTTGCCAATAACCTCACAGGAGGACCAAGGTAATAAAGTACAATTTTAAAAAAGCATCTTTGTGAAGAAAGACGCTAGGCCACTTTCTTCATAACTGAGACACAATATTTTTATAATCCATGCTTTTTCATGTCACCTTTCATGTATTTCCAGATGTGACAAGTGAGAGCCAAGATGCAACAGAAAAGAACGGTGGGCTGGTTTCCTTTAAATAATGAGTCATGATGCTCTTTTTTCACCAGTTTAGCAGATACTTATTAATACGTCTATAGACTGATTCGGCCCTGTGAGTCTCTAACGAGCATTTGGATGTCTTAAAACTGGGGAGAATCTTGCTATTGTGTGATGCTTCATGATGATTACCACTAGCGGGGTCAGCAAACTTGTCTGCAGTGAAAAGTAAATTCGATATGATTCGTCCTCTGGGGACTGTAAATGTACCAAATTTAATGGGAAATAAAACCATTGACGATAAATTGCACCCTGGACCAACAGGCATGTCATATAAATGTGTACATATGTTTTGCACTGAATATAGCATAATACTGTTGTAATTGTACATATTTTAAATCACATGATTTTAAATGTTAAAGGCACAATTACGATATGAAACATTATTTATGTAAGAAACAATCATATATATTGTTAGGTTGTGTAGTTTCTCAATTATAAAGAATTTAGAACTTTGTCTGTGTCACAATTAGCGCTATAAAATCAGCAATAATAATATTAAATGGTAATAATAATGATTCAGATATGACTGTGATGATGATGTACACGTACATGTAGTGAATGAACGGTATGGGTGCTATAAATAGCCACAGGCGTAGGTAAGCATCCCAAGTAATAACAGCTGTTGTTTTTACTAGCTAATCTCCAACAACTGGAGGAGCAAGTGCAAATATCAGCAATCCAATGTTTGTTTAAGGGTGTTTGTACATCCATTAAAGTGTAAAAATGAGTGGATTGGAGGCTCATGATTATAGATCCTTTATGATTGAGATTTATAAAAGAGTCAACCATATATGCAGATTGTTAAATCTGGCAAAAAGAATGCATTCACATATGTCTGTCTTTGTGTGTACTATAAGTCGTGTATTTTATGCATATCGCCCCAGATGTGAGTAAATGTAAGTTTATCTTATTTAATATGAAATGTTTCAGCAATGAATGTTACTGTTTTCTTCTTCTAAATGATGTATGTATCTACAGTAGTGGATGCTATTTGCCATTCAAGCATGATGTGTCTCCCTATAAAGTTTTCAGAATAAAAAATACAAAATTGTGCCTTCAATGTTCATTCTAGTGAATACTGTGATTTAACAAATAGGTCGATTTGTGGTTCAGTCGATGGGAAGATCTTGTCCATCATGTGCACCTATAGCAAAAGAAACACGATCATTATCCAGACAAACTTTAAAATCTAAGGTTTTTGGGCATTATTTTACCCAAAGAAGCATATAGGCCATATAGAACACATAGAATACTTACTGAATCACTTCTACTTGAGGATGTCAGCCAGTTTCTCATTATAGTAGTTGTAGTTCTCCTGACAATCCTCCCAGGGTGCAAAGCTCTCTTCCTCCTTCTCCACATACGTTTCCCAAACATGCACGAAGTCGGACGGCTTCATCATCCGCAGTTTGCAACCAGCCCTCGCCAAAGCCCGGAGCCCTTCGACTATCTCCGGCTCCTCCCACTCGAAGAGACGGGAGAACAGCATGCAGAGACGAACCTTCTTGCGCTGCTGGAGGACGTTGGCCACCTTGGCTGTACAAGCCACACAGGGACTGGATGAAACATACCATGTGACTTCATACTCCTGGGAAGCATTAGGGAGCACCTGGAAAAGAAACAGGTGAGGATTAACGGAGGCACAGAGGAGAAAGATTATATTACGTAAAGAATTATCACAAAAGGAACTGCTGACAAACTAATGAAAATCCAACCCTCAATGGGGTTCACATATGTACATGGGAGAAAAGTAAGAAAGGTTGAGTGCGAGTATGCATTACTTGTTGAAAGAAAGCCTCTTCGGCATGAGCTGTGGCATGTTCATCCTCCATATAACCTTTCAGAGGCTCTGTGCTGCCGCCTGGTGTATCCACCCTGAAGCACAGCAGGGTCTTGTTCCTCCCTGAGGAGTACTCCACATTCCTGAACTGAAACTTAAAGTAGAATGGGCTCATCTGTTCCCTGGTGGCGATTGAAAAGAAGAGTTTTCATAACTCTGTTGTAAAACTTCATGAAACACATCAGTAACTGTTGCCATTGAGGCTTTTTAGTGCATGAAGGTTGAATTAGCAAGAGAGATAACAAAAAAAAAACACTCAGTAAGACTTATCTATCAGCAGTGCTGTCAAAGTTATTTGTAACCTTTAATCGTTGTGCACGAGAGTGCAATTGACATTCAATTCCTCCCCTAACACAGAACACATTTTGTAATGAATTTGTCAGCCATCCACGACGCAAAAAGAAGAGTGATGATATGGAGTCTTCGAAATAGACTATGGTGACAGTGAGGAGAATGCTAATGAGGCTCCCACTGAGTAAACTGATGTTTCTATAAATACTGTTGGCTTTCATATCCGCCGATGATCTGTAGATGTGCCAGGCCCTTCATGAGTCAACTATACAAGAAACATACCCGTCATATTTTTTTTATTTATTTATCCATTGTTATACTGCATGTGAAAAGCCAGCTGGATTTCACAAATAGATCTCATATCAAACAGCTAATACTCAAAGGACAGAAACAGGGGAACAGATGCTCGGTGGAGTGATATAGCAGGGGCCTGCATCTGTGTCAGCTCTGTGACTCATCTCTATTCTTACAGTTGGGTTAGTAAGGATGGCCGGGATGGGCCAAGTCATTATTGTCCTTCCTCACTGAAATCAACTATTAAGCATTTGGAACAATATCCCTTACAGTAAATACATAAAAAACTATTTCATATAGAAAGAGAAAGCACAAAATAATCCAAAAAGGCGTGTAAGTGATGCGGCTGATTCTAGCTCTTGTGGTGTGTGTATTAAATATTACTCACCCAGTTATAATCTCAAATGGTGGCAGTTCAATGGGCTGAAACTCTCCATTTCCTTCACTGTTTGTTGCCTGTGCTCCCGCCGTGCCTCCACTTTCCCCATTCCCTTTCTCTTTATCCGTCTTGGGCTGCTCGGCGGTCTCCTCTGGCTTTTTCAGAAGTGTGTCAGACGTATTCACAGCTTTTTCCTTCCCCTTCCCCTTCTCCTTTGCTTTGTCCTTCTCATCATTTGTTTTGTTTTCTACCTTCTTCTCTTTTCTCTTA
The DNA here is from genome assembly GCF_023055335.1 of Clinocottus analis. Classification (NCBI taxonomy): domain Eukaryota; kingdom Metazoa; phylum Chordata; class Actinopteri; order Perciformes; family Cottidae; genus Clinocottus; species Clinocottus analis. Next base: position 17,596,959 of record NW_027176153.1, on the reverse strand, counting down.
ACACTGACCCGGCTGTTTATGTCGGCCATGATTTTGAGTGAGTGGGTGAGAGGGTTAGATAAAGAGAGAGAGAGTGCGAGGGAGAACGAGAAAGAGAGATAGCTCAGGGCTTGCAGAGTGATAACCCCCGGCCATCTACAGAAATAGACCCTATTGTGTGCATGTCTGCCCGGGGCAGGGGTAGGTTAACACACCCCCCGCCCCGTCCCCCCGTCCCCATCGCATGCCCTGGCTGTCAAAAGGTCAAAGGACAACACAAGAGTGAATGCCCATGTGTTGCATGATAGAATTAGTGGCAAGACTGAACATATCACTAAAAACACTTCATACAGATGCATAATTAAGAGAGAAAACTAACATATGTGTATAAATGTACAACCCCAAACAAAACGAGTGGCGGCGCTTTAATCCAAAAGGCTTTAACTGTCAACAGGCCAGCAACAGGCAGGTTATTAATAACGATGCCTGGCTGCGTTTGTCTGTGTGTATAGGGTAACCAGGGTCTCTTGATACTGAACGCCACTTTTGTTTGTGCCAACTCCAAAGTCCTGCAGCTCATTAGACCTAAGCAATACACAAAGGCCAGCAAGTGGGGGAGGAAGCAATACATACAAGTACACACACACACACACACACAGATACACACACAAGCACCAATGTGTAAATATATAGCTTTGTGCTTTGAATAAGAGTGCGAGAGTGTGGCCCAGTGTGCCTGGGCCTGAGAACAATCAATCTATGAAATCACCCTGCATCAATACGGCCCTCTGCTGGGGCCATTGTGTGTGGGGGAGGGGAACATTGGTTTTGTAAGAGTGTGTGTACATTTGTATCCACAAGTGTCTATGTGCAGACAGAAAATAGCTTTCTGCACTGCAGATGTAATAACGTGAGGCATAAGGGAGAGGGTGCAGGAGAGAGGGAGGGGAAAGGGGAAGGGGGGGCAGTTGAATTACAATTTCCTTTCCTCCCTCAGTCTCACTCTCTGCCAAGTAATTCATTTCAGAGGCAATTACCAATAGGACCGCATGCCCTGCCTGCTCAACTAACTTGAATGGATGAGCTGTCACAGCCGGGGGGAGGAAAGGAGGGACACTTTAAGCTGCTCTACATACACTCACAAACAACAACATCACCACCACCACCCGTGGGGTATGAGCAAAAACCCTTTTCAAAGCTGAACACACTGACACATCCACACTGATATCAAGCATCACATCTCAATCCACAGGGACATCCTGCAGGGATAATACTCATTACACACAGCGATCTTTGATCATTAAGATCTGGAAGGAAAATCTCATTGTATCTCACACAGATTAACACGCTTCAACAGCAGTGGTTTTCAACTATCAAAAACAGTAACACTGACATGAAGCTGTGTTGCAGTCTCCGAAAAAGAGGAGTGATCATTGTGACGCTGGTTATAATAAGACTAATTACAATTCCTTCCCAGCCACTCATCTTCAAATTGATTTTTTTTTTTTATCACAAAACACAATCAATGCATTGAAGCAGTTTGCACCTTCTGATGTAGCGTTAGAGAACAATTGTATTGTAGCTACATTTAGTTTCCTGCCATTTATTTCTAAGTACTCTAGTAACAGGGTTTTGTGGGCCAAGCAGGATTTCAGAAAAAGGACCACATAGGATGCGACTGCTGACTGCCCGCTGACTCGAATTTAACTGTAATAGAATTAGATGCAATTACCCGGCCTGCCTCCCCACTGGCCCAGCCAAGAGAAACACAGTCCCTGAATGAAGGCACACTGCAATGTTCACAGTTTGTCTTTCAAAGTGCTGCCATGCAAAGGGGTTTCAATATATTTCATTGAGGTCAGACAAAGCAACAGCCACTGTTACATCACATGCACACATCCTCTACTCGTTGTCCAGGGCTAAAGCAGGGTCAAACCAATTTAAATTCCGAAAAGCTCAGAAGTAGAATTGAACATTAATTGAAAAAGCAAATAAATACTGATAAATAAAATGAAATTGACCTCCACTCTGACAGGGCACATGTGGTGTTATGAAGGACCGGCAGAGGGAAATATAAATGAATTAGGGTAAAACAAAATGTTTATAGGATGCAGATTTCCGATACGCAACGTATATGCATGAGTGCACATCTGCGTTAGCAAGTGAAACTCGTTTATTATGATGTCCATGGTGAGGCGTACATACAGAAAGAGAAAAGAATAAGTGGATGATGCACTGATATATTGTTTAGCAGCTGGTGCCCTCCTTTAAAAACAGCAAATTAATTAGTCACAACCTCTAGGGTTATAGTACATCAGTGAGAATAAATCAGATGCTTAAGTACGCAATAATTGACCATTTGATTATTGTCGGCATGTCAGTGCACAGAGGCAAGCTCTGTTAGGGCGTTATAGAGATACGGGGCTTTGTGGTCTTGCGGTTATCTGAAGACCCTGACCAGGTAAAATAATGTCAAAGTAAATGCTTTTGTATTGATCTCCTTCGAGTCCCCTCGGCCTACACCATATGCTATGATAGTCCCCATTCAGGCGACGTGGTAAACAGACAGCAATCCACACCGTCTGCAGTCTGGAGAACCCTTCTTAGGAAGGAGAACTGAGTCGCGGCTGTGAAATACTGGATAATTCATTCCATCCCACAGTAAATGATGTTTAGCATGAGTACAATGTTATGTTGCTTGCCCAGTTTCCTTCGTGAGGAAAAGAGGTTAGTATTCAAGAAGTAACTTTTCTGCAGGTATAAAGTCTTTAGTTGCTATTTAGTTAAAATAAATGCTTGACCCCTAGCTTTAAGTCCATAATAATCTGTAGTTCGCTTTGAGGTAGATGAGCGTCTCCAGGTTTTTTGGCAAGATGCGGCCTCTCTCTGGCCGCAGACAGCGCTCTGCAGTAGTAAAAATGCTCTTGACTACAGTGCCACAAGCGGGTATGGTAAACGCCCTCTTGGCCACCTGAGCAAGCAGAGGAAAGTCAATTGCTTTACGCTGCCAGTAATGCAAAGCCTCCTCGTCTGTGGGTTCCTCTCGTAGGTAGACGGCCAACTCCTGCTCTAGGCTCTTGGCCTGCGTTGTGGGTCTCTGCTTGATGAAAGAGAACAGCTTGCAGGGCCGTGAAAGCGAGGAGACCGGTGATGGAGCTGGGGCAGGAGGGGTCTGGGATCCAGGATGTAGGTTTGTGTTGGGGTCTATGGGGCCGGAGGCTGTGGAATGTTTGGACAACTCCTCTACGAGAACTTGTCTGTGCCAGTCAGGGTTGCTGCTCCAAGTGAGCTTGAACTGCGGGTCGAGGGTGGTGGCAGTGATGTAGAGAGGGTCCTCCAGGACAGGCGCCAGCCGACGCTCCACAGCCTGGCTGAGGCCCACCAGGAGCGAGGGGCAGTGGGGGGTTGAGGTCTCAGAGAGATGCTTACGAAGGCCGAGAACACAAGGCAGAGCCAAGCTGATGGACACATGTCTGTCTGTCTGTGTGTCTGCCTGCCTGTCCCCTTGCACCATGTCCCAGGCCTCAGTGAAGGGCTCCAACGTGTCAGTGAGCTCCCTCAGCAGGCCTCTCTCTGCACCACCCAGCGCCATCTCTCCTGGACCACTCACCTCCTCCAAGAACTCCACCGAGTCCAGCAGCCGACGAAGCACCTGCATCAAAAATGAAAGAAAAAAATGAACTGTACTATTTAAAACTGTGGAAACATACTCTTGATTTTATCATCATAGATTGAATCACAACACAAATCTTGCTAAAATAGCTAGGGCTATTAAATTCATGCTATTATAAACACATAATGCATATTGGTGACACTAAAATAACCTCCCTTTTGAGCATAAACAACAAATAAGTGACTTACACATTATAATGTGGTTGCAAGCAGATATTGGGGCATTTAAGTGTTTATCAAAATATGTATCACTAGAACTTTTTCGGGGAAACCTCCATAACTGCTGACTGACATAATAATACAACATGGTTTTAATCACAAAAGATATCATAAAAATATTGACATGCAATAAAAAAAAAGACTTAGAACATCCTTATACTGGATATGTTCACAACCACATTATGGTGTTATGTATTAAGTGACGTATCAGAAGTCCAAAGTACGGGGAAATAATATGAAGCTCTGTTTGTACACTATATACCTTAAGCTGAGTAGCCCAGTCTCTTGCTACAGGGGGGGTATTTCCTGGTGCCCCCGTGCTCAACCCAGGACCATCAAACACCCGGCTCAGTTTCTCAGGTGGCACAGCAGAGGTAATGTAGTGGTAGAAACTGGCAGCCTTGGCCAGAGTGGAAGTGACCTGTGGACAGGAGCGTAACCCCTCTCTGACACACTGTTCAAGCGAGCGAGAGAAACAGTCCACGCGACAAATACCCAGACCCTGCTCCCACAAGTCCTCCCACTCTCCCTCCTCTCCTCCACCACCATGGCCATTCCTGATCCCTCCCTCCAAATTGTTGCCATTGTCCACCACTCCCTCATCCTCTTCATCTTGCCCGTTAGCGAGAGAAGGTTCGACCAGGAAGCCAGGAAGACAACATGGCTTTGCCGTGGTTGTTGCTGCGAGGAAATGGTCCACAACCACGCGAAACGCTCTCCCCGACACGCCGTGCGAGTGACACACTTCATCAAAATCTGAAAGCACTCGATTCCCAGAGCTGCCTCCAGTCAGGGGAAGGCACGCCAGGAGGGCTGAGCGCATCTGCCAATCAGATGTGAGGAAATGACAGGTGACACCAACGTACCTACACACACACACACACACACAAAGAGAGGGAAACAGGGAGACGCAGACAGACAGAGGGGGGACTCATCAATTAGGGAATCAAACCAAGCGGGAATCATGTTGTTTTTGGTTGATTTTACCTCCTTACCCTGAAGTGGCTCCAGTTAAGCCCCTCCAGAGATCCAGGCTGAGACTGAGGGCGTGCGCGGAGGCCAGTGCCTGACGGGTTGCTAGCTGTGCCTGGTAGACGTAGGCCGGGAGGAGCTGGCTCTGGATGTAGTGCTGTGGCTCGGGGGTGTAACGTGGCTCCAGGAGCTGAAGCAGCTCTCTGAAGCCTTGATTCTCCACTATGGATACTGGCTGCAGATCACGCACAATCATCTTCGTTATAGCCTCAGAGATCAGAACCTGTGGCGACACAACACATTGTAAATGACCCTGGTCATAGCAGATTATGGTTTCATCGCAACGCGACAATAAATAATGTTGTTTCATAAATACTTGCTTGGTTGTTTGCATATATAGCAATGATGGATTAAAACACACACCTGACGTGGGTCATGTCTGTCAAACTTGGTCAACCCTCCGCCAGAGCCTCCACCTACTCCTCCCTCAAGAGTTCCCATTCCTCCAGCACTTCCTCCTCCTCCACCTCCCACTCGAGTATTGATGGGGAGAGTGAAGCGGGTATTCCCTCCATTTGTGGTAAAACTGTGCAGGGAACCGGAGGAGTAACCCTCTCTCTTCATGTCCTTCCTTTTCACAAAGTCATCATACATAGCCTGGTGCTTTCGCTGAATGGGGGAGACACAGAGGGGGGAGGGAGCAATGTTATTGGTTGGCAGTACCAAAGAACAGTAGATGTACAGCCTTCATCTCTACCCGTTACTGCTGTGTTGCGGAAGAGGATACAGTATGGGTATAGAAGCAACAGTCAGGTTTATATAGCTGACACTGTGTTGGTAGCATTTGCATTATCCGATACTGTCGGGCCAGATATTTCAGCCAGAAATATGATAAGACGAAGAATATAAGTACAGACAATACAACCATTTTATTTTGAAATTATTACCTTGAGATGCGTTACGAAGTTGGACGTGACACTCCGCTTCGCCTGGATCCTCGTACCACAAGCCTTGCAGTTGGACTCGATTTTGCCATTTTCACCTTCAAACACAATATTAAAGTAATCCAGAATAGACACCTTCGAAACTGACGCCATTGGAGCACACAGCTGCTCTGCTCCGAAGTCAAATCAACTTGCGATCAAGGACGATCCCGAGGTATTAATCTCACCTCGCCACTGATCATGAGCGCAGGCCGGCGTGTTTACTTTTCATCCCCTGATCCCACATACAACAATGTTGATGCCAGTTGCGCAGACAAAAGAAAATGTAATTTCAGGCAGGAGTTGCGGGGCTTGCGCGTCTGAAATCGGCCACAATCGGACTACACGGGCTGCTGTGGACGTCTGGAAACATCAAATAGGAGAGTGAAGCTACATCCGTTGTTCATGAGCTCCCATCCGTCGTTAGGACGCAAGAGAAGAGGAGGCAGAGCGCTGTGCTTCATGGAGGCACACAGCAGGCTGCAGCCAGTGTTATAATTGGACCAGGAAGTACACACAATAACGGGAGTCTCGTTTCCCGTTTCGGCAAGTCTCGGTAATGTTCGGTTGTCCTCAGACAAGAGGAAGCCGTTATCCGCCGATATATAATACTCGCGGTATGAATTGAATTTCATATTGGGTTTTCTGTATTGACAATAAAATTAAAATACAAATCGTAATTAAACATTCAGCTGAATCGCATGTTTAAAAAAAAAAGAAAAAAAAAAAAAGATATTCGGAGTAAAAAAGGAAACACAAATATCAACATTACCACAAGCCAATTTGTTTTTCACTCTAAAAAGGCCACCTCTGAAAAGAGATAAGAGGTTGGTTATTACGTTGTTTGCCATTGCTTTACAAATCAGTTAAAAGCAATTTAATTGATTCGCCAGCTCATTTCAAAACCAATAAAATAATTGGAAAAAACACAATAAAACATCAATGAGAACAAACAAAGAGGATACAATCAATTGATGATCTCGACCACAGTATATTTATATTATGTAACAATTTATTTAGAAATAATGGAGGAAAAAAACACTAAATTAACTGAATTATTACACTATTCAAATTATTTTTTCACAACCAAAAAACTGGTAGATTTATTAAATAGTAATACATTATTATCTAATAATTGCAATTTATACATATTTTTTAAACAATAATAAAACAGGTTATGTTTATAGTTATAAAGTCTTTTAAGAGTCTACAACTCAAAATGTATTGAAAATACGAAAAGACCGCATTCACAAACAGATCCATCTCAAACAGACCACAGACTTATGACTGAGACAGTCAAAACGCACCGTTTCAAACATAATCTATTACGATTTAAACATTACATTATTACAGAATCCGCTGTCATCTCCACTTTTTAAAATCACCGGGAAGTTCACCGTTGAATTCAATTGGTCCTGACGCGTGATCTGCTGACTGCAACCCATCACTGTCTGTGGCCACACGCTCTTCTCAGATCATCTCCACATTTGACTCAGAGTTATTTAGTCGGCCACCTTGTCCAGCTGGTTTGTTGAAGCTTCCTCCAAGAGAATGTGCTTGTCCTTCATGCTGTGCTTTAGCTCCTGTCTGGTGTTCAAAACTGCAGTCTGCAGCATGGCGATCTCAGCTGACAGCTCTATGACTGCAATATGACAGAAAGAGAGCAGAGTAGCTGAATGATGAGGAAAAGGGAGTTGGTAGTAGTGCACTAACAACTGTGTCAGAGGTTTCATGCCGCACACATGCATGAACAATTACAATGTTCTCGCTATATGCCCAATTATAGGAGAGTCATGCCATTTGCAGGTTGTTTTTTGTACTTATAATAGTTGCTCATAAATAAATTAATCAATGTTATTTTTATTTTATTTTTAAAGAAAATGTGACATTCACAAGTTTAGAATGACTTAAATCTGTGGCAACAGGACATTTGGGGGCCTTTACTTTTGATTGGGGCCATCGTTGGGAGCATACACATGCACTTTACAGACATCTAATTCCTATGTGTTGAACATATGCAATAACCTAATGTGACCCTAAGAGCTCAACACAGTGCAAGGAAATACATAATTCCAATAGGCAAATAGAAAGCATCTTCACCAATCTGAACACATACTGTATGCAGCGTCACAAATTATGCTGAAAATATAGGCTAGGTTAGCCTGTAACCAAGACAATCTAATAAACTGTAACATAATTTACAGAAAATCTACATAAGTGTGTTTCTGTATTTGGTTGAGTTTTCTGTATCTGCAATGTGTTCTTTATTGTACTACTGATGTGATTTCAAATTGGAAAATAACTGTGGTCTATTTAATTTTGATATGATATGTACACACTAGATACTGCCATGTGTATTTAGTGTGTACATATATCATCAAAATGAGGACCTAATATTTGTAATATTCTAGAGGACATAATATTTGCATTATTCTAAAGAAATAACATTAGCAATTTGCATTTGCTTTAATCTAAAACCAAAAGAAAGTATATAATCTTCTGGGAATGTAAAATCATACCTTGCTTGAATGATGACTGTGCATGTTTAAGAGATTGTGGCACCAGAATCCCAAACCATTTCAGTGGATCTTGCTGAGGGTTCTGGTCTCTTTCTCTTACTGCAGTAACTTCTGGAGCCTTCTCACTGCTTGTTTCTTCACTTAGCTCTTTCTCTGTTGTATCCTTTTTGGGTTTGATTCTTCTTCTGACACCTATAAAAACACATCATTTAATGAATCAATATATAGGCAAATTAAACATTTATGTTCTATCATCGCGTGGCCTATAGCAGACTCACCTTCTTCCTGAGGTCCAATATCCTCTATTAACCCGTTATCTTTTCCAACTTCATTACAACATTTTTCTTTCACCCTTTCTGTGCAGAAATCCACCTCACCACTGTCCAGTGTTCTGCAAGACAAAAACAAAAAAGTCACACATATTCATCATTTAACTCCAGTGAACAAAAATGAATTGCGAGCATTCATTTCTGTGAAATATAACAAATTCCTCACTTGGCATGGACACAGACCAGTGGCTCTATCTCACTTGCATACTGAAGTGGAGAGACGTGTTTGTTTCCCATGGAATATCTAGCCTTGGACAAAGAAAACCATCCCTGTGGGGAACATGAAATGGTAACTTAATGGTAAGTGTGGAAAAAGGATCCAGGATAAAATAAAGGCATTCAATAAAATATTTGCTGTAATTGTTAGGTGTATATTTGACGACAGGCATTTAAAAAAACGACTAGGTAAGGTTAATGCTGATTGTTATAGGATGATTGTATATAAAGTATAAACGACAGCAGGGCTGCAGCTAGCAGTTTTCCTTTTTGCTTCATCATTATTATCCAACAGTTATTTTCTTGATTATTTAGGCAATCATGTGGTAGGTTGCATTTTGAAAATAATTAAATATTGCCCATCACAATTTTCCAGAGCCCAAGCAGAGATAGTACAATATATTTTGTTTGATCAACAGTACAAACAACCAACATATTCAGTTTACTACACGTTTCACCTTCAACATATTTGTTTGCCGGTATATACATTCATTAAACATTAAGAAAGAGATAGGATGGATATTTGACAGTGACACGCTTGTTAAAGGAAATTACAAGCAACCACTCGCTACATGGTTTTCTGTTGCGAGGCTAACGTTACCTGCTCTATGAGAGAGTTGAGAGTGGCTCGTTTCTCCTCCAGTAACTCAAGCTGGTCCATGAAACGAAGCAGTTTTTTGTCAAGTAACATAGAAGAAGTCTCCAACTCTGAAACACCCATGTCGACTTTGTATAATAAGTTATTATACAAATTATTTTCTCATACAGTCTGTACGGTCGAAAAGTCCACTAGAAAGAGTCGTTCAAAAAGACTGCTTTGACCCTAGACGTTTTCACTTCCGTGTAGCGTCATGTGACAAGTCATGTCACATGACGCTGACAAGTCATGTCACGTGACCCACATCACACGTCCATAGAAATATCAGAATCAGAACCATTTATGTTTTCACATACAAATAATTTGTCATGGCGAGTGGTGCATAACAATAAACAATAAATGTGCAATGCAATAAAACAACAAAAGCATCTAAGCTCATATGATCCTAATCATTATTACAGTTTGCAAGTTATAAAATTACAGCTTTTTAAGGAATATTTTAGTGCAACCAACAAACAGGTCATATAAAGTCATAACTATATTTTAAAACACAGGCTTCCAACGCTATAAAAACATTTCGATAATACAAAAAGGTAGTTCCCATACCGGGAGTCGAACCCGGGCCGCCTGGGTGAAAACCAGGAATCCTAACCGCTAGACCATATGGGAAGTCTGAAAAAATGGCAGCACCTTTTTATTTTGAAATATGCACTAATCAACAGCCACCACAATTGATATATTTAGGCACTAAGGAAACACGAATGGTCCACCGTGTACCTGTTCCCTAAATACAATCATACAACAAGCAACACCTTCATATTGATGTTACAAGATAGGAACCAAAACAGTGTACTGGTTTACTTTTATGATGGAACAAAGAGCTATTTTTATTAGCCCAGAATGCACTCGCCGGCGCGTATCGTTGGATCCATTGACATTTTATCCACAGTCGTTTAGCCCTTTTAGTTGTGATTCTGCAGCATGCAGCGTTACTGCACCGATACCGATAGCTCTCCTCTTGTTCTCTGGGAAAGAGACATTATTCAACAAAGTAGCAAACAAGTCCGAGAGGAAAGGAGAAGATGAACACGAAAAAACGATTCAAACGGAAATAAGAGGCTAATGTTACAAATATGCAATGCATAGTTTTGCAACAATGACACTTGATATAATCCAGCAAAAAAAAAAAAAAACACACACATCACGTGAAAAATGTGACAATCTTGCTTGTTGAGTTTAGTGAAAGTATAAACTATTAAAACGTGTTGCATTTTTTAATGGTTAAATAAATAACACTTTTGTTATTTATTTTAAATTAGAGACATCGGGGAATTGGAAGAGCAATGTTAAAACATGAAATACAATACTAGCGTCACAGAGCATTGCCCCCAGCTCGATAAAGCAAACTGAACGCTCTGACATCACAACTCCCAGTAGCGTGCCGTGATCGTATAGTGGTTAGTACTCTGCGTTGTGGCCGCAGCAACCCCGGTTCGAATCCGGGTCACGGCAGGGTTAATACCCTGACACGGCCAGGGAGGATTACATTTTTCACCTTTCAAAGGATGTCCATTTTACATTATAGCGTATATAGGTGCAATGGGGACGTTTCAGGATGTACAGCAGCACACACGCAGTTGACAATTTCAATTTTGCAGAAATCTCATCACATTTAAAATATTAAAAAATCTGCAAAGTGCTCGAGTAGCAGCCACACCAAAGTCAAAGTTCATTGCTAGAAATAGGGTATTGCAAAAGTGTTCATTTTCAAGTGCAATTACTTACAGTGTTGAAATATTTAATAAGTTTCTCATGAACCGAGGGGGCGGTATTTTGGAGTAAACGACACATTTTTATTGGTCGTTGCCCACGACGCCGTCCATGTTCCGAGATGAAAAGCCAATCAATAGACCAACATGTGCTGCCGGCTCCATGGATCCAGCCGCATGATTGGTCTGTATAATCATACGTAGCCGCCTCCTGCTCTGGTGAGTTCCGCGTTTGAGTGCATCTGCGCTGATATAGCGTGTAGTTAGACAGATCTGGACCATTGCATCTCCGAGATATTCGTATTTATTTAATTGTCCAACACTCTATATTCAATACAGAGGTTGAACTCTGTACGTCTGGACACCCATCTTGGTACTATCACTGGTAAGGTAAAAATACACGTGCGTTATTTGTTTTGTTTGTTATTGAGCTTCTTGACTTCATGCAATATTTACTCTAATAACATAGTTTGTACATTTGTGAAAAATTATTCTGACGTTTATAGACTCAAGAACAGTATGACAGGCTACAAAGCAGAAAGTGCTCATGTATCAGCTAAACTAACTTCAGAATCAGAACCATTTATTTTCCAGGTATGTTACACATACGAGTAATTTGTCTTGGTGGGTGGTGCATACATTAAACAAACAACAACAACAACAACAACAACAATCAACACCGTGCAAGAAATAGAAACATATTACATTTTCAATATAATATAAAATAAAGTGCACAGACAATCAGATAACATGTGCAGGGTAGTTATGTATGTGCATGATCTTGAATATCATGATCTTGAAATCAATCAATGTTAGGACGACCTGGATTTAAGAGTGTTGACCAGTCTTTCTTGAAACAGATGATGGATGCCTCATCAGCAACTGGAGTTCTTCATCCCTACTGGCCCCGGGACCTTTTGATTCCCACCTATGTGGCCAATGACCGATCTATGTCAGAGATTCTGGTGTTCCTGTTTTCTGTGTCTGGGCTGTTTCTGCTTGTGACCTGGCTGATCACCGGACAGAAAGGGACCACCGGCGGGTTCGGGGCATGGAGGCGTCTGGCTGTGTGCTGGTTTGCTGTTTGTGGTTTCATCCACGGTGTCATTGAGGGATGGTTCTCACTGTATTATGATATTATTCCAGGAGACCAGAGCTTCCTGTCACAGCTGTGTGAGTACAAACAAGAAACACATGTTAGGAAAAGTGTGATGTTGTCATCTAAATGAGTCTATATGTTTTATATATTTTCTCTCACAGGGAAAGAGTACTCCAAAGGGGACAGTCGATATGTCATGTGAGTTAATTTTTACATAGAACTATGTTGAACTTTTGTATTACTAAACTAAGGAATTACATCATAACTTCATCCTCTGTGTATTTCTAGAGCGGACAACTTCACTGTTTGTATGGAGACAGTGACTGCATGGTTATGGGGACCTTTCAGCTTTTGGGCAGTCTATGCCTTCATATCTAAGAAGCCTTACAGATTTGTTCTGCAACTTATCATTTCATTAGGTAAGAAGGTGTAATTACAACAAAACTCGTTACTTGTCTTACACAAGTTCCCAGAATCAGATTACTTGTTGTTTTCATATTTGCATGAAGGGTCTCATCACATGATCTGATTCCAGGTCAGCTGTATGGAGTAGTGCTTTACTTCTACACGGAGCACAGAGATGGTTATGCTCACAGTGAGATGGGACACCCAGTCTACTTCTGGTTCTACTTCGTGTTCATGAACGTGCTGTGGATCATTGTACCGTTTGCGCTTATTGTGGATGCATGGAGACACCTGTCAGCAGCCCAGGCACAGACTGACAAAACAAAGTCTAAGAGGACCTGACAACAGGAAGAAGCGACTTTGTGACTGTAGGGCAGTTACTACATGAGGCTCAAGGGAAAAGTCAACTTGGAAAAGCACTACATTTAAAGATGGAACATAATGAAGACATGATTGTTTGGAGTTGGACACAGCTATGGTGTGTCATGTTGTGCCTGGAAATGTAGAACTGAATTTTAATGTGCAACGTGTTCCTTGTGTTTTCAATAATAAAGATTCACATTTTGTTAAACAATAAAGCTTTGCGTTTTGTGTGTGGGGGCAACACCATCTGCATTTTGTAAACATTTCATAAAACTTCCTGATTGGACTAAACACTACTGTAGGTGTCGTGCAGTGCCTTTTATTGAAGAAAAAATCTTCTAAAATATCCACAATGATTATATACTTTTCTATTTGGTACAATGCTTCTTTGTCATTTCCTGCATCACCACAATCTTCAACATTCATGTTTATACTATACCTTTTGCACAGCTTTCTTTTAATTTATGTCACTAAATGACAGTCACAACCTAAGATAATTCAAAATCTAGTGCAGTGATGAAACATAAAAAAAAGTAACGTTTAATTCTCATAAAATGCACACTTTTCAAAACAAATATGGTCTGTCTAAATAATTAAAGAATAAGGAAGTAGATGCACAACTAAGTTAAAAGGTGTTATATGTTTTCCAAAATGGAAATATAAAGAAAACACAGATTATATTGTATCCAGGTGGCAGAAACGTAGAAATTATCTTTGGTTCCGTTTTAGAAATTATGAACATGAAATGTTAGGAACTACAAACACTAGCTTCCTTCGTTGGGGAGAACACAATCAAACTCCATGTGCGTGTTTTTGTATGACATCAAACGAGTGTAATAAATAATAAAGTAGGTTCTGTACGTATAATGTTAGACAAATACTACATGCGCCGAAATAGCTCAGTTGGGAGAGCGTTAGACTGAAGATCTAAAGGTCCCTGGTTCGATCCCGGGTTTCGGCACTTCGTTGTTTTGACTCATCACAATATGGGGCCCATTTAATGTCAGAGGACTTGACAAAGCCTGACACCTTGTGGTCCACCAAAGGAACTAAATATACTTCGTGTTGCTTATGTTTAATGTTTTGCACTCACGGCATATACCATGATCTTATTTAACCATCAGTCTTTACATAGTGCAACCAACATTTTTTTGGACATGTTTTTTACTTTTAATTCAGGCAGCTCACACACAAGAAGCAATGTGTCAATAAATGTGCATTCACAGATTAATGGCTTTACTTTTGAGTTGATGTAGTTGCTCGACATATACTTTAATTAAATGGTGAATCATGAGAAGCAACTTACCAGTCTAGAGATATCTGATAAAAATGGAAACTATTTAATTATCAGCTAAACATTTTGCTGAGTCTAATACCCAACTGTGCATTTATCTCTTTCTCTCTACTTGCTATGTCTTTAAGTGCCTTCAGAGCCGAAGGTGATTCTGGCTGTAGCTCCAACAGTTTCCTAAATGCCTGTCTGGCCTCCTCCAACTCATTCAACATCTGGCAGGCTTGGCCCATTCGGTACCAGGCTTTAGCCCCACCCGGTTCCAGATGAGTAGCTTTAGTCGCACTGACCTTGGCCCTCTGCGGTTGGTTCAATTTGAGCTGGCACAAGGACATGTTAGAGTGGAGCTCTGCTTTAATGGTTTTGAATTCATTAGCTGAAGGAAGTTGCTGTAATTGATCACCAGTGTTTGTGTCTCTTTGCTCCTCTGCTTCTTGCTCTTGTCCTTTCTTCTCAACCTCTTCAAAATGGCCTTGGAGAGTGATGAGGAGTTTGAGGGCCCGGTTGTACTGGTCTGCTGCTCCCCAAACATCGCCGCTTCTGAATCTCACTCCACCTGTCTCTTTGTGTGACTTCACCCACTGACACTTTTCGATAGGAGACATTTCCCAAGATTCCTTGCCTGGTGTGAAAGCTTTGAGTTCAACTGTTGCAAATAAAGGCAGGTTTTCCTCAGTAGGATGGGGGGCAGAGACATCTGATCCATTTCCCACAGGAGAAATCCAGATCTAAGAAGCAAATACAAAGATTAGACAGGTTGTGTACATGCTTGGAAATACAATGTGTAACTTAAAACCACATTCAACAAAAAAAGGCATCCATGTTAGGCAGCACTGGCGAATTAGGACCCAATTGAGACTTAAACATCCAACATTTTGAATTTGGGTTCACCCTTTTTTTTGGAGACACTCCAACAAATAATTCTTTTAAAGCACCTGGTCTACACCACATCCTTTGCTGTGAACATTAAAATCCCAACAAGGTTTATTTTTTAACCTTTTACTACCATTCATATCAAAGCAAAATAGCTTCCTGAAAATGTTGAGTGCAGACACGTAAAAAAAACCTTGACATTCACAATAAATAAAGTACTTAATTAAAAAAATATATAATTTAACTGAATTGTCCTGCAGCTTGAAATTCAGTTTATTCAGACATCAAGCAATGTGGGGTTAGGGACTTTATCAGTGGTTATTAAACCACTTGTTAAACCACCTAGATATATGGGTTCTATGCTCCGACCTCAGAGTTCTATGCTCTAACCACGAGGTTCTATTATCTGATCTCAGGTTTCTATGTTAAAAAGAGAAATGTGTGTGCAGGGACTTTATCTGTGGTTACTAACACTTGTTTCAGCTCATTTCTTATGACCCTCATTGTAGGTCAGTTGATTAATTGTTAGGTTTCTGATCATATCGGGTGTTAAGTTTATGTTAAGTTTATTTTTCTGTGCCTTAATTTCGAATGCGAGTCGCTCCGCCTGTTTGTAACCCCAGTTTATTTCTGTTCTTTAAGCTGTCAATATGTCATGCCATAGCAAATATTACATACTCTTTCCATATGTCAAATAAAACCTAATGATCATAGTAACGGAAGTCTGGCAGCTTTTACTTTAATTTGCATAGAATCTGTGTCACTAAAAGTTGCCAAACACTGACATTGGATTACAATTTGAGTTCTTGTGACACTCTTACCTCACACTTCTCTCCCACTCTCATCCCCTCCACACATGCTTCTGTGATGTCGCACTGACCCTCTCCCAGCCTCAGTGTCGTCCAGTCACCCAGTGGAACCTGCAGCACAGAGTCCTGGCATCTTGGCATGGCTGTGACGTCCATCTCGGTGACCCGTTGGTCAGGTTGGACTGACTGCCCCTCGCTACCATTTTCAGGTCCTGAACTCTCCGCTTCATCCGGGCCAGCTTTGAGCCTCACTCGGACTTGGCACAGTGAACCCAACCTCGGACAGTAACTGGATGAACATGCTAAAAGAGACAAAGTGCTAGAATACTAGTTATGTAATACAGCTATAGTCTAAAAATGTGGATGTACGATTGACCATTTATTTTAAAGGAAGACAGAAATAGAAAAGCATCATATATGCACCATCTCCAGAAATAGTCTGTGGACTCCCTTTATGTGTTTGCTTTCGCTGGACTTTCCAGAGACCTCTGGGACACACAGACACCCAAGACGTGACATCGCTGCCATGCAGTGTTTCAAAAGGGCGACCAGGATCCATCTCCATGGTATAAAACTATGAAAACATAAACATTAAGTTAAATAAAATGCTATCTTCTTGTTTGGGATCATTACAAGTAAAAAAAAAATGTAAAAAAAGATTGACACCTACAGTAAAGCAGGTGTCTGTAGAAATGACACCTTTAACACGTTTAATATCGACACGCCTCACAGGTAAAATATCCGTGTTCGAGTTAGTCAGTTAACCTCGTCAGATACTTAGACGTTGGTTATTAATACATACACTATTAAAACACACATAGGAAGTTAAAGACAGTGAAATAGCAACACGGCTTTAACAACTTTACCAAGAGTACTAACGAAGCTAATAGGAGCCCGGGGATAACACAGAAGGAGCTTAGCATCAGACAACGAAAACGTTAGCTAGCTTTGTGGCGCGGCAATAAAAAACAACCAACTCTCTCTCCATAACCTGAGCTGTAACGTAAGTGCTAAACGTAGTTAAGAGGCACATATCTTACTTCACACACAATTCTGACAAGAAGTAAACATGATCCCCTCAATGACACAGTAATAAACTGTCATATTGTCACAATATAAATAAACGCGAGGTACTTTTCTTCTTCTTCTGCTCGTTCAACGCTTCTTCTTCGTGTGTTATGACGGGTGCGACACCAGCTCGTAGCATTACCGCCACCCGCTGTACCGGAGTGTAATGAACAACCTTTACCTGTGTAATTTTATTTCTGTTACGTTAATATCCATGATGTCATGTTACTACGGAAGCCCATTCCCGCCACAAAAAAAAAAATTAGGACCAGAAAAAAAAAATAATAATAAAAAATTAAGACCAAAAAAAAAAAAAAAAAAGATTAGGACCAGAAAAAAAGAAGAAAAAAAAATAGGACCAAAAAAAAAACCAAAAACAAATTAGGACCCAAAAAAATAAAAAATTAGGACCAAAAAAAAAAATAGGGAGGAAAAAAAATAGATTTAAAAAGTCCAATCTTGTTTCAGTTCAAAATATCTTTTAGTAAATAACAAGAGCACTTGAATATGAAACAGTGCTTGTTTGGCAATGTCAACCACCTGTAAGCCCGTTTTGATGGGTTACTTTAAAGTAAATAATTCATTCAATATATCTGTGGACTTTGCATTTTACTCAGTTCTTAAAAATGGTCAATGGAAGGTCAACAATGTACTTTGTCTGTACATATATTAGCTACAATTATATTTAGGCTGTTCAAGTTCTCAAGTTCTCATTTCTCTCCTGGAATGAAACTTTTTTTTTTTGTTGCCTTTTTTCAAGTCAACGGAAAAAAAGACAACGAAAAAAAAAATTTTTTTTTGGTCCTAATTTTTTATTTATTTTTTGGTCCTAATTTTTATTTTTTATTTTTTTTTTGGTTCTAATTTTTTTTTTTTTTTTTTGGTCCTAATTTTTTTTTGTTTTTGCGTTGCGGGAATGGGCTTCCATATGTTAACCCCTAGAAATTGCATCCCATCTATTTAATGTTTCATCTCTAAGAAAGTTCAGTGCTTGTGTTCCAGCAGGTGAAGAACAGGATGTTTGTGAAAAGGCAGCTAAAGAGGAGAGTTTAAACTTCAAAGTGCAGTAAAAAAAAAACACGCCAAAAAAGAGGCTTTGTTAATTGTTTTAACTTTCATCACTGAAGTTGATTTTTGCCTCAAAATGATTTCAGCCTACAGTAGTGTATAGGTGCATGTAGCATTGTGTGTTCGTGTTTAATGATCTTTGAGCACATTTAATTAAATTCACTGTGATTGATTTTACACAGTTTATATCCTCAACACTCACACATAAAAGAGAAAGATGCATAGGTGTTTTTTATGCTGAGTGATTTGTGGGCCAAAGCTGAAGTGCAGGCTTGTTAAATGAAGTGCTCAACAAAATATGCACATATCTTATCTGTTAGATTACAACACAGGAGATACAAGATGGCTTTGTGAGCTTTGACACTCGCACACACGTAAACACACAACCAAAACACACACACACACACACACAGTTTACATCTCTGTCAGTGTGTTGACCTCTGACTTGTTCCACTCGTTTTTAAGGCCTGTGTGTTAATCTGTCCTTTCAGTATGAGTTAGGGCTCTATCTTTTGAACACTCAAGACCATTAGTTCTATCATAAGAATACCACACCGGGCAACCAACATGTGTTTTTGGTTTGTTTGTGTGTGTGTGTTAAAGAGAGAAAATTAGAAAGAAAGAGAGAGAGAGAGAGAGAGAGAGAGAGAGAGAGAGAGAGAGAGAGAGAGAGAGAGAGAGAGAGAGAGAGAGAGAGAGAGAGAGATGCCATCTGTCCTCCTACATGTGGCTTGTCTGACCCCACTTTCTACACCTATTGATCATATTAGATATACGGAGGTGAATCTGATGGAAGGTTTTACGTATGTCAGTTCATAAGGTTCATACAGTTCCAAATGTGTCTTTAGATCTTGAAACAATTAATTAAATCATTGCAAAAACACTATACGCTCATAAAATGTCTGACAGAAAGTTAATGGCTTTGTACAAAGCATTGCATCTTGAGTATGTCAATGTCAGAGTATATGCTGTCTATATATCAAAACGAGGATCAATTCTAAAACCTGTCCATGATGTTGACAAAACTCTTAGGGTGATAAAAAATAATATTCATATATGATTTGTGAGGAAATGATTCATATACATATAAGTAGTTTGCTTTATGAACAAAACAAAGTAGTGAGCACATTGGTATTGCCGGTTGTCCCTTTCATGTCCTGTTGTGGTGCTTTATCTCAGTAGGTGGCAGTATTTAACCTTGGTCCAACGTTCCTGTTCTGACCCATTAAGCAAGCTGTTGCTAAAAAAATAACGTCATACCCAGGGAATTATATTTGTTATGGATGCAGCTTGCACGATTATCTTATGAAGATATATGTATTAGGAACAGTTTTTTTTCTTTGTAATGTTGAACGCGCATCTTTGTTCCAGCATAATCTGTTCAGTATTTATCTTGGTAACAATCTTCAAAAATAAATCTATGGGATGTTGTGTGATGTGTTCTGTTACAGTATGTAGTTGTTTAAAACAATTACATTCTGCCTATAGTATATATATATATATATATATATATATATATATATATATATATATATATATATATATATATATTCATATGTTTTTTTTCCTGTCGGGGTCTCTGGTTTAATATGAACATCACTTGGGCAGCAGAGTTGAGTGATGTAACCCACATTCAGTTATTTTGCAATAAGAGGTATTTGAAATACTCTTAAACTCTAACAGATTTGCAGCATGTGTATCATCATGTTTGCAGCTAACACTGACTCCCAAATGTACTGTGAGCACATGCACTCAGCTCTAGCCAAATATGGAGAAAAGGTGAATAAGCTAGGGTATAGACCTCAACTGTGTTACACTGTGCTGTTAAAAATTAATCTCATTGATTCATATTGCACTTCAAAATGCTTAAAATGCAAATGTTCTGCAAATGCTGTCAATTAAGGATATACTGAAGATAGTTTTGTACTCAACCTGTGTCTGCTACAGGTGCTCCATGCAGTAATAGTGATACAGTAACTGTCTAAATTATTAAATTCACTCTTTCCATGTGCTAATATTTTCAAATTGTATCGCATTTCAAATGAATTTTTTAATCAAGTTTTGAGAGCTTCAAATACTTCTAAATGCTATTATACATTTATGAAACAAAGATAAGCAAAGAAAAGAGTGTATTTCTTTCTCTCTTCTCACACCAGAATCTTTCCTTGTTTAATCCTCCTTCATGTGCATGTCTTTCTCCTCCTCTTCTCTTTCTCCTGTGCTTCTCTACCCTCTCCTTTAACCCCCTTCACCTTCCTCTTGGCTCCATCCAACTTCCCAGCCGGCCTATTGTGAAACATCCCAGTGGGTAAGTTCAGAAGCCTGTATCCCAGGACTCGTGGACCGCTCAATGTTCGCCAGTAGGGCGTTGCACCCTTCCAGTAGTTGGGTCCAACATGCGTCATTCAGGGAAAAGGTGGAGTAATGACAGGTGAACAAAACAGAGAATATGTTCCAGATAGCAGAAGAGGAGATAAAATATCAGAACAAAGGAACAATGCAGACAGACAGACATACAGACATTCATAGATAGATAGATAGATAGATAGATAGATAGATAGATAGATAGATAGATAGATAGATATTTAGATAGATAGATAGATAGATAGATAGATAGATAGATAGATAGATAGATAGATAGATAGATAGATAGATAGATAGATGGATTTGGGTGGAGACTTTTCCCACGTGGATAAGGATGGACTGACCACCGGCAGGATCACACAGCGGAACTAACCGAGAATGTCAATCCCACCACAGAGACTATCAACACAATTTACTGGCTGAGAAACAGAAAGAGAGAGAAGGTGATAAACCGATGGTCTTTTCCTTTTGTATCAATGATATGGTAACCATTTTCTTAACAGGAACAGATAGCAGGATACTTAGAAGACAAACCTTTTGCTCCCCGACCAGCACGAAACATTGAAGCTTGTCTAACATTCTGCCTGTGTTTGTGTTTTTCCTCATGAAAGCGGCGGCCAGCTTGCCTGTAATCCCTCCATCACACATTCCGAAACACTCATAGAAACACACACACTCACATACATGCGCACGTGCACACACACACACACACAGACACACGCACACACCCACACACACACACGCATGCACGCGCACGAACGTACAAACACACACACACACACAAACACATCTATATACATGCACACACACACACATGTATATACATGCACATACATACACGCTCACATACAACACACATATAGGCACAATTACACAACTATATATTTGTTTAGATATGTATATGTACAAAAAACACACATGTAGATATAAACACTCTGACACACACACACACACACACACACACACACACACACAACCTCCACGACCCCAGCCGGCCAGAGGCTAACTCGTAAACAGATCAGGCCACACGACGGGGTGTTTATCCCTCACAGCGAGAGGGACCGCTGCACATAATGTTGTTCGTGCATGTAGGTGTGAGTGTGTTGAGCACTTTAACTGTAGCTAGTTTTACTCCCTCTGGGCTGTTTGTTACATATATTGAGAGACACTGACAACAGGGTCAACTTCACTATGTACTCTCAGTGTGAAGGCAAAGGCTTTATGCTAAGTGGTTCCCGCCCTCAGCATTAGTAGACTAGATAAACGAAAGATCATCATACCTCATTAAGTCTCCTCCTTCAGACTGTGTTAAAAAAAATGAAATGTCAAGAAGTAGATCAAACCAAAACCTCAAACAAAGCATCTGACATTTGAATTTGTCCACCATTTCCTGGTGTATTGTGATGACTTTGGGTGAAGGCTGTCCTACTGTACCAATGAGCTGACAGTCCAGAGGAGTTTGATTTATTGAGGTTTTCAGGTCAAGTGGGGATCAAGGCTGATCTGGAGGCTGATTAGAGGTGCTGCATCAACACATAGTCTGGCACATTATATCTATCGTTGTCATATGAGTTTTGCAATTAGACCGATCAATAAAAAACAAAACATGTCTTACTGCACGACCTTGTAACTCAGACTGATTTGCAAGCTGAGTTGCACAAGCAGTGAAGTATGACTTTTCTCTTCCATTAGCAACGATGGAGCAGAGTCTGCCAGGTCAGGGCCATTCATCTACATTATAATGTCATGATGATATTGCTTTAACTGCAATTGAAAAAACAGGCTCTCAGTCCAACTCCCAGGGTAACAAGACATCATAGTATTGCATGCTAAAGTGGCAGATGCAGCGTTGCATGCACAAAAGCTGCACATTTAAGCCATGCTTCTCTCAAACTGTTAAGCCCAGAATTAACTCTTTGACTGCAATTGAAAACTACACAATTTATGCTTTTTTTTCATATGGCACAGAGGAATATTGCTCAGGGCCTCTACACCTTTCTGCACAGTGTTTTCATTGCTTGTTATTCGTACCATAGTAACCACTAATTTATCTTAAAAATTATATTTTGGGAAATGTTATGAAAACCATGGAATTATCTCTCAAATTCATCACAAATAACATTGCAAAAAAGCAAATGCAACAGTAAAATTTGCACAAAAAACACCGTTACCATATGAATTGAATAAATGCGTTCCCTTCTGCAATAACACACAAACAGGTGAACACAAAGAGTGCCGCTATTTTGCCGTCACGGAATACGTTAAATGCACTGCACGCTAATATATGTGGGCCCACCGCCATTATGGGAAATCTGGCATTAAGTAAGGGTCAATTTGTATTATCTGGAGCATTAACAGAGTCCTTAACTCCAATTTTGTTGTTTCTTGGGGGGGCAGTTATACAGTTGGACCTGTGCAGCCTGAGTAGGAACCCACTGAGGGAAGGAGATGGCTATCGGAAGCCACAGGGCAGATGGGGGACCGTTTTTATCGATGCACACGTTGTAATGAGGTCTTCCTGTGAGGGAGCCTGAGGAGTTTCTTTTGACAGAGCTTTCATGTGCACTTTTGCTGTGTTGTGTGTGTTCACTGTGGGCCATTAGGCCTCCGCACGCATGCATACTAGTACACATCTGGATATGCTTCTCCACAAACAGTCATACCTACATAGAGTCTGGCAGTCAATATGACCTTTTAATACTATCTAAACCCTTTTAGATAAAGCCAGTTAGATCTTTTAGCTGGTATATGCCACCACCAATGAGTGACTGCTATACACACACACACACACACACACACACACACACACACACACACACACACACACACACACACACACACACACACACACACACACACACCTGCACCTGCTCATGTCATGTCATGTCAAACCGCTTGCACGCTATTATGCCCATGATTTCCCATAGAAGATAAATCTGTGCTCACTCTCATCTGCCGAGATCTGCAGATTATTTCAACATTAAGCTCTTTACACCTGATCAACAGTCAGCTGATACAGCCTTGGAGCGTTTTGATGTTAACGTTTGGTTGACATATCAATAAATATTTTACAGCTGTGTTTAGGAGAGACCTGTCCGTGAGGCCTGGACATAGACCTTAAAGATGTATGAGCTGCTCAGAGTTAACTCTGCACAGGTGAGGCGCACCCCACACTAGCATCTCTTCTTCAAATGCGAGTTAACCTACCTTGGTTTGACGGAGAGCAGGAGAGGCAGACATCGGGAGAATGAGCGAGAGATAGGCTAAGTTGGCCAGTGAAAAGAAACAAATGTCAGGATTCAGAAATCAACTGGCCGGCTGTGATTTATACAGGAGTTAGGTTTGGATCAGGGTCTGAGGTCCACGGAGGGGGCAATGGACTCTAATTCAGACCAGCCTCCAGTCAAAGTAGCAGTTAGCAGCTCCGTGGTCTGTTAGCTTTCATGTGTGTCTGTCAGTTGCACTTGGTGGTTTCATGCAGTGATCTCAACAAGCTGTCTGTGGAGGGACAACCGCACCCATTAGACAAAGGCTATATTTGGGTGGTTGTAAGTTGCCCACTGGCCAGTGGCTCAAGAAAATAGCATACCAGCACTGGAATGTCTTGGATACCGTTAGCCAGCCAAGATACTGGCTTTTATTATGTAACGTGGATATTGGTTACTAATGTGGGCCACCAAAATATGATGAAGAAGCTGTTGAGCAAAGCCTATGCATTAAGCTTTATGTGCAGCTATTCATTAACACAGTTATTCAAGTTTTGTTGCGAAGCCTGATGTAAACCTCCCAGAGATGTCGCACCTGGTAGTACTCCATGGCTTTGATGTGTCTACTATAAGTGGCCGAGGTCGAGTAGAGTGTGAAGAACAAGGACCTGGTAAACAACTAACTAAAAACAAGTAATTAGTTAAGTTCTGATGTGCATGCCCCATTCTCAAAAACTTCCCTGCTGTTTTGTAAAGGCCCTACTGGAACAGCTGATATGACGTACTGCTCTCTTTAGCTCTGGAGGAAAGGAAGCTGCCAAGGTAGCGATAAACCTTTTCGAGACTGATGTTGTCAACGTGCATTACTGGAGGGAAAGCAGTGTCGTTTTGTGGCAAAAAGGATAATTTGTGTCTTCTTGATGTTCGCGGCGAGTCCCAGGACCCTATATGCTCGATCAAATTCATCAAGAAAGCTCCAGATTTTCTTCTTAATGGGCAGAATAGGTTGCGCAACCCCACAGCAATTTAATGTCCTCAGTATGACTTTCATTGGGGATTTTTTCGGGCCTTGTGTTGCTGTTTCAAAATAAAATTGTGAAGGGAATCATCCAATGAATCAGAGGTATCCGAATCAATTTCTTCCTTCAAGCTTACATTCCAGTATGCAGCGTGGTCTGACCAAAGGGCAACATGAGGGAAAGACTAAAGCAGAGAAGGGCAGCCCACCCTTGCTGTCCAACATGCGGAGGGCAGATGTATAGGCGGGCGCAAACGGCTCCTTTTAACGGTTACAAACGGTAGATCTAAATATGACCCAGCTGATGTTTTCTCCTGATGTTACTGTATTCACCTCAGACCCAGCTCTCTCTCTCTCTCTCTCTCTCTCTCTCTCTCTCTCTCTCTCTCTCTCTCTCTCTCTCTCTCTCTCTCTCTCTCTCTCTCTCTCTCGTCCTCCATCTCTCACTCATATTTGTAGACTCCTTTTAAGAACCTTCTCACACTGTTTGACCTATGACTTGGTGCCCATTCTTTTTCATATCGCTCCCTCCTCTTTTGTTCTGCTTGAAGCGGGTGTATGTGTGGCGGATCTCAGGGGAGCAGGTAAAATATAAATCCATAGTCTTTCTGACATCTCTCTGGTTCCCATTTGGTCTGATGACCTGTAATCAGTCACTACTTTGCTCTCCTTCTTCTCTTTCTTGCCATGCTCTCATTCTGGAGACGTTGATAAAAATTCTACGTGTTAAAAACTGAAATCATATCATGTGCTGCATTAACACACATGTCCGGATCAATGATATCTCCTCCGATAATCTTTCCTGTGTATTGTGACATACAGTCTTAATGCTAACATGAGCAGGCTAAGCATTGTCGCACTGAGGTGGTAGAGGAGGGGGGGGGGGGGGGGCACAAGTTCCCGCTCTGGTCTTTCATCTCCAGTCAGATCAGTTTGATCAGTGAAACTGCTTAATGTGGACATGTGTTTCCCTTGCTAACACTCTGCCAAAGGGCTCAAGTGCACACATGCACACTGAATGAGCGAGCAAACGTCTGTTTCAAATCCCAGGTGCAGGCAGATTCGGCAGGATTTACCAGACCTTTAATTTGTCTCTTGTGTAAATAATGTCGCCGTTGTTATTTGTGCTCATGTGTAGTGAAACAAGTCCTGTTGATGCTTCACCCGACTATATCATGAAATGTAAAGGACACACACACACTCAGTAAATAGGTGAAACCAAGCATTACTGTTTTGTTTTTTACTAAGTCACTGGTCTAGTCGAGAAAGAGTCCAGCAAATAAGGGTAAGACTATAGTTGGTTGTGTTTACACTTCGGTTCAAAATTAAATAAACAATATATGTTTGAGTGAACTTTATAAGTGCTGATAGGCAGATGTGTTTTACTATTTGTACTAGACTTCAAAAAATTATGTTTAACTATTTCTATAATTGATAAATCAAGATATTGCTTTAACAAAAAAGCCAAATGTTTGTTAGTTCAAGCTTCTATGTCATATGATATTACGCATGATACTAAACAAAATATATTTTAGTTTAGGATGTTATATCTGGGTGAGAGAAGAAAGTAATGAATTGTTGCCAGGAGTAGGAATGAACAGTTCTTACTCCCGGCGGACCAACAGGAGAGTTTTGGGATCCTGGTGGGCTTAGATATCTACTGCAGACATTAAAGGGATGGCTAATTTCAACCTGTAAAGTACAATTTTGAGTACCTTATGCTACTATATACTTCAACAACACAACATTTCAGAGTATAAAAATATTTAGCTCTTGAAATTTAAGTTGAAATTAAATTTCTGTTGAAATTTAAATGTTGGACTTTTACTTGTAATAATGTATTTTTACATTGTTTTACAGCTTTTTCTTACATTAAGGATCTGAGTACTTCATCCACCACGGCAGTCTGACGAAAGACGGCCTAAAAACTCTCTGATCCTCACCATCTACTGAAAACCTGGTAGCAACAAGCCAGGAAATGCTTCCAGGCCTTAAAAGCAGTCCAGAAGCTGATCTCAGCCTCAGTGTATCTCCGTGTGAGTTAGATCTCCAGAGACCACAAGAGGCCCTGTCCATCACAGTCAGAGATAGTAGACTTTACTGCGAGCTGACATAAGGGCAACATTTCACTCTGACAGTCCAGGACAAGTGCTAGCCTGCTGCCAAGGAATGCCAGCTTTTACTGGACCGCTTCAGTCGGCAACAACACAACTATTGTTAAAACACGGCGTGAAATCTGGTGCTCTGGTGCGCCAAGAAAATGTTTTGATTTGGATGCCGAAAGTCTCTTGCAGCTTTTTGACATGGGCTTGGCAATCAATAAGACGTTCATATGGAGCCGGTAAACTGATGTCACTATTTCACGCAACAAAGGCTTTAGATTATGCCAGTGCTCAAACATTAAAGACGAAAGCCTTGAACATATATGCTTCAGTACTGGTGGGCTAACTCTGACATTACATGCTAATATCAATACCACACACATTATTGAAGAGCTGTACATTCCACCCAAGCTGAAAATTCTGTCCGGGATTTAATATGGCAGGAAATTGAAGGCCAGACACAGACTTGCAGGGCTGCAGAGTCTTTTTGAAATGCCTGCTGGGCTTGGAGGAGTACACAGGAGGAGCTGTCTTTGACCTCAGTGGGATTTAGACATGACCAGAAAACCAGAAAATTGTAGAAATTACAGTAAACGTCAGTCTCTAATGAGGTGAAAAGTGTTATAGCCTTAGAAATGAACTTACTTCTCAGTTTGCTTGTCTAAACATCGCAAACAGTTTATTTCTAATGATGTTGTCAACCCCCAATTACACACAGATTATTCACACAGACACCGAAGCACATGTTTTAAGTATGCGTTATCAGAGGCAACGATGATGACGAGGATGGTGACTGTTCGATCAATGTCACATTTTCATTGCACGACGATGTGTCAGAGTGTGCACAGATTTGTTTGGACGTCTGTGGCGTGGAGCTAGTCTGGTTACTTGTTTGTCCAAGAGTGTCTGTTTATGACGCATAAACTATCTCATACATCCTGTTGATGAACTCATAGCATCCTTGTTTTGTACAGTACCATTCATACTGTTGTAATGCCTGTTTAATTCGACCAAGCGTATCCATTGATTTTGTTATCATATCAAGAAAGACACTAAATTCTCCCATCTTTAGTCATGCTAGCAGTGTGTTGGTTTGACCATCACTTTGGCCCAGGCTGATACAGTTATATAGAAATCTGTAGAAAATGCTTGAAAAACACACACACACAAACGCACACGCACACGCACACACAGACACACATACACACACACACACACACACACACGCATATATTATTGACACCCCCCACACTCAATCAGACAGATTAGCAGAGGCCCGCCAGACGGGTATCCACATGGTTTTAAAGGTTTCATATTTTGTATTGAGGCTGCGTATGGGTTAGTACAGGAGTAGTCAATATTGGAGCCTCTTGATGTCTGCTGAGTTCAATATCGTTGGTACTGGAGAGACTGGGACTGCTGGGGGTGACCACCATGCTGGTGACTTACCTCCCAGAGTGTGTGTGTGTGTGTGTGTGTGTGTGTGTGTCTGGGACTAAACCACATTTGATTTTTATACGCTTGTGGCTAACAGGAGCCAGATGTAGCTGCCTCCAGGGAGCTTACCATCGAAACCGCCATTTATTTTTCACTCACTTTAATGAGATGTGTGCATGCTGAAATACATACTTGAGTGTGTATATATGTTCAAATAAAAGCAGCCAATAAGCCACAGCAGCATTTGCAATATTTCACTATCAGGTAATAAAGCTGGTATGACTTAGCTGCTAAACAAGCAGTGTCAAAGACAGGATGTGTCCTGTTCAGATGACAGAGCATGAGAGGGAGGAGATCCCTGATTTCATCACATGAAGATAAATCAGAAACCATAAATCAGGGCGTCAGAGCACTGAGGACCTGCAGTTTTCTCTGAGCAGAACCTGGCACTGAGACACATGAAGAATCATGAGGCCTAAGTGAGAGGTGAAGTAAGAACTGAGCACATTCTCACACAAACATAGACAAAAAACAGACAATTAGATGGTCAACACTGTTATTTAATAGTCTCAGTATAAAATGACTGCATCACCGTTTTAAAACTGATCTCTTCTGAACATGCATGTAGTATCGAAAGAGCGAAAGAGCAATGATGGAGAAAGAAGGGAGAGTGTTAATTGAAAGCGAATGTGTCTGTGCTGGCTGCTGGTCAGAGATGGGCCGGGGTCCCAGTTGGCTTCCACTTCAAAGGCCCGACCCGGCTGTCTTGAGCGCACCTGCAGCCGGTTAAACCCTGCTCTCATCACTCAGGGCGTGGAGGGACCTCTCTTACAAGTTAGAGTTCTCACCACAAAGCCTTTTAGCCAAAGCGCCGTGATTGCCCGCACTCAAGAGTTCAAGCTAAAAACACGAGCCACATACAACTTTCACTACAGAACTGAAGGTCAATCACACGGTGTGAGTGCTTACTCCACATCCACAGCAGGGTTCCTGCAGCCCTCACCACAAGGTCTTTGTCAACCTCGTCACAGGTCACACAGGGCTCTGAACTGTGGGGCTGTCACGGACCCCCAACTATATATAAATTAATGGCGGTGATAGCCAATAAAAAAGTGTTTTTGCTCTGTTTTTGTTCACTTTTTTTGTTGGGGTGGGGATTTACAGTTTCAAAATGTGGAGGACTGTGGCTTGGTGGTCATCCTTCAACCAGAGGATCGGTGTTTTGATCCCTGGGTCGGCTGCTCCATGTTGATGTGTCCTTGCAGGCTGTGCAGTGTGTACGGATGGTTCCTGACAGACAGGTGGCACCTTGGTAGCCCCTGCAATTAGTGTGAATGTGTGTGAACGGGTGAATGACGACATGCGTTAAAGTGGTCGAAAGACGAGAATAGCGCTATACAAGTAGATCATTTATATGTTTTGACCACTTGGGTGCAGCACAACAAGTTGTAAATACACTGTGATGTCATCATCTTAGTGGTTGTGGCAAACAATTGACCATTTGCATATTTAGCAGACACGTAGAAACATGAACATATTCATTGAAATCCAACATATCCACTACTCTTAATTAATTCCTAACTTTGTCTGTCTGCATTTGGTGTTATGCAGGTGTTCAGTGGGTCTATTTGAGCTTTTCTTTTTACAGAGAACATCTGCCTGAGGTGTGAGACAAAACTCAAAAACTAACATTACAGGCTGGGAAATCAAAACAACACTAATTTGTGTAGAGAGGGAAACTTCAGTCGGATGATCATTCTTTGTGGGATTTTTACCATGAGCATCTTCTTTCACATAATACATAATTTATCCATTGTTAATATGAAAATATAAAAAAGAAGCTTTAAAGTTAAACCCCAAAATAAATAAATATATGTTCACCAGCTAGCTTTGCTATTCAACTATTTTGAATTTGAATAGGAACAATTGTGAATTTTTGTTTTGTCAGTCAACAGTTTTTCACAGTATTTTGCTGACTGTAATAATTACAAGCAGTCGCCCTGACAGAAATAAGTCACATTTTTGCTTGCATATGCATACACTCATAAACACAATTGTGCAAACACAAGATCCTCACCCCATGTCATAATCCTAAAATAAATGGTTCGCCTCGTGGGGATCCGCCCTCTGACCCCCAAATGAGCGCCTCCTATATGAGAAACATACCTGGCATGGACTAATTATAATGCTTTCATTGCTCGTGCCTCTCAAGTCCTGCATAAACAAATGAAAAACACAAGCCGCCACTCTTACAAATATGGGCAGCTGTTCTAACAATGATTTCAGTTTTTTGGTTTCGAGAGTGAAAAGTAGAATGACACAATAAAAAAAAAACTAACCAGTTTCAGAGTTCAATTTATTGATTCACTGTTGACTGTTTCACCTCAGCCAGCCTTGTGATGAGCTGCCCACACAGACAGTTCTCGACTAAAACAGGAAACCACTCAGCAGAAACTCAGTTCCACAAAGAGGGAGCATGGAGACACTGCTGTCAAAATGACCCGCATCTATCAAGGTAAAGTTCAATTTGGATTATTTAAAAACATTTCACTCTTTGAATATTAAATGTAAACAACAAAAAAGGAAAATTAAAGCGGGCTGATTTCAGTTGATCCCAGTCAACCCTATCTAATAATAATAATTTACGCCTGATTGTCTGCTTGTCTGCATGTATTGCCAGTGGAGCGACGCCTGTTTCTTACGAAGAAGTGTCTTTGGATATATATTTAATAGGGGTGGGAATCACCAGAGGTCCCACGATACAATATAATCACGATACTTAAGTCACGATACGATATTATCACAATACTGCGATATATTGAGTATTGTGATATCTTGCGATTTATTGGCTTTTTTTTTTAACCGCAAATTGTCCCCAAATGAAAGTTTTGTCAACAAAAAATAAACAGATTGTATTATTCTATGACCAAAAACGTTCAGAATTGATTAAATGAAAGATCGACACTTGGCTTCCGTGTATCGATACAACGTCGCCTCGCAAAATATCGCGGTACTGTTCTGTATCGATTTTTCCCCCCCCACCCCTATTATTT
>NW_027176153.1:17490547-17560547 GCF_023055335.1 Clinocottus analis | reverse complement strand
ATTAATAAAGAAAATAACCTCTTTTTGTTTTTACGAGTTTGTGAACTTTTCAAGCGTCTTTAAGATTTAGTCCCTGAAAACGCATTTTCCCTTCATGTCAGTTTGTTGGCCTGCCACATCGCGCAATAATAATAGAGCGATAAATGTAATTTACGTCGGCGCTGCTGGCTGAGCGCGTGCTCAGCAAAGGATGGGGCCTGCATGCGTTCAACAAGGCAGAGCAGTCATTAATTCACCAGGTACCGCACACGCGCAAATTACTTCACTAAAATACCCCAAAACCAGCCATCTAGAGCATAGGTGAGGGGTGAACAAAAATATCTCGTTGCCTGCGCAATAACATGCGTGAAAATGTCCATGTGTGTGAGTGTGTTTATGAGAGAAGTGTCTGTGTGTGGGCGGGTATGGGGGTACTGGAATGCCTAATAGTTTGTGTAGATTAAAAGCAGTTATGGGGAGTATAGTGGGACCAGCGAGTGTAGAAGCTTTTGGCTGGGCATTATTGGCTTTGAGGGGAATTCAGTGCAGGGGATACAGTCTCTAACTGTTCATCACGTTTCTGTGGGGAAATGGACAGATACGGAAATGAGTGTGGGATGTTTGAGCTATTTGAGAAAGGTGAAAAATGCATAAACAATGTCACAAAGACATGCATTCTCATTTTTGTGTGTGTAAAATATCAAAAGTTTCTGATAACATTTAAGAAAATGATCCGTTTATTCGTCTTTTTCAGTGTTTCTTGCGATCCAGTAGGGCTTGAGCAGATGACATGGCAAGAGGAGGTTGATGTAATATCAGCTGCGTCATCAGAAGCAATAAAAGCCTTCCATTTGTGTCCCACTTGTCTTTCCTCTGCGATTCACAGTGAAGTCGCAGGGCTTTACAGCATGTTGTTTTAGACCTGTGGATAATGATTTACTATCCTATTAAAACCACAAGTCCTCCTGACTCTCAGAGAGAAAATGAAGTGTGAATTGCGTCTCTGGCTTTTCCCTTTGATGAGCACTCTGTTCTTATTCCTCCTCTCTAATCCCACTCTGGGGAGCAGAGAGCCTCCAGTCTCCATCCTCTGGCCCGACCTCGTAAAACACGACCACACAGCTTCACGCTCCCTGACCTCCACTCGCTGACCCGCCAAAACCCTGCAGCCACCAGCGCTGCAAGAGGTCTCATGCACACACCATTAGGTTTAAAGTCATATCTCTTAGGGTAATCTCAAAGCAGAATGCATCTTACTAGGAAACTGTATCGGAGTTTCTTTTATCAGAGCAGTGAGAAAGATTGGAGGCATGCACGATAACGGTGAATATGAGCATGAGAGCGAACAGGCACAAGACATGAGAGGAGTAAAGTGAGTAAATGGGGACTTAGTCTGACAGGGTTATTGGAGGCCCCAGACTCCATGCTCTGATTTGTGACGACATGATTTCTGGACTATTCCTTCGGGAAACATTTGAACACACACACACACACACACACACACACACACACAGTTCTTGTGGGGAGAGGTTAAGTGCTTATTTATTTGGAGAGCGGAGTAAATGGTTTCCACTCCCCTCCAGCTCGCAAACCTTAAACTGTTAAGTGTAGTGAACTCTGACTCACAGAGGACTGTTACTGCAGCTCTCGTTCACACCACTCAACACCTTCGCGTGTGTGCGCGTGGATCCACATGTGGAAATCCCTGCCATATCAGGGTGCCTAATTAATTGCAATACACCATTAGTCACTGCTGTGACTTTGCATCCTGCGGAGGAATCCTTTCAAATGAAGTTGGTGTGGATTCAGTTCAAACCCACCACCGAATGGCTCGTGTCTGTGCGTCTCCAGGTACATTGGGGCTCTGGGGGCCCGTGTGATCTGCGACAACATCCCAGGCTTGGTGAATAAGCAGCGGCAGCTCTGTCAGCGCCACCCGGACATCATGCAGGCCATCGGCGAGGGCACCAAAGAGTGGATCCGAGAGTGCCAGCACCAATTCAGACACCACCGCTGGAACTGCAGCACACTGGACCGCGACCACACCGTGTTCGGACGTGTCTTGCTACGGAGTAAGTCAATGGGTGTGTCTACATATCTTCCCGTCTAATTAGTGATTGAGGCCAAAGAGATACTGAAGCCGAGCCTCATCTGCCTCCTATCTCACTCCTCGTTCTCGTCCTTCTTCATTTTTACTGCCTCTCTCCTCTCCTCTCCGTCCATCTCCGCTCACTCTGGTCTTTCTCCGATCTTTCCCTCTCACGTATGCTGCTGCTCCGTGTTTATAGACGCTAATGGACTGTTGTAATGCCTTACGCCTCGTCAATAAACACACGGGCTTCGAGACGCAGGCTCGTCGTCTTTTTTGTTTTTCCACTCCTGCCAGACCTCTCTGTTGTGTAATAGATGCATGCCTTTAGACATGCACACGGGCACACGTGGATTTTACAACATACATATTTTTTAGCTGTCTTTGTAGACAGTGCATGTACACTTCCTCCTGATAATAGGTTTCTTAACTGCATACTCGTGAATATTTATTGAATAATAAAGCGACAGGCGCTCTGCAGTAAAAACACCTGATAGGGAAGGTGTCCTCCGCCAGCTGGCTATTTTGCATTAACGATTAAATGATGGCAGCTTGATGAATTGTTCATCACACATTATTTTGCACTAATTCCGCAGTAGCCATTACGCATAATGACAGCGGCATTATGATTGCTGGGCACGTACACAGTGATGCACCTGTAAGTCACTGTTGCATGCAGTGCAGTCAATAAAAAAGACTGTTTCTGTGATGCTACACCATTGGGGTTATGGTTGAGGCTTATACTTTCTCTTGACTGTTGCCTTTAAGGCAGTGGTTCTCAAACCTTTTCTGTCACGCCCCACTTTGGAGGAAACAAAATCTTCGGGCCCCACCGCCCCGACAACATTGGAACAAAATGGTTCAACTTTTTGAGACTCTTTTTTTTTTATTAAAAGATTAAAGAAAATGTAAATCCCTTTCAAGTAAACCAGATTGCTCCATCAGACAAACACTAATAACATGTGCAATCACTTTGTTAAAACAATACAAATAAAGTTATATACGTGCGAAAAATAACTCATATTTGGCAAAAAAGATTACCAAGAAAGCCGGTTGGATCCCTGTTTTCTCCCCATAGTTTCATGTTGAAGTGTCCTTGAGCAAGACACTGAAGCCCCAGTGCTTCACAGCAGCACAAAGCTCCTTAATTACTAAGGATGGTAAAATGCAGAGAATAATCTGTGGGATTAATAAAGGATTGTTGAAAAAAAATAAATTAAAAATTAAAATTTGAGAATCTGCAACTCCCCCGCGCCCGCCTGTACTACCTCCACGCCCCACTAGAGGGTCGCGCCCCACAATTTGAGAACCACTGCTTGAAGGCAAGGACAAAAAGGTTAAAGCTTAATTTATAGTGAATCTGATTCAGGTTGCATACATCAACGTGGTTGTATCCACAGACTTAGTAGCAGACCTGCTACTGGTCCTCCGCCATCCACCCGAAGCATGCGTCAGGGTTAACAATGCATCGGAAAAAAATGGAGATATAGAGATACGGGCTTCATGTGTAGAGGACAGAAATAAACAGTGATGTGGATGTAAATATTTAAAGAGATATTCTCACTGTCAGACAAACAGCGCAGATTTGAATGATGACCAGCAATACCTTCCTGCATCCTCCCCCACACACGCCGCCTCAACAGCACCCACTGCCCCCTTTTTCCTCAGAGATGAAGTGGGACATTCCAGTGAATGAAGAGCATGGGACCACACCGACTCATCTATCCTCAGCCGGTTCAGATTGTTTTCAGATACAAAAGTCCTCCACCGTATACATTTAACTCAATACTATATCAGTTTTTGTGATGTTATTTTAAAGTGCTGGTACTTCAGTATTTCCCAATTCCTAAAAGTAGGAAATATTCCTTCACTCATGTATTTATGTGCTACTTTGCAGTACAGTGTTGTAAGTCCTTGAGGCCGGCTGTGATAAAACTAAAACAATTATGTGTGTGAGTATGTTTAGAAACAGAAACTATTGTTGAATTATGTTGAACTATCCGAACCAAAGTGTTTGATGAAAGACCTGACAGAACAAGTGACCAACTGACGGACCAAAAAATGACTCTCATTTATAAATTTAAAAAGCTAACTCAACCACAAGGGCATCATCCAGACAATGGACCGCACGCACATTTTGTAGTTCATCTTCAAAAAAGGAAAGCATTCAAGCACATTTTCTATTTTTGCTTTGGAAGTATACTTTGTACCTCCTCACCCAGAGACTAGCTGATGCTAGTGGAGCGGGGCACTAAAACATGAGACCAGCTGATCAACTCACACTGCAGCTCTCTTAATAACACTGCAGCACAGAGGCTGTTCTCCACACACAGAGATATGACGTGAACAACAACACAATGGAGCGCTCTGCTTACCCTCAGATTCACAGTTGGACTTTTTTTTATGTACACAAGAAGCTAATTCATGCAGAGGATGAGTTTACCCACTGAAAATAATGTAACCTCATTTCAGATGCATCCCTTTCTTCTATCTGAAACAGCATTTGAGTTGTTTTAACTTTGAGAACAGAGGCACCAAATGAAAACCACATTCGTCTGTTAGGCTGTGACTAAAGATGGACAAGATCTTCTGCCTCTGGCTGTTGTCTTTTGAGGTATTCACTCCCAAGGGCGCTGCAAAAAGCAACTGCGACTAAACACTATATCTAATTCTCTATGTGTCTTTGGCCACACAATAGATGACTCATATTCGAAGGAACTAAAGAGACCAGAAAAGCACAGCAATGGTAGAAAATGCTGTCATGACATCACCCTGGTGCTGATTAATGGGGTATCACTGTGTCTGTATTTAAACAATTTATGTGAGCAGAGGAGAGCCCCGCAGCTGGGATTATTTCCATGATAATATTTAAACAGAGCTGTCCTATACTCCACATCAGGCCTGATATGCCCCCGTCAGCTGCACCCTCATGTTCTGATGCCTGACACCCAGGCCTGGTCATGGCATTCAGTGTATCTGTGCATGCATGTGAGGTGCACAGTTTGAGGTCTTTAGATTATACAACGTCTATTGTATTCCATGATATTAGTAACTACAAATTCAATATTCATGAATAGATTGCGCTATTCCAACCTCTACCTCTCAACTCTCGGTTATTTTTTTGTGCTTTCTCTCTGTTTCTCTTTCTCAGGCAGTCGTGAAGCAGCATTCGTCTACGCCATCTCCTCAGCAGGAGTGGTGTATGCGCTTACTCGCGCCTGCAGCCAGGGGGAGCTGAAATCGTGTAACTGCGACCCACACAAGCGAGGACGGGCTAGCGACGAGAGAGGAGACTTTGACTGGGGCGGCTGTAGTGATAACATCAACTATGGGATCAAGTTTGCCAAAGTCTTCATCGATGCCAAAGAGAGGACAGTCCGAGATGCGAGGGCCCTCATGAACCTACATAACAACCGCTGTGGCAGAACAGTAAGTGGACAATTACAGCCGCACCAATTAACCCAAATAACCACAAAAAAAAGCTCACTTACATCTAGTGATATATCTAGCTGTGCAGGTATTTACACCTGGTATTAACCTGTAATCCTTCTTTGGCAATGTTATGTTGGTCATGATAATAGGCGTTTGTATTTAACCTTAAGCTATTTAAGTTCCACCTGCACTGCGATCAAATCTCCACAATGACGTAGGTGGAGCCGACAAACTCGCGGATGCAGAGTTACCCAGCAACTTGTTGGAGAGATTTGTTTCTTAGCAACGCAGACAAACTGTACGGAGAGCATTCGCACTTTGCTGGGATCCAAGATGAATTCAATGTCATTCCAAATTGCAAAGCTTTCTGACTGCATCTCAGGGCTTTCCATTCATATTTGAATTCAAAAACTACAGTTTGAATGTGGGAAAATATTCAATATTTGACCTGTACCTGTAAAATTGTCAGTTCATAAGTGTTCACAGGTCGTGCCCTAGGATAAGCTAGGATAAGCTATCCAGGATTCAGATTGCTTTCATTCAGATTTTTTTTTAAACGGTGTCAGACTTGCGTTTACACCTTGCGTTGACATGTGTTCTTATACAGATACAATTTTCAGAACGCATGTTGATACAAAGTTGAAATTGGATTTGAGTTTTTTCGTCGCTAGCCCAATGTCGGTAAAAGGAATTTTGTCTTTGGGTCTCACAGCCGTAAAATAAAAACTTTCAGAGGAATCATATCTTTCCAGAAAGTGCATTTAAGGTCCTTTTTCTTTCAATGCTTTAATGCTGCATTTGCAGAACATGTGAAGGTAAACGTCAAGATGGCTAAACACATACACACCTCTGTCTGTTTTTAGGCAGTTAAGCGGTTCATGAAGCTGGAGTGTAAATGCCACGGTGTGAGTGGCTCGTGCACACTGCGGACATGTTGGATGGCCATGTCAGACTTTAGGAAGACTGGTGACTACCTGAGGAGGAAATACAACGGGGCCATCGAGGTGATGATGAACCAGGATGGGACAGGCTTCACTGTAGCTAACAAAGCCTTCAGGAAGGCCACCAAGAACGACCTGGTCTACTTTGAGAACTCTCCGGATTACTGCCTGCAAGACAAAACAGCAGGTGAGACGGCAAAAAGAGTGAAGAAGAAGGTGGACTGGATTGAAAGACGAAGAAAGGCAGTCTCTCATGGGCGTTGATGGATTGTCTCGACTGTGTTATGTTTTAGGGGTGTTAAGTGTATGTTGTGTGTATGTTCATGCATGACTAGTGTTTGCTTGTGTTTGTGTGTGCATGTGTGTGTGTGTGTGTGTGTGTGTGTGTGTGTGTGTGTGTGTGTGTGTGTAATGGTTGTCAGATAACACAGCAGGACTTCTGTGATGTCAGTGGAAGCTAATATCCTTGTACCCTGGGGACATTCTTTGACCACCTGACCTCTATCAGTCTCTGTCAAAACACACACACACAAACACACACACACACACACACACACACACACACACACACACACACACACACACACACACACACTCACACGTACACCCATACACACATACATACACACTCTCCTATGGTCAAAGGAAATGTTGATCAACCTTTACACAACACGCCCAATTAGGTATGCCTGTGTCTGATTGGCCGGTTGATTGATGAAATGTTGTCAAACCAACTTTGACAATAGTTGACATCAACACCTCCATCTCTCAGAAGCTCTGTCCAGTTCTTCCTCGCTCCTTTTTTGTCTTTGGTCCCTTGGTCCATCCTCCCCCTCTTTCTCACCTTCCCAGTGGAATCCAGTGCCTGGGGACACAAGCAGCTAATTTAAAAAAAAAAAAAATCACTTCTTTCTGTCTGTCACAGTCTCTCCCTCTCTGTCTGTCTGAACTAAGCGTAGCTGGAGGGCAGAGTGGGCCTCAGAGTGTGAGAGCCTGTCTGTCTGTCACGCTCCACTGTCCATTTAACCCTCACACGCACACGCATGCACACACACACACACACACACACACACACACACACACACACACACACACACACACACACACACAGAAAGCTTCAAAGGAAGCAGTGGCTTGGGAAAGGCAGTGTAACTATAGGCCACTCTACCAACACTGCATAGTTGTGTGTGTGGGTCTGTTGTTCTATGGGCAGCTTGTTGTGATAGGTAGCAGTTCAAACAGGGAGCTTCTCACACGAAACACCAGCACTAATCTCTGTGGGTATGACATTCACATAAGACAATATGCCACTGCATTAGGTCATATCCAGAGTGCTAAACACTACTGAATACTTTAGGGCCAGACATGGATTTTGCAATACAGTCTTTAACGCGATAAACACACAAACACATTTTGGTTTATACAACACCCGATGAACTTTGTCATTCCCACACAGTTTATACTTTCTATGGTTACGTAAGGCGCCCATGTTAGCAGGTTAGCGTGACTGCACGGCTCAACTGCGGCTCATAAGCATGTGGTGTCCACGCAGACAGCATTGCTGCTGCAGAGCTGCTACTGCCAGTTTTCAACTGATCATTTGGACTCAACTAATCGATGGATTCATGTTTGTTTGTCTTTCTATTGAAATGACCCACCAGATGTTTTCAGTCGAATAACTGTGAGAGAAGTAAAACACAAAAGACCAGAAACTAGCTTTCGTTCACTTTGAGCTTTTATTGGCTAACTCTTTTGTGCTTTGTGCAGGCTCCCTGGGCACGGCCGGGCGGGTCTGCAATAAGACATCACGCGGCACGGATGGCTGTGAGGTCATGTGCTGTGGGCGGGGCTACGACACCACGAGAGTCAAGCAGATCACTAAGTGCGAGTGCAAGTTCAAATGGTGCTGCGCCGTGGAGTGTAAGGACTGCGAGGAAGCTGTGGACATACACACGTGCAAAGCTCCCAAGCCAGCTGAACGGTTGGATCAGACCTGAGGACACGCCCCCACTAACCTCCTGTAACGCAAACCCGCCCCTTTTCCCTTTTCGGGACATCCTGTGGAACATGGTCTTCTGGGAAAGTTTGTCCGAAAGTGCTCTGCATCTCTGCCCTCCCCTGCCCCAACCTCGGATCATCATTGCATGGCTTTTTTACCTGTCCCTGTGAAAGCACTATAGTTCAGTACCCATCAATATGAATTAACACCCATTAGCCCCTTTTTGTGAATGGCCCTGTGACTGAACTGCTGGGATCATATGAACGCTGAAACTAATGAACACTTTGTGGTGATGGTGGTTTGGACTTTTATCGAAGATTCAGCCCAGAAGGCTGTTTTTCTAGCGTGTTGTACTGGGTTAAAATGGTTTGTTGCTTTCCTGATGCTTTAAAGACCCATTTTTACATTAACTGAGCCTTAAAACGTATCCAGTATTATTACAGCAACATCATATACTCACATAATGTTCTTTTTTGGGGAGGAAAATAGACTTTTATCTACCAAATACTTGGTTGGACTTTGGGGAGTAGCTTGACAAGTGCACTTTGAGAAGTGGACATGGAAGTGTAAGTTTGGCCCTGTGAGGCCCAACAGAAGTCCAGGCAGAGGACTACCAGAGTACAGGAAGATGGACACTCGATGAATAAATGGACAGATGCATCATTGGGACTTTGAATGCAGCTGTAAAAAAAAATAAGAAAAAGACCAAAAAAACTGTTTAAAGTGATTTATTTAAAATGTAAAGTGTTGTTTCATTTCTCATCTTCGGATGAGACTGCACTACATTGGCTGACACGAGGAGAGAGAAGAGCACTCCAATTATTATGATTATACAGTGTACTCGAGTTTCCAGTGTGTAAGATGACAAACTACCACCACAACATCAGACAAATTCCACTTATATGCTCTCCAACTTGCTTGTATAACATTGTGTATATTGCCTTATCAATACAGATGTTCATATGAAATATATGGTGCATTACTATGACACTGGAATGCTTGTTTTTTGTTCAGACAGACAGACATAGCGGTTGAAGGCAATAAAGAGACTAGATACAGACAGAGCAGAACTAATCAGTGTGACCGAGCAGGATAGTGAGTAAGTTCCTGTTGTACTGCTGTCATAACCTGCCATGTTATTCCCATCACACACATACACATCTACACACATACACACACACTGTCGGTCCTCAGCAGCAGCAGTTGAGAGACACTGGGGCAGTAATAATAATACAATCTATGTCGGTAACAAAGGCTGATTCTATGTGAGTTGGGGTGGGGTGTGTTATATCAGTCAAGGGGAGGGAAGTGTTTAATTAAAGGCCCGACCTAAACCCCAACCCCTGCTGGCCTCATCCCACCCTTTGCTATGTGGAATTCCAGGTGGGTCCCAGGCTAATGACTAGATGGCTATAATTACCCGGGGCTGTTGATAGCTGGTGATTGGACATGGTCGTGCCACAGAGGACCTAGTGTGGGCTCCTGCCGGGACCACATTTAATCAAAGGCTTCTTGGCCGGCTTATCAAAGGGAATACTTTCCAGCAATCTTCTCTGCCTCGGCCCCCTCTTCTATCTCAGACTCTCTGTCCGGTTCAGTCTCTGTTACATTGGAGCCCAGAGACTCTCGTTGACGTGAATTCAAAGGGGTATTGCGCTCCAGCACAAACTTAAGACAAAAAGTGCTATTTAAACATCAATAATAAATGAAATAGTTCACTGCAATTTCATTCAGCAAACTATATTTGTTTTCTGTAAGGCTATAATCCTGCATGTTCGGGTCCATATGTGTCCCAGTGGTAAGATCCCTTCTCCTTACCCAGACATGGGACAGGATGCAGCCATGTTCAGGCGCCTGCCCTGGAGATACCTTCATGCAGGAAGCAGACACCAGCTGAAATGTAAAAAAGACAAATTGCTTTTCTATGTCTCTTCAATCAATACAATCTCCTCATGCGTTGTTGCTTTTTAATCAACGTTTTTTTTTTTCAAATTATGATTCACCTTTCAGTCTACCAACTGCCCAAAAATGAGCCCTCAACATCCCAGGTCTTTGAATAGCCACGGTAGGCCTATATCGTGAGATAAGATGAACGTTATTGTCCCTCAGGGTCATATCAGCAAGCAATTCCATTTTATTGAGACTATTCTCATGCCAACGTGGCAGAGTCTATCTGTGTCCTGGATGCCAGGATAAGAGCCTCCTGCAGTTTCACAGGAAAATCAGTCTTTACAGCTTCCAAGTGGAGCTGAAGGCCCAGAAATGGCATCAAGCAACACAGGAGGAGGTCAACTTGGATGCTTTTTGTCGGTGATTACGATGTCATTACTGGCTATGATAATATTGCACTCCTCAAATTAATAACTGAGATCTGGCAACAAAAGTGGGGTTACTAAAAAGAAGATCTCACGGGTTTTAAACAAGCCCCTGGGCGAGCTGAAGTTATTTGGAAGAGAAAGTAATGGCCGACAGTGAAATTCTCACCTCGCCTTTGTGACCATTCATCGCAGTTTAAAGCCCGACTTTGTGGTTCAATTTGTCCTGCTGCACCTGTGGCAGTTGTGCGTGCACAGTTTTTCTTTGTCATGGGTATTTAGTATGGACATTAAGGATGCGCTCACTTTTGGTCTTGTTGGTTTGACTGTAATGAATGTCTTGACTGCTTGTATTCATCTCCCCCATTGCAGTAATGTCATCCCTGGTTTTAGATCCAATATTCACCCAACGCAAGTGTTGTAATTAACCAGAAACATCCTTTGATAACACAGCGAGACCAAGTAATTGGACTAAGACCAGACCAGACAAGTAGTTCAGGTCAAACTAGGGCCCAGCTGAACTTAAATATGTCTTGCTGAAATGAAATGTAAAAGTTGCCCCCCTAGGTTGTTTGACACTGGCCCCATTGCGTTAAATGTTTGTGACGGTCACATTACACTTCAGCTCCCATTCAATCATATTGAAGCTTGTACAAAAGACAATTCAAAACATGTGTTCCTGTTTCAGTGGGATCTCCAGCTGGCAGTTTCAGAAACACTGAGCAGTGCCTGACAATGGAGAAGATATTACCTTAGTACATAATACACAGATTTTAGTTTTGTGGTCGCTATGATCAATATTTATATATTACCTGCATCCTCGTCATGACATAATGTCCTTTTTCTGGACTGAGTGTGAGGTATCGTCGTCGAATGGAAACGTTACGTGACCGTACTTTTACACTGACACACACATTGCTGCAGTATCTTTAGACCGTTAGTCATGCATGCAACCCAATCATTTATTTTACCTCATCAGAGTTATGCTCAACCACTTCTATATTCTCTCTCTTACTCTTGACTCCCCTTGTGTCTCGGTGACAGTTAAACAGATTAATTCAGATTTATGTCCAGACTGTAATGCATGTCAGCCTGAGATCTGGTTGCCAAATGACACCAACCCTGAGAATAGAGGATTAACCACACTCCGATTACATACACAAACATGCATGCAACTGCAGACACACACACACACACACACACACACACACACACACACACACACACACACACACACACACACACACACACACAGCCTGGAGCTGCATAACAGAACAAAGCCCACCACCTAGACTTTGACTAGGCTTTAACATCTAAAATCCATCTTGGACTGCAAGATAAAAAAGAGGTGTGAGACAGTGAGAAGGAAGAGTCACATAGATGGATGAAGGGGAGAGATAAATGTATCGGGTTACCTA
Source organism: Clinocottus analis (assembly GCF_023055335.1). NCBI lineage: Eukaryota > Metazoa > Chordata > Actinopteri > Perciformes > Cottidae > Clinocottus > Clinocottus analis. The sequence goes on along the minus strand of NW_027176153.1, from coordinate 17,548,374 downwards.
AAGACCTGGCGGGCATGTTTATCAGCAGATTTTAATCTGAGCCGAAAGAACTGCGATCCTCCCAATTCATCATCATTACTCGCCTCACCTGCCACATCTCTCTGACCGCCTCCCTCCACCGCTCTCCTGCTCCTTTTCTCTCTGTGGGAAGATAGCCAGAGACCCCACCTTGGGGTGGTCCGGGCGTCAGCCATGCGATCTGTTTCGCACACATATTCACATGTACATACCTGCTGGCGAGGATGGGACCCCCTTAGTGCCCCCTGAGCTCAGCTATCACCTGTCTGGTAGAGTCCTCGGTATGTTACCAAGCCTTTCTACTCTGTCACTCACTGTTTGTGATGGGAAAGTACAAACAAGTGTGTGTGTGTGTGTGTGTGTGTGTGTGTGTGTGTGTTGTGGGTTGAGTTTACCCCCAGGGCCAGTAGAACTGAGGTCCTTTTTTTCCCTGGAGATTGAAGGGGGAGTCTGGTTGAGGGTCAGGGGTCATAAAGTTTAGGTGTACCGACAGAGAACCTTCGGCACTATGAACACCCACCAGTGATCCATCTTCTGTCAAACCTCCTGAACATTAACGGCTTGCTCACATGGAGTTAAGCTCTTTTCTGGCTGTCCGGCAAAGAGGTGCATTCATTCAAAAGAACACCTGCTCGGCTGGATTAAAACCTGGCCTACAGCGTAGCCGCCTACAGTGTCAACTCTTCCATTCACCTCTCCGCCTTTCGCTCTGCTGACTCTGATGGAGAGGGTGTCAGCCATTAGGTTTGGGTGGTGAGTTTGTGGGTGCAGTAGGAGGGGCAGATTTATTAGGGAGCTCAGACTAATATTTACGTGACCTGCCAGGTAGAGAGTGGTGTGACAGAGAGGCAGAGAAATTATAGAGGGGAAAAAGAGCTTTATGACATAAAGCACTTATCTCCTGAGACTTAGAGTAAATCTTTCCTTTACTCAGCATTTTCTATAATGGTTCACAGCAACACACGTTGATCAATCCCCCCCGTGCTATCACGGCAACGACTCCAGTTCTCTTTTCCAAGTCACTCAAAACATCAATTCTTTGATTGGCAAGCAGAAGAATCAAACAGGAATTTCCCCAACAGTTCCCCTTCATTGGCAGAGGAGTATTCCAAAACTCACTCACCCCGGCGTTGCATGTCAAATATTTCCGGTGCTTCTACAATCGCTCCAACTACTAACACGTATGATCTCATGCAGGTTGACCTCTATGAATTTTCCACAAGCAGAACGCCTCTGTGACCTCACACAGCACCAATTTGTCATCCCCAATTTATCTTTGATATAATTCACTTGCTCGGCCACAAGTCAAGCTTAGCGCTGGATAGCAGCCTGCAGGTCTGGCTCACAGACAGCCACGGTGAGCGCGAAAGGACAAAGAGTGCCGCTGCTGAGCCTGGGTCGGACATTTAAGACAGTTAGTCGCGGTGAATTCTTAACCCTACAAGGTGTGGGATGTCAGGTGACAAGGTTTGCATATGCGCGTGACAGTGTGAATGTGTTTATCTCCCTCCCTGTGTGGGAATTTACAGACACACCTCGCAAGGCACAAACAACAGTGACCTGGAAAAATAGTCGAAATTCCACCAACATACCAAGGAATCTGGGGGTTTCGGCTGACAATACACACTAAACATTACACACACACACACACACACACACGCGCGCGCGCACACACACACACACACACACACACACACACACACACACACACACACACAATGAGAGACAGAGGTGTGGGAAACAGGAGAGATACAGGGTCAGGGTCAAATTGTGTAGGCCTCACAGACATAGATACCAGTGAGTGATACCAGCTGACACACACTGATGCTGACACTAACAGTGATAGCATGGCTACCTGAGTGACATTGATAGATAGTGGTGAGCTATCCCAGCGTGCACACACAATCAAACCAAAACTCAGCTCATCTCTTTGACTTTTACTGAGCATATGCTCTGTTACCGTAAACCTCCGGCAAAGGGAAGGAAATCGGGGTACCAGGTGCAAATATAAAGTCAAAAAACAACTGCAGGCCAAAGCTTCTTAAGTGGCAAGTTGGTGAAAGGTGAAAGCAACAACTAGAGTGTCTACCTGGACTCAAACATGTTCACAACTATGTGTTTATTGTTGCTTAGAGTGGAGAAGATGTGTTTACCACATCACTGGAGCCAACGTCGCACTCCCAGTTTTCTAGACTCCTCACCTTTAAAAACACAAACCACTAAAGATAAACACAAGTTCACTCGTACAACGAATCTTAAACTCACACCACACAAACAAACACTCTCCTCGTGGAATGTGGAATGTCTTGTTTGTGTTTTGAGTTGCAGTTTTCTCCGATGCTCATTTTTCTGCTCATCTTCCCATAATACACTGTATATCAGATTGGCCCCAGACACGGCATCACAGAAACTCAGGATTATCTTGAACTTTATAGATGTCGTTTTCACAACCGTCTGCTGATGTCTGCAGGCCAGGGCAGCAGTAGAAATCCTCCACACTACAAAGGACCGGGGTTCACCTTCTACCAACACTGACAGCTGATCGAGAACAAGGACACAGTACAGTAGCCTCAGTCGCTCAGTAAACAGTGGTAAACAGAGCGAGCGCTCGGCATGAAATGGAGGAATACTGTGCACAAAACATTTACACAAAGCTGCCACGGGAACAATATCATTTCAGTTTTACAATAAAGTGCTGGTGTAACAAAAACAACAGAAGGAAACTCATCTGTCCCTCTCTCCGGTCAGAGTGACTTGTTTATGCTGCGGCCTCCCAGTCTCTGGAAGGAGATAATTCAATCACATATAATAGAGCTTTCACACAGAGTTACACAAGCATTGATACTAATGCTGCAGCACCCAAATCTGGAGTCTGATCTCATACAGCAAAAATAGTATTACATGTCAATAAATTAGGTATTCTGCTACTATTGATATCTGGACTTTGTTAACATGTTTTTTTTTTTTAAATTCAAGGTACATTTTCACCAAAATAATCTGTCTAGTTACAGACAAAAGCTCAGGAAAGAACAGACACGTCACATTGACCGAAAGGAATTGTGATGTTTTAATTTGAGCCACGGTCGGGCACAAAGGCATGGATACCTTGTTTTGGCAATATGCATGCTGTGTCCACATCCTCCTCCAGTAACTAAAGCCGACTCAGCAGCAAGAACTTTACTGTTTAAGTTACAGATCATGCATCCAACACATGAAGATTATGTGAAAGGATACAGTGTACCTGCAATCACGCATTTCCACCAGATAATCACCTACGCAGAGGGTGTAAACGCATGAGCTACTATTATTTGTTTTATGGTTTTATGAAAACCCCTCGTGCAGGGAAATATGAATATGAACACAGATATACTGCATACAAACACTGATACTATCTCATAAAGTGTGTGTGTGTGTGTGTGTGTGTGTGTGTGTTAAGTACACTCGGGCAGCATGATTTTGTTCTCACTAGTCACAGCACTATAACGATGCTCACATCTTCATTATTGGCTTGGAGCTCCGATTCTATCAAGTGCTTGAACTGGGATAGTTTAGGGGAGAGTAAACAACAGTCTAATGTGTTTATCAGACACTAAAGCATACGCCAACAGCTGTTTACCACACAGAGAGCCAAGCCGTATTCAACAACAGCACGAGGAACATAACATCATATAATCTGTTGGAGCTGCACACTGAAGGGGATGTTGAAGGTGATCCGTGTCTTGGGTTAGTTGGTGAATATGGCCACCCTGGAAGTGACAATGCACCTGCTGCAACATATTATCTCACCCTGTAGTTTAGATTGAAGGAGGGAGAGTGAAGAAGGAAGAAGGTACACTGTTTTAAAAGCCTGCTACTACTAATGAAACAAAATCAATAAACATGATTCCACTTCAAAACATGAAGAACCACACAGGGCTAAACTATGCGCAGATATGCATGCAGGACAACCCATAGAAACAAGGCCTCATCATGATTACACTTAACATACACACAAATACAGCAGATGTTATCACCAGGACACAGTACAAATCATTTGTTCTGTCGGTAACGCAAGGTAATGCTCCTCTTCCAGAGAGAGTTTAGCGAAGCATTTTGTGAATAAATGACTAGAACCAATGTAAAATAAAAATGGCATGCATCAAATTTGATAAGGAGATGAGAAGAACATGACAAATAGAATTGCCAGCAGCTACATGTGAAGTCCTTACTGCAACTTCCCTATTTGTTCTGACAAAGCTACAGCAAAGGAGCGTCAGCTCTTTGTATGCTGCATTGTTGTTCTTGCATTAACTATTTAGGTTTGTACATCTGCAACAATGTTTGCGTGTCTTGGACACATTTGAATGTGTATCAAAATGCTCGCAAGGATTTTCTTAAAGAAACTCAATCCTTACTTTATGAATCCTTGTGTCCACATTTCTTTGTTCTCCAAGTCAAAATCTGTAAATAATGAAAAATACAAGAGTTTTTGAAGACATAGCTAAGAAAAACAGGCCTTTTCCCTTTCTTATTGAGTTATTTCAGATGGTTGCCAGTATACCACTGTTATGTCTGTGCGGTAAATAATACAAAGCTCTCGCCAGAATCATGTTAGCTACATTCATCCCTGCACATGGTCGAATACATTTCCGATTCCACTCAAATATTTGGTTAACAAATCTGGCTGCAGAGGACCTTTGTGGCATCTCTCTCTCTCTCTCTCTCTCTCTCTCTCTCTCTCTCTCTCTCTCTCTCTCTCTCTCTCTCTCTCTTTCTCTCTCTCTCTCTCTCTTTCTTTCTCTCTCTCTCGACTATTGCTATCAGTAAGTATTACAATGTCCCAAACGTAGAGAAAAGAAACATAGTTTCTTAAAAGGGATATTTAAATGTGTACAGTGTGTGAATATCGGTTGCCAAAAAAGCAAGTCTCGGGGATTTATGGCTTTCTCCCTGATTGTGTCTTTTCTGTCCACTCAGAATCAGCAGATTTTTTGGCAGTGGCATCAATATTTCTGTCAACATCCTCCCCATTGCCATCAACTGTCCAGTTTTCACACATAGAACTATATCATTGCCTTGAGTGTCATGCAGCACTCTGCCAACTGTATGGTGGTTGTGTGGTTGAGGGGATCTGAGTGTGGGACTGAGCCCAGAAGAGAGAGGCCTCTCTGGTGTGAGGCGGGCTGGATGAGTGTGGCGCTCAGCCCTGTCTGGATCCAGGAAAGAGTGAGATGCGAGAAGCGATGGTAGGAGATAAGTCCACTTCAGGAAACTCAATGGGACACTTTAGTACAGGCACAGCTCTCACCCTGAGCACTGTATGTCTACCTGTCATGACGGAGAAAGAAGAGGACTTTGAGAAATTCAACTTGGATCATTTTGATTCCCACCAAATCTAGTCACTTTAGACATTCATTAGAAGAAAGGGTCCTTTTGGGTCTGGCAAGTACCAAATACACAATCACGGGGCACTGATGCAATGTCAGCATCCAACAAAGGTAACGTTGCTGACGCCAGTTCATCAACGTATGTGTGAGCGCGTGTGTGTGTGTGTGTGTGTGTGTGTGTGTGTGTGTGTGTGTGTGTGTGTGCGCGCAGGCTTCAGGCACAGTGACAGAGACAGATTGGGTGTCTGAGAGGGACAGATAGCCTTAGAGCCAACCTCCACTCACTCATTGAGTGAGATAAAGAGGAACATTCACTCTCTCACACACACACACATACACAAACACACACACACACACACGCACACACACACACTCCTCCATTGGCATTCAACCAATCGTGTTGAGAAATAACTCAACCCTTAACATGGACAAATAGGTGTGGATAAGAACTGCACTGGGGTCTGCTGAAAACTGCAGATTCATCACAAATTTCAAACAAACAGATTAGAAGAAGACTGTTGGTTGGTATTCAATTGGACTTATAGGATTTGGACATGTATACACTGCACCGTGCTGTGTGAGATTTGCAAGAGTATACGAGTGCTAGAGTGTGTAATGGGTGCCAAAAAAGTGACAGGCCATTCTTCTACAAACAGGTTTTCAACAAACTCTTATCTCTCTCCTGCTCTCTCCTTATCCTTTCCCCTTGTTTCTTTCTCTCCTGAAAGAAACGTCCTTTGATTACATTCCCCTCACACACATACCAGGTGCAATTGTCACAGAGGTAGAGTTAGAATAGGACCCTTTAACCGGCGATGACAGTGCATCACTAGAAAACTAAACTTGTGCTTTTGCTTCTGTGGAAAAAGCAGCGCTATGACGAACCTGTGTGTGTGTGTGCGTGTGTGTGTGCGTGTGTGTGTGTGTGTGGGTGGGAGGAGTGTTCCTGTGTTTCTGAGTGACCTCAGTGGCCCAGGCCGCCTGTCTATTAGAGCAGGGGCTATTAGACTATCAGAAAGTAGGAGCATCCCCTCTCGCCATGATGATAAGATCAAGGCATTCCGACGGCCAGAGCGGTCATTACCCTGCTCTCTAGCCCATAATGTCCCTCCATTAAAACACCCTGTTGCCATGGATATGCAGCTGCGGCCGTTTAAGTCATTTCTTGGCCCTGCTGTCTCTGTGGGTCATTGACACACAAATGCATCGACATTTTGTCAGATAAACAGTTGCACATGCACGTTGCTATCAGGGGGCACCGTGTCTCTCAGAAACAGACGGGCTCTGCTCGCTGGGTGTCATCGGGACTCATGTGGGGTCGTGGCCGCCGGGGCGGCCAGATGATCATCGAGTGGCTTGTCGGAGGAAGCAGGACTGGGAGAGAGGTGATCGTACAGCGAGACAATCTGGACGGCTGAGTCATCACGCGGCCCGACAGCGTTCTAGGCTCAAACACAAACATGGGGTCGACAGGCAGATATGAGGCTGACAGGAACACACACACAAACAGACACATGCACATGACTAACACTGATCAGGATAAACAAACACCTCTGGTTGTTCTGTGTCAGAGAAACCCGACACCCTGTTCCTCGAAGCCTCATTTGGCCACTTCCAAACTTTCTTCAGTCACCTCCTACGCTCAGACACACAAGCACAAACTAACTTCTCCTGAACCCTGAAACTTACAACAAGCACAGAGACCAAGGCTCTATTGTTGCTCCTGAGGAATGATTGCACATATTGTACACCACAATTTGACCAAATATAGTCTCTGTCTCGACAAATTGTATTTATTTGTACTTGTATTCACCTGAAAACATTGTACTTTGTGCTATAACAAAAAAAAAAAATGAAAAGGGAACTTAAAATTGGAAGTAATACCATAGTGGTAATAATCAGAGGCCACCCCACGGTTTATTGTTTTACTTCACAAGGTTACAAGTCTTCTATTTTTTTTTACACTTTAATGGCGCAGGTCTGTGTTTGGTGAGACTGATTTTACGACATGAAGTTATTTCAGTATCCAATGAAGAGGAAAAACATGATCACTGTAATAAATGACACAAAAACTCATTTAAATAGTTTCAGGAATATTATAGTTTTGTCATGTATATTCGGATACAGTCACGCTTATCTTACAAGGCATTGCAGAAACACCCAAGAAGAGTGAAAAGGTCACATTTAAACAAATCAAATGAATCTTAAATATTATTGCACCTTTCAGGAGTGCAGGCTATACCACTTTGTACAGCTCGCTAAAATTGTAGACCAACTTTTAATTATTTTTAAACACAAAAATAAATCTGCGTTGCCATCTAGTGGCCAAAGTAAAACATGTAAATAAAAAAATAAAACACGAGTCAATGTAAACTAGATTAACAAAACAGCAGGATTTATAAAATGAATAAATAATAATATGACAGTTAGCTCTGCAGCACTAAGCTTCAGACACTTTTCTGATTGATCTCCACCTTATCCTTACTGATCTTTACATTCTTTTGCTGATATTCAATTTTTGGAATATGTCTTATACAGTAATATATCATCGTGTACAAGCGATCAAAAGTACTGAAACGTGTGATCTAAACTCATCTCCTTGAACACTGAGGTGTTTTTCAGCGGCTCTCCATCACCAGTCAGAAGAGGATTTGAGAGATTCAGCAGATTGTTGGCACTGGACACCTGGCTTTCAACTGCATGCACAATACAGAGCACTTTATTGATAGTTAAAAGGCTTTTTTAAAAGGCGTATGGAGTTGGTCTCAACGTATAAGGATTAAAACAGTTCACCTTCAAACCATTTTACTTCCTATATCTGCTGCATCTATCACGGACAAGAGACGAGAGACGAGAGGCCTCAATTCAATGACAAGACATAACACAACAAGCCGTGATCCTTGAAGGGGAGTCGCTGCGGCCCCCACCTGAAGAGAGTTAACATCCCTCCTCGACAGCATCAGAATCACCCTCTGATTGTGTGCAAAATATAGCAAACTCTTACTGATATCCGTTGAGTCAAGGACACGAGGACAGCACTCTTGAATGTTCCCAGGACCCGTGTGCCACCGGCTCTCTGTATTTCTGTCTTGGTATGCAATAGAAAGTGAATGCTGCACATGCTCAGTCAACTGTCCCCAATCCCATGCCACGTTCAGCCTGATCAGCAACAATAATTGGCCAAATGTACTACTGCTGAATAGGCAATGTCCATACCAACAACACATTTTTAATGAAGTATCTTCTCACAAACTCATGTTTGGACAATTGAAGAATTGTTGATGAAGAACCGCAAAGACATGCCAGCACATTTATGAAGAGTTCTGCTACATCACCTGGATTAAATATCTGTCACTCCCTAATTTTCACTTTGCAAGTAAATCCTGACAAACTTCATTTGGCCTGTGCACATGGATGTGGACTCTGCATGTACTTTGTGATAGATACACCGCAACCTGAACAACAAAACAAACACAAATGTGATTCTCCCTCGAGATGAGCTGATGACGTATACGATTCACCAGCTTGCAAACTGCAGGAAGGTACAGCGAGTTCTAATTTTTTTTTTCTTTAAATAGCCACTAAGGATTTTTTTCACAACCAATGGCTATTTCATTTCACAGCAGGAAAAGCACAGGTGTAACCATATAATGAATGGCTGAAACTAGGTGTGCTAGTTACAGGTATTGTGGTAATAAGATGCGTGCTGTACAAATACAGGTCCATTGTAAGGCTCATTTAGTGCTCAGTTGATCAACATTCATGTGACACATGCTCGTGTCACAAGACGTCATAATGTGTCATCTACGTTTTAAAGGATGAATCAGTTATGAATGCTAAACAATAGAGATATGTTGATGCTGCACACTCTCCAAGTGTAACAATGTGACAATGCCCTGTGCTGTTTGTGTTCATCTTGACACGCCTCACATTTATAAAAGTATATTTTCGTTCTAATTATCTAATTATAATCTTCTTTTACAATTGTTATCTAAGAGGTTTCGCTTTCCTCCTCTCGGTTTTACTGGGCGAGCGTTAAGTTTCGTTTCTCTGCGCTGACCGCTGTCTGGGTGCGCCTGTTTTATGTCTCCGAGCTGGGCGGCTTCAGTATTGCAGCTCCGTAACAGGAGAGAAAGAGAAACACCGCCCCCGTGGACTGCCCAGGGATTAAAATGGAACCGCAGTCTTCAATATTTCCTGCGAGACTCCAATAAAAGCTGTGGCTTGATGAGCGATTCACTGTATCCGTACTGGTTTCCTTGCTTCAACAGCATTGTCATATCCATCTTTAATCATGGTTAACATGAGATTGTCTGTGCGCTGCCAAATTGGAGTGGAGTTCTTTGAGTTCCTGCAGGAGAGCGAGCGAGCATCCATCACAGACAGGATTGAACTGAGAGACATTTACAACTCAGAGTTCAGGAGCAGGTGAGTTCATCACGCAGACTTGTTTGTATGGTTGACACTCATGTCAATGTTCTGCAATTCAATGTTTTTGTGTCCATTTTTAGGAATCCAGGGACCAAAGATCCAAACTTCGGTTCAGTGCTCTATGCCTTGAAGGTGTCCAACAAAATATGTCGACGAGGGCAAAAGATTCGCTTCAACTCCGCGGTTTGTATTTCCGCGTTATGTTTGAGGCACTCGGACCTGTTTCAGATGTCTGCACCGTTATCTGCATTCAACAGCTTTTGAAATAGAAGATAATCATATTTATTTCATCGGGCGCAGTCACTAAAGCCTGATGGTGGCATTGGTCAACAGCACTGTGATCACCGGATAAAGTGTAAATACAAAGCTTATCTTCATCTGTACTTTCTGGCTCATGCTTAGGGTTTGATGCAACATTGTTTGTTTAGTTAGTACACGCTGTACACACAGTATGAAGTATTTCAATATAGTTATTGAAACTTTTGCCGAGTATTTACTGTTCGATATAATTTGCTCGAATATCTCTTTATTTAGAAATGTAATTTACACATTTAATTGAAGTTGAATTGCTTGATGACGTGTCAAAGTTCATTACACATCTGAGCACGCAATAAATAACTATGAGGTCACATGCTCCAGTGATGTCACTTTGCACCACAGATCACTGCTACAATGTAATGATTTTCATCTTTCTTTTTTTAAAATATTGGTTCTCAAGCAAGATTCCTCTCGTGGATCAGTTATTATTCATTCATTATTTAATATTATGGAAGTATATGAAATTTAAAGCCACGTTTTTAGAGCTTTAATGTGTTTAACTGACAACAGCAATGTGCCAATTCTTAAGCAAAGATGTTGCCTGATAAGCCATGATGATTTCAAAATCACTGTTACATGAGGTGTGTCACTTTCTCAGAAACAGAACTTAAGAGTTTAAAAAAAACAACACTTTTTCAATGTCTGAAGACAAAGCTTGCTTGTTATACTTATATGCATTTCTATAGATTATTTTTATTTGCAGATTAGGTTCCTTTAAAAGCAGGCCATTATACAATTACATCTGCTGCTGTTAAGACAGTATTACAACAGAGAAAACTCAGTTACTTGATTTTTTTTAGGAATTTTGACATTTGAAGACACAATTGACATGAAGTGATCCTCTGCACAGGTCACCTCTCTTTTTATGGACCAGTGGCATTCACCAAGGGGCCGTCAGCCAGAACCAGTGCAGAGTGGAGCCACCAGTCCCAGCACGGTACAGGCCTACACCTCCGCAGATCAGGCAGACACGGGAGTTCGAGCCCGGAGGAAACTGGCAAGCCTTCTGATGAACAGACTGAAGATAGACAGGTAACAGGAATACAACATGAGAGTTTCAGTATTTGTTTTTTTACACTGCAATCAACAAACAAAGTGTTTGTTTTTTTTGGAGGCCAGGCCACAACAAGAGGCCCAAGTCTAGAAAAGGCTAGCAGGCTAATAACAGCAGACCACAAAGTTAAACAGCTTCCCATCGATTAGCTTGCGGTCATTAACTTCTGTCACCGTCTCTGCATTGACTATGTTCTCTGGATTATTTCTCTATGCAACAATAAAACAACAATATATCTGACACCTTCAATACAATGTGTCATAACCGCTTTGTTTGCCCCGTAGGGTTAAGCTAACCTCTGACAAACAAGGCGTCTGCATTGACTCCGACCATCAGTTTGAGAACGGGAAACTCTGCTTGCGCGTTGATGGCTCATGTGAGGTACTTATGTCATCACTGCTGTTCTCTGATGATCATCTGCAGAAAGCTGACCAATGTGAAGCTCCGCTGTATAAGTCTGTTCCTTTTTCACCTTTTAAACACCGAGCCTCTTTTTAAAAGGTTAAACAGTGTGTGGTGAACCTGAACGTGAAGAACACTGGGACAGAACCTGTGTATTTCACCTACTACACCCCACTGCACTGGCTCAGGGCTTTCATGCTGAAGGATGAGCACAACGTGACCAAGAAAAACCCTCTGTGTTTACAACCAGGTAATGCAAGCATCACAAGCAAGCGTCACGTTTTACAAGTTCACATTTAGATATTAAAAAAGAAATAGGTATGAGGATATCTCTTTGATTAGTTTGAACCCTTTGGTACTTCCAGCACCTTAGCGAAAAATGAGCCCGGTGGAGCGGCGGTTATCCTGCATTTTACATTTGAATTTATGACGCTGTCTTTTGCTCGGCTGACTCAATAAAGTACTATGACTATACTAAACGTTATTACTCGTTGTGCCTTGTTCTCAGGTGACACATATGAAGTCCAGGTCAACTTCCGCTGCAGTTCGGTTGGTTTCTATCCAGCTACATTGGCCTTTGAATTCAAACCGGACCTGCAGCCCTCCACCGCTGCGTTCCACATTTTGCGCTTCATTGAGGCTCATTGCATTTCTGCCCTGGGACTGGAGCTGGCACCTGTAGCCCCCTACAAGCCCCGCTCCCTCCCTGCCTGGACCCCTGAGGCCTCTTACACGATTGTGGATGGACAGAAACCTGAAGGGTATGAGCGGTCACTCGACACAAAATACATACAGCAAATGTTAAAACATGAAATGCTGTAAGTCTCCTAGTGATGTATCCAAACTTTATAATGCTGTCTCCTCTTGCCAGGATGTCCGTGATGCAGCTAAAAAATGTGATCGAGCTAAAACAGTACAAAATACCAGAATACATGCCCGAGCTCGTCCAGTCCCTGAAGCAGTCTACTTACATCTGTGATAAAAGGTAAATTCAGTCAAGTTTTCCATGTTGTGAGGTGTTTGTTTGATGTGTTTTACATTGGATGTTAATGTGTTTTATAGATCACAGTGCAGCCGGCAGAAAATATGTTTGCATACAACAACCTGCAACATGTTAACATAATTATGAACTGTTGTTTATTATCATATCTGGCAAGTTGCAGAAATGTCGATGCCCCATCGGTAAAATGTTAATTGCCAATTTTTTTGTTTTGTTTTCCACCAAAATACCAAATCTTGCACTATAATATCCACTTGTAGTGACTACCGCTGTTTATGGTTATGTTTAGATACTGGAAAGGTCAAGATTGTGGTCTAGGTTTACGCGAGACACAATGTGCTTTTGTTGTTTAAAACTCTGGATGTAAAACCTGGTTTCCCCTCCTGACATAATACAAACAGCCCACCTTGCTGTATAACATATACACTGCCATACATTATGTATTGTTTCTTTCCCTTTGTTCAGAAGGGCTGTGCTGGAAAGTCCCCTGAGCTGGGAGAACTACACAGAGAAGTTTCAACTGCTGCTGTATCTGGAGGAGCTTCAGATGAAGGTGGACATCAAGCGATACAACATCCCCAACAGTGAAGAAGAAGACTACGCCATCATGCGGAGAGACCAGTCCAACAAGAAACTTCTCATTCTGAAGGTTATCATGTGCTCTTCCTCATTCTTTTACTGTACTGACATCATCTCTCATTCATTCACTTCCCTCTCCTAATGATTTGTTGAAGATTAGCTCTCTAGCTCTAGCTAGCTCGCTAAACAGTATCTATATTGCATGAAGAGGAGGACTGAATAAAACAGATCCTGAACACATTGGACTGTAAAGCAAGCATTAGTGATGACTAAGTTGTATTCATACTACTGGCTCTGGTCTACTTTACATTGGTACATTTTAAGGGATGCTCGTCGGTTGAATTCTGACATAAACAGACAGTTGTACAGGTTTAACATATAATTTTCTACACGGCCCGTATACTGGCTAAAGTGTAATCATGCATTCCGGTTGTAATGCATTATAATAAAAGAAAAGAATATATATATATATATATATATATATATATATATATATATATATATATATATATATATATATATATATATATATAGCAACATATTTACCGTCATATATTTCTGGTCACCTACCAGGTACCTGGTGTTTCTGAGAATCGCCCGTCGGTGCTACGAGGGGATTCGCTGCTGGTGTATCCTGCAGGAGAACCAGCGGTGAAGTACAAAGGCTACGTCCACAGTGTGCTGCTGGAGAACGTCAGACTCGGCTTTGGGTCAACGTAAGATCAAGATATTATGATGACATACAATCGGTTGACGCCTTTCTGGCATTATCTTTCTTTATAGTTGCATGATCTTTTGTACCATTGTATCCACGTTTCCAATTGACCTTTTTTTGTTTTTTTGTTTGGCCTCACTGTTATATTATATGCATCTTGTCTGAATCTGTTGGCAGGTTGCTGGATCGCTTTGTAGATGGCATGAAGTTCAATGTTGAGTTCACCATCAACCGCCTGCCGTTGCGCGTTCAGCACCGAGCAGCAGAGCTGGCCGCTACATTCAAACTGGGACAGGTGTTGTTCCCGGCTGCACCTGCCGACTCCTCTCAGCAAGCTGAGCCTCCTGAGCTCAGGTTAGGCACGCTAGCATGTAGGCTGTATATCCTGGTGCAACGTGTTAGCTGGCTATTTTGCAGCACAGGTATCTGTAGTATCCCTTCCTCTGCCTATTAATTAATAATGTTAGAGACTGTGCTGCAATGTGATCACACGAGAAACATTACAACCAAATTCTATGCCACGACTCACGTGTACGATCACCCACATGCACAAGAAAGAAACCGGTTGCAGGCTTTGAACTGCATCAAAATGCTATTTTTTGAAATACATTTTTTCAATGACAATCAGGAGACAGGTGTAGGACCTTAACTAGAGCTTCAAATGGATGGACAGATTAAGATCCCCGTCGTGATTAACGCTGCTCAATTCCAAGTTGATTATTTGATATTTAATGCTGCTATGCCGCATTAAATATCATACTAATTGGGACATTTTAAAGACCTCCATCACAGTCATATTATGAGATAAACACGGTGCTGGCCCAAATCCAGATTCATTGTGTTACCTGATCAGAGGATGCGATTCACTGTGCATTTAGACATGTCTGCTGACTCTCTCTCTAGCTGTTACTCTTCTCTAACATCATACTTCTGTATCTTTCTGTCAATAGGCTGTTTGACTCAAAGCTGGAAAGAAACCCAGAGCAGTATCAGGCTGTACGACACATTGTCGCTGGCTCATCCAAGCCTGCCCCATATCTGGTGTTTGGCCCACCTGGAACAGGTACAGCGGGTACCAGCATAATAATGTTTTCAGTGGAATCAAACTGTTTAGCAATTGAGCGTCCATCTTGTCTGTTCAGGCAAAACTGTGACTCTAGTGGAGGCCATCAAGCAGATAGAGAAGAAGGAGGCCTCCTGCCACATCCTGGCCTGCGCTCCCTCCAACAGCGCTGCCGATCTGCTCTGCCAGAAGATCCTGGAGAACGTGGACAAGCACCACGTATTCCGCTTGTACGCCAGCAGCCGGCCCACAGATTTCGTCCCCGAGGAACTAAAGGTCTGTGTCAATGCATTCGACGCATGCTCCTTGCTTTCCATGTGACGCTGAAAGTAACTGACATTCATTCACTCTCATTCAATTGGTCACAGTTTGCTAATTTACTTGCTGGTGGGCTTTATGATGCATAGCCGTGAATATAGACACAGCATTGCTGCCACACTTCCTGCTGCTTTGTGTTTTGATACGGTTGCGAAGGTTTTGTAGCGTCATTAAGGTTTGTGGTACCTTCACAGGCATGCTCTAACCTGGTAGGGGAGTGTTACGTTTTTCCCGTTAAAGAGCAGCTGATGGAGTATAGGATCATGGTCACCACCCTGATAACCGCTTCAAGGTAGTGAATGACTTGACGGGGCAGTTTGCTCACTTGCATGACACCATTAAAAAAGATTCTGTTTCACTTTGGCACATTGCAATATTTACATTCGGTTCATATTCTCTGTCATCTAAGCACATGTGATCTTCTGTCGGGGAAGAGTTTTCTACCACATATGTTTTCATCTGATCTCTGCAGGCTGGTCACAGGAGACATTCCTGATGGTCACTTCACTCATGTGTTTGTGGACGAGGCAGGACACGCTGTGGAGACTGAATGTTTAGTCCCCTTGGCAGGTAAAAAAAGACTTTTCTATAACACAAAATATATTTTGTGTACCTGTTGTGACCCACTGTGTTGCAGCATAATTTCCACCACTGTTGATTGTACTTGTTTTGAACCTTCTCTACAAAACAAAGGGCTGCTGGATGCAGAGTCTGGTCAGGTGGTTCTGGCCGGAGACCCCAAGCAGCTCGGACCCATTCTCAGATCCCCTTTTGCGCTGAAGTACGGCATGGGTAAGTACAGACACACACATAGACACTGTCTTGTTAATAACACTGCAGTTTGAATAAATGAGAAGTTCTGCAAGACCGTTTTTTTAACGTTGACGTGCTCTACTTGTGTGTAATTCTGGAGTTAAAGACTCTTCTATCTGCAGGAGTGTCCCTCTTGGAGCGCCTGATGAAGGATTTCTCTCTGTACGGGCAAGACGAGGGCGTCTTCAACAATCGCTACGTCACCAAACTGCTGCGCAACTACAGGTTCGGTGCTCGAGATCGTCATGGGCACTCCTTGACAGAGAGCGCTTGAGTTTGATTGGATTTTGTTTGTCCCGTTCAGGTCCCATCCGGCCATTCTGAAGGTTCCCAACGAGCTCTTCTACGATGAAGAGCTGCTGTGTTGCGCAGATGAAATGATGCGCAACTCCTACTGCAGATGGGAATACCTCAAGAAGCAGGTAGTGCTTTTGATTTTCTGTTAGCACACTCATACTCTACAGACCATGTGCAAACATGACGTCTAGAAATCAAAAATATATAATATCCAATGTGTGACATAATATGAGGTTTGAGTCTCATTCTAGAGGTGAAACTATCAGTGATTTTCAACCACTGTGCCGCGGCACACCAGAGTGCTGTGAGAGATTGTCAGGTGTGCCGTGGGAAAATGTTCAATTTAATTGAATTGGTCCCAAAAAATAATATTTAGTTGCTGCAAATCATTTTCCATTGTTGAGCGTCTGAGCCTGCAATATAGGGGCTGACATAGTAATGAAATACTCTTGCATGCCAGTAGGTAGCGCAATAATTACCTACCATATATATATATATATATATATATATATATATATATATATATATATATATATATATATATATATGTTGTATTATGCTACAATGTAAAAGTTTGTAACATTTTTCGTTGTTGGTGTGCCGTGGGATTTTTTATTGGAGAAAAATGTGTCGCGGCTCAAAGAAGGCTGAAAAACACTTAATTAGTTGATTGACAGAAAATTAATTACCAGCTTTTAATCATTTTATAGCATTTTACCATTTTTCTTTAGCCAATAGGTAAGCATTAGCTAGTGCCATCCTCTCCAACGTGCACATTTCTATCTGTATTTTGTCAGATTTGCAAGTACGTTGGAAGTCAGTTGGACAAAACAAGGTGTTTCAAGATGACAAATTGGGTTCTAAGAAAATAATTAGCAGACTAATGAACTATTGTTTTCATTATCAAACTGATAGGGGATTGTCATGGAAAGAAAATACATATAAAATTGTATTTGATATAATGGATTTACAGAATATCTTAATAAAAATATTACTACCAAAATAAAAAATATATCCTGTGTTCATTGTGAATGACACAGAATTCATACTTAATCTCACATCCCTCTCAGGACTTCCCAGTGATCTTCAAAGGCGTGACCGGTGTTGACGACCGTGAGGCCAGCAGTCCTTCATTCTTCAACGTAGCGGAGGTGGAGGTGCTCATGGACTATGTGAAGAAACTGCTGCAGACAGATGGCAAGAAGGGCCTGGGTAGAATCTCACCCAAAGACATCGGCATCATCGCTCCCTACAGAAAACAGGTCTGAAATGATGCGACGCACTAACAGAGTACAACAATGTATTTTATTAACCCGCCCGTGTCACGTAGGTGCAGAAAATCCGCAAGGCCTTGAAAGAAGTGGAGAAAGGCTTTAATTTTCGGGACATGAACAGCCTAAAGGTAACTACATATTTCACACTTATGTAATGTCAAACACACAGCAGAGGAAGTGTCTCGAGTGTGTTTCCACACGCGTGTGTCAGGTTGGCTCGGTGGAGGAGTTCCAAGGTCAGGAGAGGAGGGTGATCCTGGTGTCTACAGTTCGGAGCAGCCCCAAATACGTGGAGATAGACGCACAGTTCAACCTCGGCTTTGTCAAGAACAAGAAGGTATGCGAAGCAAACGCATGCACACATGCGGTGTGTGTACGCACAACACATCATTCTGACACACTCTTTTCTTTTCCAGAGATTCAACGTGGCAGTGACTCGAGCTAAAGCCCTGCTGATCGTGGTGGGAAACCCCAGAGTGCTGAACACGGATCCTACCTGGGCTCGGTGTGTGTCACCTGACTGCTTCCGAATTCTGCTGTCAGCATATTATTAACATTACGTTTTAAATGTCCAACTGTAATACATTATTGTCTCCCTCCACACTCGCCTGCAGATTCATCCAGTACTGTCACGATGAAGGAGGCTACGACGGTTATGAACAGGTAGAGGAGGATGTGGACGTGGTGGAGAGACTAGCGGACCTCTACATCTCCATTGATATCCAAGGTGACAGACACGTCTTTGTTTTCATTGGCGTCACCCCTCAACATGAACATTTTCCCAATAGATGTTAAAATTGTCTACTTTGTGAATCTTTTCTTTGCAGTGGAGACTGCAGAGAGCGCTGTTCAGCAGCATCTGGACCCCGAGTGGAGGAGCGACCTGTGAGGGAAATGAGGACAATCTTCCATCCCGATTCATTTTGGATTAAGGTTTCAAGACCTTACATTGTTAGTACAACTCTTGAAAAAGGGCTTATTGGCCCATTTCTCATTATTCACAAACCAATAAAAGCATTCCAATAGAGAGTTTTCAATGTCAGCTTCATGAACTTGACCAAAGACCCTAAATGACAAGGAGCTGATTCATATTTAGAGTCTACAGCTACCTCATTGGACTGCACAAATGCATCTTGACTTCAAAATGACTTTGTCTCTAGTTGAAGCCACATAAATTATATAGACTTGATTTTTCTTCTTTTTTTAAAAATTGATATTTTGCTTTAAATTATTTTCAGTCTGTCATTTCATTGACTGTTTTTAACTTTGCTCAATCACCACTGCACTTTTAGAATCATCAATTGGTGTGTTTGTCCATGTTTCAAGTGTATTTTGAAATCATTACAAAATATACATTTTAAATAAATATTGACTATTATTATTAAAATGTCTGTGGTCCATTTTGAACAGTTTTGCATTTTCTGAAAAAGTGAAGCAATTTCAAAACATTTTACTAAGTATGAATGCGAATGCACCGCGATGATTTAAACACATTTGGACATATTGATGTACTGACTTTGCAGTCATGTCACTTTGTTAAATGAAAAGAAAAAAAAAAAGCTAAAGCAGTTAAGCTTACATAGCATTTAAAAAATACTTTAATATCATCTTTGTCTCATCCAGACATTCAACACATCCCACTCCCGTTTGTAATGCGTCAATCTACATTTCTGTGTTTAAGAAAACAGACCGAGGCCCTGCGTCCAGAAATGAGCTCAATCTGGCAACATTCTGATCAAAATGGATCTGAATGAAATGTATAGAAAGACCACCACAATTCTAACATTAAATATACTTTCATTCTTTCATGACAGGACGGGCTACGCAACACGTCCTGTATGCATCTCTTTGCTTCAGCCATGATACAGAAACACTAACTGCATCAGAGTGCTGCTAAAAAGATGGTGGCTTTATAATCATGTCCCTTAGTGATGACGACAATACACTTGGAGAAAATGATAACAATTGTGGTTGCTCATACTGATGTTACTGAATGTTTAGCACAATTCTTTCATGACGCATTGATGCAGCTCTGAGCCCAAACACACCAAATTATTCGGTTTATCAGCTGGCCCTACTTCAATGACTACTACACAAGAGACCATACACTGGCCACACACACGTATGCGTGTTATTTCAATCACATTTCAGCTATGTCCCTTGGGTGTAGTGTCAAATAAAAAGGCCTATAACACAACAACAAAGCCCTGATTTAAAATATTGAAGAAAGCTACTGACCTGATGAGCCAAACTGAGGAGATATCACATTGGTAATGACAACATTTGAGCTGTCAACTGGAAATTTTATTGAAACTTTTTTGCACAGAATATAACTATAATCTGACTGAATTGTATACAGTGTGCATCCATAGTGTGTTGATACTATAAACCTGTCGATTCAGTATACAGTGATGCATAATGACTGTATACTGGATCTCATTTAACAGTACAGAGTTCAGACTGAAGGCTTGTTTGAGAAGGGGTTGACGTCTCGGTAGAGGAAAGTCTGTCGGACTCAGAGCCAGTGTGAGCATGACTGAGCATTGTGTCCTTAACAATAGACCACTGTCTCCAGTGCCGGTTTAAGCTATCGCTATGGAAGAGAGACACAGCAAGGTGCAGTCCAAAAACTCTCCACACAAATAACCGCTGCTGCTTCAGTTTATGTAGGTTTCAGTGGATGAATGCAGAGCGAACAGGCTCTAAATTTAGTTGTTAATGCCAGAAGAGACAGCTGAGGGAAATGGAGCTCTGCTGACTCAACACATGAGGAAAAAAGAATTTTAAGGGTGTAAAATGAATAGTGGTGTGACATTTAGGTGGGTCGTGACCGAAGCGGACTTACAAGGAGACAGTGGTACATGCAGGTTGAAGTGGAGCAGGGGGTTTCCATACTATTGAAGCAAATCTTAAAACTGTCTTGCCATTCAGGAGGCATGTGACCCTCAAGAAGACAGACCCTTCTTTGTAAACATAACACGGACATGATACGTTTGTAAATGCACATATAAATACAAACATACATTCATATAAGAGGGAAGGACAGGACCTTCACACTAACAGGCTGGTGCGAGGTGGAGGAAAACAGAGCAGCAAACAAACAGAAACAAAAGTGTGTGAGTAGCAGAGGAAATAGAATTTAAAATAAAAGGCTGATTTGTTTTGCTTCTAAACAGGCGTGTCAGTCTTTCATATTCTCCTGTGGTATATCTGCATCTGTGAAGTAAGTATAGTCCACCAAAGCCATCGATTTAAGGTTTCTCTAGGTTTGCTCTGTGCGGTGCAAGATGGGAATCCTCCCTCGGGCGCCGATTGGCCAACAGACTCCGCCCCTTCACAGTAGCTGGCAGCCGCCCCTCTTCTTGCGCTTGCGGACCTGCAGTGCTGCTCTAGTGGCCATCTCAAACACCTCCCGCACGCCATCCTTGGTCTTGGCAGAGCACTCCAGGTAGCCGAAGGCACTGATGCGGTTGGCCATGTCTCTGCCCTCCTCGGACTTCACAGGCTCCTGGAGGGTTAACGTGAAGATGGAAGGTGTTCATTCAACAAGGTGAACAGTGATTAGTTTTGCAGAGTAGTAGAATGTTATCAAGTACATTTACATAAGTACTGTATCCAAGTACAAATTCAAGGTACATTTCTCTTTAATGCAACTTTACTTGACTACGTCACAGAGGCAAATATTTTACTTTTTACATCCAAGTCACAGACGGGGAACATTTTACTACCCAATGAGTACTTTTAATGTTCAAACAAAGTACATCTGATTATACTTGTATACTTTTAATTGAATAAAGTTTTCAATGCAGGCGTTTTACTTGTAGTGGAGTATTTTTAATAATTTATTGCCAATGACATAAAATAATATAGTCACACACACACACACACACACACACACACACACACACACACACACACACACACACACACACACACACACACACACACACACACACACACACACACACACCTGTTTCATCTTGGCCAGCTCTCTGCGCGTGTGTTCATCATTCCTCAGGTCCTTCTTGTTACCCACGAGAATGATGGGGACGTTGGGACAAAAGTGTTTCACTTCAGGCGTCCATTTCTCGGGAATGTTCTCTGCGAGAAAGAAAAAACAAATCATTTTGAAAAACAAGCCAAGTCACCGCACAGCAGATTCCTGACGTATTTCCCTACAAGGACAGTTGAGAGAGTTCGTGCCGTTTCCCTTGTGACTGGGCAAACATAAATATCAAGAGATCATGGAACGCTGATACATGGTCGAGCATGTTAGTCAAAATCTGTGCTGTCTGGGGGGAGATGCCCTACTGTGATGGAGTAGGAATGCCATCTGTGTCAAAGTCCAGATCAACATCGCTGTGAGAGAAAGCCCCAGGACATTGCTTGTTCATCTGGTTCACTATTAATGTGGAATTCAAATGCATCTATTAAGTGGCAGTGTCTTGAGGTCGCATTGATCAGAATCAATCTACAATAGGTTAATCTTGGACACTGTTCAATCAACTTCTAATTGACTTTAAATGTACCACTGTACTGCATTTAAAAAGGTGCATGATGGGAGATAGGGAGCATTTGGATTGCCTGTCAACACCATCAACATTGCGACGCCTTAGCCAGAAAGTTGGAGTTTGCGGTTCTCACAGTACAAACTACAGCAAACATCCTGGTGGAGCTCGCAGCGTTTAACTGAGGGCGGACACTGTAATCATTGTATCAGAGCAGTGCAGCGCTGCAGCCGTGAGCTAGCCAGCGGGGCTCGCTCACATGCACGAGTATGCACTCAAAAGCATGCACGACCAGCCCTGCTCTGTCAAAGCAAGGAGAGAGTCTGATGTCATTACAGAGAGAGAAGAGAGCGAGTGACTTCATTCTCTGCTCAGGTAGAAATTACTCCACAATATCTTCACAAAGAGCATTAATTATAGCGTCAAACTTTTTGCTAAGTGGCATACATTGTTCCTTTAAGATGCCTTTCCCCTAATTAATTACAAAAATTGCTGTAGATGATAAACAGTCAGCTTTCCTGTTCTGGTTTAGTCAATTCCACACTTTAGATACTAACAGTTAACTGTAAAGCTCGTCTTCACGGCTGCGGCGGGATTAATTACAACACCAATAATGTAATCATACTAATGAACAGACGCAATCTAAATAAGCATTACGTTTTCATAAACTGGATCATTAATTGCATTATGCGCAGAGGTAGTGGACAGAGGAATGTTATGTCAAACACATAAATAATCTAAAAGGGGAAAACCTATAGAGAGGATCATTTTAGATTTAACTGCACCAACTTTTTATGGATTTAATCATATATGCACTTTGTCTTGCTTCTTCGCAATTGCCTAAAAACTTTAATTCTGTTTAAATGACTGAATAAACATAACCAGCTGCCTTGACTCACTGAGGTAGCATAACAAAGTAAATACTAAATTCATATCATTATTTTATTCAGGTTCCTTCTGTGTCAAGTCTCTTGGCTCACTGAAGCCACACTGATGCCAAAGAGTTGTTAACATTACTTTAATGGGGCAACAATTTTCTGAAATGTTACTTATGGTTTTTCTAAGTGGGCAAACAATGTGTCTTACCTAAACTGTCGGGGCTGTCTATGGAGAAGCACATGAGGATAACATCTGTGTCGGGGTAGGAGAGAGGCCTCAGTCTGTCATAGTCTTCCTGACCGGCTGTATCCCACAACGCCAACTCCACCTGAGAAACAGGAGAAAATGAACATAAGTGAAGCAAGTGGCTGCTAGCAAAGAGCGCAATTTAAGTAACATTATGAAGGTAGAATAATCCAAGTTAATCTACAGCAGGATGAAGAGGGGAAAGGAGACTATGGGCAACACAAATTGAGGCAACATAACTGAAAAGAAGAAAGAGGATGTATTAATTCATTTCATGCCTAAAAAGCAACTCTCCATAGGTGGAGATTGTTCCCATAGGATATTCGTGGGCTGGTAATCAAACTGTTAGCAGTCCCAGCGTGCCTGACCTGCTCTAGATAAAGCAAATGCCCCAAAAAAAAACATTTGAGCTCAGCAACGTCTGTAGCTACAATACAACCGCTCTATGGGTACGTATTCTACACAGTAGCCTCGACGTGTCATTGCATGAATATATCATGTGGCGTTTGTCTGCAGCTCCTAAAGGGCTGTGGACTATTAGCTTTAACTGTAATCTAGACATATTTTACCCTGATTATTTAATCCTACAGTAACCTCGCGAACATTGCAATCACAGCTGGAAAACTGTATTCGATACAGCTGAGGACTGGGAACAAAACAAGAGAGCAACTAAAGCATGTTAGCAGTTACTCTGGACTTTTCTGACTTCTGCTCTCATGTTTTGCGAAGTCTTGCTTGTTGGCCAACACGCTACTAGACTGACTGGCCACACAGCCCTCTGGCATTTTCCATATTATATGAGAGGTTGGCCCGACATTGACCATGACAAACCTGTGTCCACTTTGGCTGCTTTTGAATTATTTTACCACTAGATGTCTCTCAGGAGTCAACCTCATATTTATTTCCTTCCTTTCTGTTTGTCCGAACTCCTCTTTTCATCTTTTATTTTGTTTGGTTGTTTTAACCTCAACTAAATATAATCAAATAATGATAGTAGAGGTCAGTGTAAGTTGAACTGTGACACTGAAAATAATACTGACAAACTGACAATATTGCAATACACCAAATACTTTTTTCTATGAATCTCTCGACCCCGTTGGAGGGGCTTGGAGTACAGTCAACTTTGTATAATACCGCACAGGAAACAGGAACGGGAAATGTGAGATTAGTCATGATGCATGAGGGGATGGGTTTCAACACTGGGCAGGAAGGTGGCACTGATCCATTTCCTGTGGTTGGCTGGAGGTCTTCTGCTTTATAACAATGAAAAGACTCAAGGATTTGCTTACAATACACACTTATCCTTATCTTTCTTCATAGCCCATGGTTGGTGATGGCTCACACATCTGCACTCATTGTTTTGAACATTATTGTTATTATCTTGAAAAGGTATTTAGTGTAAAACAGGTTATTTGCATTCACAATAGGTATTTGATGTTTTGCAGATAGACCATTGCAAATAAGGTTCTGACAAAGTGATTGCACATGTTATTAGTCTTTGTCTGACCAATCTGGTTTATTTGAAAGGGATTTTAATTTTCTTTATTCTATTATTTGAAAAAGCATGGATGGAACGGTCACAAAAAGTTGGACCATTTGTTACAATTTTGTTGGGGCCCAAACATTTTTTTTCCTCTGAAGTGGGGCGTGACAGAAAACGTTTGAGAACCATTGCCAGACTGTAAGAGATCATAAGTCAAAGAATGTCTTGTTTTTGAGTATTAATAACTCGTCAGCTTAAAGTAGTAGAGTAGAAAGTACAATATGTCCCTCTGAAAAAAGATGTATACCCACTTAGTTTCCAACACTGTTTGTTATTCATAATCATCTAGCTAAAACAAATACAAATTTACATTTAAAATATAAAGTACCTGTTTGCCATCAACTTCAATGTCAGCGATGTAGTTCTCAAACACAGTGGGGACGTAGACCTCTGGGAACTGGTCCTTGCTGAAGACGATGAGCAGACAGGTCTTCCCACATGCTCCATCACCAACAATCACCAACTTCTTCCTGATGGCTGCCATCTACAAACACAATACACTCTGGGTAGTCTCTATCTTAAGAAATGAGAGATGCATGAGAACTAAACAAAACCATCAGTACATTGGTGAGAAGCAAATCTCTTTAAAGGCAAGAGGGAGGTGAAACAATCCAACCAGAAATAGTAAGAATGAGAGAACGAGGAGGAAAGAAAGATGATCGAAGTCTGTTTCAGAGCCGCACCCTCTTCCCTTTCCTGGACTGCGTCCTGTTTGGGAGGTGAAAAACAGAGTCAGGCTAAGGGGTCAGTGCTGGTCTGGGAAAGCAGTGGGAGGGAAGAGAGCAGGAGGAGTGCAGCAGCGTTGGTAATGCTGCAGCCTCAGTTCTCCAACACCCTGATGCACACGTCACATTAAATATGATCCTAAATGTACCACTTCTATGGCCTGATGATCTACAGCTCTTACTGTTTTTTGTTGACAACTATTGCACACAATCGTCTCTCATAATCTTTGTTTGCATCCCAGAAAGGTGTGTATATGGCAGTGAAACGTGGCTTGCCAGAGAAAGATGCGGCCACACCCACCCACAAGCAGGTGATGAGACAATCTACTTTCTAGACCAAAACAAAAACCTCTAACATAACATATTCAGCATCCAAATCACAGCTGGCAAATAGTGGAGAAATATACAGATTTAAAAGAGCTAAAATCTATAGTTACAATTTATACATTATTAATGGTTAATATTATTACTTGTATGTGAACTCCTCAGCTTCATAGAGCATTTCAGCATCTTTTAGGTTGTTGTTTTGGTTTTTAATTTATTCTCACCACTCTGTGTCATATTTGTCTACAGCGGGCAGCTGCTTTTAGTAAACAGGTACACTACCTGCCCATCACCAAAGGGCAGAGAGACAGTTAGCTATTGAACGTAGTGGAGCATTTAGCAGATAAAGAGCCAGTTAGTGTGGCAAAAGCAGAGCTTAAAAAGGAGCGAGATGAATTGCTTTTACATTCATCAGTTAGCCATGAACAACTCCTAATGAATGTTTCTCTGTATTTACTGGGTGTGTAAATAAGCAACCGATTGCTGAGCATATCAATTTAACAAGTGATTATTCAGTGTCGTGTTTACAGCTTGTTTTTTCCTGCAAAATGGCAAACAAGTAATGCATTATAACTTTAAGAAAACAAGAAGAAACCCATGAAAGCAAAACATCCAAGCACGTGTTGTGTACTTCTTTCATCATCATCAGATCCACAAACTTCAACAGGTATACTATGTACGCTATGGAGTGGTAAACAGAGCTTTGCTGCACTTGAGTGTATAAACAGTTGTTTCCCCTGAAGCTATCAGTAGGTGGGCAGGAAAAGGTCCAGTTGATACCACATATACATAGAAAATAAAGCCAATTAAATCCTTAATGGGACCATGGTGGCTTCTCTACATAGAGTGACCAAAACGTATTATAAAACGTATTTGTAGTATGTCATTTATTGCATGAAATACATCTTCTTCAGCTTGGTTTAAAAAAAAAAGAAAGATGAGCCTTGGCGTTTATGTTTGTTCAAGAATGAAACATGTGTCTCCACATCCTTCATTTTGATTTGTCTCAACTACCATTTCCACCACAAGTATCAAAAGACAATTGTTCAGTTTGTGTTTTCTCTCACCCACATTAAAATCAGGCCAGTTTGTCTCTGGAGAACGCCACCTGTTCTCAGTGATAGCAGGCTGCTGTTACTCTATTCATCATACTGTCACTACCGGAGGGAGAGAAGGACACACACATACACACGCACGCTCACGCATGCGCACACGTTAGTCCTGCAGATGTTGTGCTGTTAAAAAAACAATGCTGCTTATTGACAACGATAGCTCTCCCAGCATGCTGCCTACGGTGCCAGGGGCAACACATGGTGCTTAGTGGGGATAATGGCCCCTTACCTTTGCACTAATGTGTGTGCACATTGTGCCAGTGCAAGGAAGGGAACAGGACTTCTTTACGAAGCGTTAATGTTAAAGCGTGAAAATGTGTCATGAAACAATTCCCTTTAACAGCGATACCATATATAAGTGGCAATGCTAACATTTCCCAATATATGGAATATAAATTAATCATAGATTGACTACATCTTGTTAATTCATTAATACAAGTGTCAAACTATTTTTTTAATTTTAAGTGTAATGTTTAGATTCATTATTAACTAATGAACTATCAATATTTGTGATTTTTCTGCTGGTTCGCGAAACAGTCATTCTTTGTTGTTCGGGTAAGACCTGCAGGTGCTTAATGGACATTTCTGTTCTCATTTGCTTTCTTTACTTCCTTTTATTTTAGCGAGTTCCTGGTATGACAAACAGAGGGAGGAGAGAATATGAGCCACAGGAAAAACATCTGGAAATCAACCATTTTGTAAATTTCTCTTATTCCCTCTCCTTGAGTTTCTCCCCTCAGGTCAGTTTAAATAAGCTTTAATAGCTCAAGGAGGCGTGCCACACAACTGGTCCTGCCTCGTCCTCAGTGTGAGATTGTTCATTTTAACAAGAGTACGCACTATGTGTGAGGATTCATAGAGAGCAGACATCCATATAACAGAGTGAAGGTTGTTCGATTTAACACAGTTAAAACTAAGTTGGACTCTATCCATGGCCTGAGTGTGAGTTTTACTAAATCTCAAAATGAACCTTAATGTTATACTATATTGATATAAGTGCTACATAAACCTCCTGAAAACAAATTCAAACCACAAAAGAACAGCTTAAAGTATGCAGCTATTCGTTGTTCTACCATTTGCTTTTGTATTATATTCAACAATCAATAATTAAGTGTGGCCCTGCTTTTATGTTGCAATAAGTAGAGCTCTGCGTTTAGGGAAACACAGTTTTAAGAAGAAGAAAAAAACGCTTGTACAAGCAGCAGTGAATTGATCAGACCAACTAGCCACGTGATAATACCGCTGCATTATTCTCTCAGTGTTACTAAAAACAAAAAGTACCCCAAAAATGCACTGAAAACCATTTTCTGAGTGGTGAGCCATAACTGAGACATTCAGTACCTGCCCCCACACACTTTTGTCTGCAAGAGAAAGGTCATATTAGCTACAAGTGTGTTCACACTTTTCTCAGGATGCATTTTGCCGCCCTGCATGTTTGTCCCTGTGTAGGGTAGCAAAGGACAAAGTTCTGATTATTTGCACATGCAGCACATATGCTTATTTCTACCATGTAGGTTTTGACTACCTGCAGTTTTAACAAAATGGCCAGTCCTGTTCAATAGAAGTTGTTGGGGAGGAGGGGACAAATAGCAAAAAAAGAGACATTCTAATCACAGTTTGGCAAACGCAAAGTATGAATAACAATACTGCAGTTATTGACCCTTCATAGCCATAAAACTACCATTATCAAATGTTATGTAAGCTTTCTGGGGACCAGCTACTGGAGGTGGGGGCATAGAGGCCAGAAACAATAATAAAATAATACATATAAATATGTTAATATATTAGTGGTAGGTCGTCAGTACCTGCTAAGTCTTTACTACTGGCCTAAAGAGAATCACAAAGCTAATTATAGATATTTTATAATTTAATTGTTTTTTCCAAATACACTACATGTATAATAATTATTTCCCCTTATCAGCCTATTTTCTTATTGCACAGCTCCTGTCTTCCTCTGTTGCTCTGCCTTCAACACTGCTTTCTGTGCTCAGTGGGAGCTGTAATGGTTCGAGCTGAAGCGAGACAAATTGTGACATGTTTAGTGTTTTGCTAGTTTTGGTGCCCTGTGGCTAAAGGAGGAGGAGGAGAAGTGGACTGTGTGGCGGATTTGGTGACAACGCATGTTTTCGTTGATGACCCATGTGTCAACTGCTGCTGTCGAGCAAATATTTTCTGCCCTAGAACGCCTGGAGGCGTGTGCCGGGGGCGCGGCTGGGAGGCGCGGCTCTTTTCACCAGTCCAAGACCACCTGTTGCTGGAACTGAAGTGCACAGTTAAACTGTACAACCACGTCGCTGAAGTTTTTAACAAGCAGAAGTGAATGGACATTGTCTTTAAGTGAAGAGCATCTGGTGAATTGGCTGTCATGGTATAACTAAGTGTGGTTCTTGTAGATGCGGGGAAGTCCCCGGTGGGCTGACGGGGTGGGTTTGGGCTGGTCAGGTGGTCAGTCTGAGCGGCGCCACGTGAGCTCTCCCCAAACTTAGAAGGGCGCTCCCTAAAAGTGCATCGCTCAACGGGAGTGTGCACTGTGTCTTTTTTTTCCCTCCTCGTCAAAGTGGGTGAGTGGCTCCGCAGGGTCGGTCACACTGCCCCGTGTGACCCCCCTCCATGCACGTGGCTGGGTGAGCGCCTGCAGTCCCCACGTGGTGGTCTGTATGAACGCGCCGCGTATTGATTGTCTGACAGTAAATCCCGGAACACTCGGGGGTACTGTGTGACGAACAGTATGCAGCAGACAGCCCATCAATCAGAACTGCTTTATGAAAAAAAGAAAGAAAAATGCTTCAGTTTCAGTGGAATGTTGCAGGTGAACCACACATTTAAAATGCTGCCAATTGTTGACAGTTGCATCTGAATTTCAGCTTTTTGTTTTAGCGCATGCAGTGTTCACACCGAACGCGGCACGAATTTGACGCACGACCAGATTCTATGCAAAGTCAATGCAAAGACGCGATAGGTTGCGGAAAGGTTTTTTTTCGCCGTGCGGCGCGATAGACGCGTTTGAGGCGGCGCGAATTCGCACAAGTTTGAATATCCGAACTCCTTCGAAAAAAATCGCGTGACGCAAAGTTGCGTCAGCCAATTAGCGTTAAGAAGCTCCGCCTGTTGTCACCGTCGCCCTGCAGTCCCTGAATCAAACTTCTGCCGGTTGTGCGACGACGGTTAATATTATGCATCCAGACACGATGGAGTTTGTTGTTCCAACGTTTGTGGAATTTACACAACAAGTATAAAACAGAACTAGTGGTTATTTCCACCGAGCTGTGTGCTGCTAGAAATGGTTTTATGAAACCAAACAGGAGGGCGTTTGATGTTCAGACGTTTTTGTGACTTCCACGAGTATAAAGTAGAACTTATGGTTATTTCTTCCATAGTCGATAGGGGGAAAGATCGCTCTTTTTATTGAGAGAAGCGGCGGCGGTAAGCCACGCCCCCTTGTATTGCACCCGTTTGGTGTAAACACCCTTTTATTGTTAAGCAAGTAACGAGAAGCTGCCCAGGTTGGTGCCAACTACGATAAGACACTTCTCTTTTCACAGGCATTCACCACCTGCCTTAGGCCACATTCAGAACAACTTTAGCAAAACAGCCTCTCATTTAGTCAATGAGGCCAAAAAAAAAAGAGTTGAATCTGGCTCAACTTTTGCTGCAGCGCAACATGATGTAATCTGACAAGGCACGGCAGTGTGACCGATTAAATACATCCAAGTACAAATTCCTTGTGGATTACTATGCGAGATGAACAGCATATTTCTACTTTTCACCTCGTGATGAAGTTGTAAAATCCTGTTCCAGAGTATTATGAACTTGTGCTGCATTGTGGCGTCTGAGAAGGCCTCAAACTCATGACTCAGTTAACTTGCTGGATGGTATTTCATGTCACATCGGCTGTACATTGCCGAAGGTCAAACTTGGTGGAGGGAAAGTCATGAAATGTAGATGCCTCCAAGCTAAATGAACTGATGGAGGTCCAGAGGAGATGATGAATGGAGCCACCAAACCCCATATCTTCCTTGGACAAAAGATAGGACAATAAAAGGTAGATTCCAAAGAAGATAAACAAACAGGATTTAAGCTGCTCAGCGGACTATAAATTAATGTCCCTCTAATTTATTTTTCCACGGAATGTGCCAGGATACCCCCTGTCAAAATTACTCCAACTGTATACTTGCAAATGATGTTTGAAACAAAAAGTCTGAGTTGTTACAGACAAACAGAACCTGAGTGTTAACAAATCAGCTATTGACACACTGATCGGTCAAAAGCAGGAAAAGACATTCCACGTGAAGAATAATAATGGATCACTGAAAGCTCACAATCAAACCCTGTCTGACTGTGTACAAAATGTGGGAGGACGTAAGCTTTGAGGAATGTCTCACCCACTTACAACACTCCTCACCCCTTTCTTCTAAACACACAACATCTCTCCATCACCAGTATTGCTCCCTTCCTCCTGGTTGAAACGCCGAGGAATAGATTCTACATGAAGGCCAGCATGGAGAACAAACATGGGGACCAACTGCAACAATTACACATTCACCTAACACTATAACAGCAACTTTTCCCCACCTGATTTAAGTGTTGCTTTTGCTTGAAGACTGCATTTCAGGTCAGTGTTTTGAACATACTGGGCACAGAGAGGCTTTCTGCATCTTTCCTGAATTGTTCTGCCACAACAGATTTACACTGACATCCATATTACACAAAATATTATCGTAAACGTTGAATCAGAAATGTCCCCTCCCAAATTATTTTTTTTACTGGTATACATGCGAGTAATGATGTAAATAATTACTGGTTTGCGTTGCCTTTAATGAAAATGTGTGGGTATGATCAGCCTAAAAAAGTAATTTGAAATATGTTGACTCACAATTTTCTGACACTGTGTGGCCACTTGAGAACGGAGAATGGAGAACACATTACATACAGGGCAGGAAACAAGCACCAAGCGCCAACAAGAGCAGTGATTGTGCTTGTAGTGCGTACATTCCTTGCAGACGCAGACAACAAAGTGTACGTCATGCAGACCTCACCAGACTTCAGACAGGACGCGGTGCGAGAGAATTAAAGGGCAAGAAAGAAAGAAGGCAAATGAATATTGAAAAAGTTTCAATTCGGAATCGATGCATTATCTAATCAAGTAACATTGAGATCAGACTTGAGGTTGGATTAGAGAAATCCGCGTCGAGAAGTTGAAACCAAGCTCAAATTATGAAGGTTGAAACAAACTTGAGACCAAAAGTGAATGCTCACGATCCAGGCCGGGGAGGCAGCTAAAGTCAGAGAACCTAGCGGGAGCTCAAAATAGGACAGAGCCATTGAGACTTTCCCGACCCAATTCATCAGAGCACAGCTCAAAGCAGAGGACGAAAGAGGGAAATGGCACACAGAATTATCCTTTCATCCGCCCCCGAGTTTTGCTTGCAGTACAGACGGACAGAAAGTCGGAAAGATGGAGGCAGGGAAGGAGGCGTGGTGGTCCAAACATCAGCATGTTATCCACAAGCAACAGATATAGAAAAACCTAAAACATACCAAAGTCTTTGATTAGTATTCAAGGAGTACAAAATAAATTAATGGATGAATTAGTCATGGTGTGGATAAAGGGCAGAGCGAATCCGAACAGTTAGAAATCATTAACGTGTTTCTGTTTTTTACTCTCTCATAATTTGTTCTTGTACCTCCCTCCCTCTACTCATCCTCATCCTCCTCCAGCCTCTTGTTCTCACCTCTCTATCTCTCTCCCTCTTCCCCCCCCCCACCCACCCGCCCCCTCTCTCCTTCCTTCCCTCTCTCCCTCCCTCTCCCTCCCTCCTTCCTTCCTTCCTTCCCTCTCCCTCTCTCTCCCTCTCTCTCTCCCCTTCTCCCTCCCTGTGTTGCAGTGTGATGTCACCATCAGGGAGCTAATGCTCCGTATCCTTAGGGTGCTGCATTCCTCCTATCCGACTCTCATACACCGCACAAATGAAAGCCAGAGCTGACACACATGAACGCAGCCTAGATGGAGCCGCCCCCGCCCAACACCACGACAGTTTCTCACCCATCCAGTCCATCTGTGCTTTACAGCTAAGTGTAGCATTACAGCAGTTAGGTTTGTGATCCAATAGACAATTTCCCAATCGCTTCACATACCTTATCTTGACGCGCGTTGAATAGGTTAACCTTTCAACTTTAACTGCCACTAAATGCTAAAATAACTGCAACTCGAAGATGTCTAATCACCTTTTCTTGGCTGACAAGGCAGAAACACTACAGCTTTAAATATTCAAAGCCTGCACCTACGACATTCGGACACATTCATTGAATAGCTGGAGCGTACTTACTCCAAATCCTAAAGGTCCCCTCTCAGAACTATTAGGTTGATCTGATTACTGTCAAATATTAATTTGATGTGGATAAAAGTTTAACAGGGAGATTCTCAAAGTGACTTGAGGCGATGACCTGGATTATTTCGGAGGAGAAGTGTCGCCTTCTGTGTTTGTGTAGTTCAGAAGAGATCAACACTTAAATCATCATGCAGTGACACAACAGAGATATGCAACCAGCATTAACCATTAAGAGCACATTAACCAAACAAACACCAATCTTTTCAGTGCTCCAGATGATTAACAGTCAGCTATCAAAAATGAAGCTTGCTGCCTATACAATTTCCATTGCTCTTTGCTAATAAAAAAAAAGTGAGGAGAGATACAATATTTCACAAGAGATTTGAGAGCATCTCTCAGTTCAACTAATCTGGGTATTTTCTCAGAAGAAATGTTTGGTTTTCCGAACGGCCCCTTTAGGAAGTTCCTGAAACTGCAAGCACAAAGCACAGTTTCCCCTGGAGGATTGTCTCATCTGCTTACGGTCTAGTCTCTACCCAGAAGCCTACAGAAACATTTGTTCATGCAGACATGTTTACCAGTCACCGTCGGATGACTCAATAACGGATACAAGCCTAAACTCAGCATTTTCTTGTGTTCTGTTCAAAATCTGCACTAAAATTCACTTTCAGTATGATACTGGCCTCCTTAGAAACTACTGTTGATGGAATTTCAGGCATGATAGGATGGAACATAGTGTTTGAGCACCTCGACTGATAAGCACCAAAGGCCTTAAAATACACAAACCAGCATGAACTGGAAGGATGGAATAACGACCATCTGGGCAATCCCCTTCTGTCCGAGCACCACTTCCTAAATCTTTGCTTGGGAGAACTTCCTGTGTTCGCCATCCCTAAGGCTTGGGCTGACTTGTACAACAGGCAAAAAGTAAAACACTAGTAGTAGGCCAGTGGTGGAGAGCAATCCAAGGGGAACACAATACAGTGCAGTACCAGGGTGAAACCGCCTCTGGAGATCCTGGCATATTTAGAGCTTTTGACCCATAATTATTTTGCATGAAAGCTTTTGTACTGACCTACTGAGCTGTCATCTGACATGACCTCCATATGACAAGAAAAGAATAAGAGTCCACATGCTAGATATGTCAAGTCTGTCATTATGACACACCATCTCATACTTTAATTAGAAGTGTAGGTCATTTGTATGGATGTCCAAATCAAGGTTTTGGGGTTAAAACATGGTAGTTGAGTTTAATTTACATTTACCTAAACGTTGAATAAATACGTATGACACATCTGACTTTCCACAAGCTACCTGATTCACATATTCAGGGTCCTGATTCAAAACAATCTTAAATTATGAGTATGTTATGAATGTAATACTTGTGTATGTGTAAAACTGAATAAGTCAATGTTTTGATCAGAGACATTCAACTTTGTCATTTCTCTAATTCCATTTTTGCAAGGATTCCACTGTGTTTGAGTGTTTTCCTTTCCGAAAATTAGTATTTTCAATACACCATCTAGATGTATCTCTATTTAAAAATGATAACTCATACTTACAAGCCAAATAAAGCCCACTTCACACAGAGAGGATCTGGATTACATCACTTGGTAGAGTGACAGTCAAAACCACACTGATGCTGCTGATGACAACAACCGCAGACATAAGTACTTCTGCTTTAGCATTAATGTCGTTTGTCTCCATTTGGGATTTCCACAACACTTCCTTCCGCTGCATTGGCACTGATTTGTGTGTGCGTGTGTGAGAGGGTAACACTTCCACTTCTGACCACTACCTGCAAACAGCCTGGTCAGCTGTTTAGCTACAATGACATCATACTTTCTCCTGTAGAAGCAATACAAACACTTTGACATACAAGCATGCACACATCTATGCCAGGAAGATATCTTTAAGGATTCTCCTTCTGGCTATGTGCCTCCCCTTTGATGTCCTGCGGGACAGGGTAGAAACACTAAGCGGGTGTAGTCCGGTTGATGGATGGCATTAGTTTTGCAGAGCTCAAATACCGGTGGTAGCATCTTTATTAGGAGGAACACACCAAGACCATTAAGGGAACAAGCCCGTGTGAGATACGAGAGTCCGCGCTACAGGAGCCGCGCAGCACAACAAGGGTGTGGTGACTCGGGAGGAATTTCCTCGGGACAGATAAATGTTTGAACAGAAATGTAAAAAGGGCGAAGAAGAGAGACTTTTAGAGGACTCAACCAAAACAAAAAAAAGGATCACACACTCGGTCGGTAACCTATAAGTATTATTAGTATTTTGCCTTCTAATAATGCCTGTAGAGCAGAAAAAAATCATCAGATACTATCAACTCCCATTTACTGACCAAACAGGTTTCCAAAGAGAAAGAGCTCGATACGTTTTCTATGTTTTACACAGCGAGTAAAGCTCTGCTCTGCCTTCCTCCACAGCTGAATTCCGTATAATTATATGACGTAATAAAGCGTATTGTGGGTCGAGACAGGGCTGGGTTTTGTGGCAGGAATGCTGATATGAACCATATCTCCGACTGGAGAGAACAAACAGGTGTGTCCCACAGTTAATGATACTTTCCCCTTTATATTTACATGACCTCAACGTCGAAACACTTCAGCCATTCCGCCGGGGGGAAACAAACTTCTAAACAAGTAACAGGTTTCAACTCGCCGAGCTTGCTGCTGGTGGCGTCTCGCCTCATTGCCGCGTCTTGCGAGGCTACTTTTTCCTTCACACCTTAAACTCGCTTTCCTGACTTCCGCTTCGGCACTTGCAAAAAATAAACTAGCGTAATAGACGGTAAAAGAAACATTTGCTTACCTTTCCCAGAGTGTGCTTTCAAATATCAAAGGCCTCCGTGGTCCCCTCCTCCTGTCTTCCGTCCGCGAAGCAGCTGTAGAGTAAAACGGCCGAGGAGGAAGCGACCAAACCGATACTCACAAGACCCTCCCATAACACCGCGTTCATGGTCCCCTCGGACAATTGAGTTCGCCATTGTAATCAACCTTGCTCGAAGAAATAATAATTATTTTAAGACGCA
Organism: Clinocottus analis; assembly: GCF_023055335.1. Taxonomy (NCBI): domain Eukaryota; kingdom Metazoa; phylum Chordata; class Actinopteri; order Perciformes; family Cottidae; genus Clinocottus; species Clinocottus analis. The sequence continues at coordinate 17,512,017 of NW_027176153.1, read as the reverse complement.
CAATTAAAGAATATACATGTACACAGTTATGTGCAGTATCTTACTGTTGTCATATTTTTTTGTGTTACATTGTTTTCATGTAGCTTCCCCTCAAATCCGTCACACTGAATATTACACAGATCTCTATTGCCCAAAGTGATATGTATATGCAGTGAAATAATAATGTACTATTTGCTTTTTGTAAAGCTCATAATTATTACTTTGATTTGCATCTACATTTCTAAAATTTCCTAAAAAAGTATGACTCTGTAACTATATTTTCCGGAAGGATGTTATTAGTCAAATACATTCTAATTTGTTTCCCAATTTCATACTAAGTATCTACTTTGAGATACTATGAGGTTTATACGGTGTAACAATTGTGATACTGATACTGTAATCAGTTAACTATGACTCTTGTCCTGCAAATTTCAAATGACAAACTATTAAAAATAGTGCAACATTAAACGCGAAAACTGGCTCCTTTTCCTGACGAAGGGCCAATATAACATTGTTCTCATGTCCTTGACAAGCATGAATCAGTGCAGTTTTTTTTAAATTTTGCACCTAGACAAAAACCTAATGTGTGTTTTTGCATAGTGAGAGTGTTTTTCAAATAAATACATTACATTATATATATATATATTCAATTTTTAAATGATGTTTCCAGAATGTACTTTATTCAATTATATTTGACCTTTTACACTGCCACACTGAAAAACACACAATTTGTCCGTTTGGGACAGAGGGTCAGATGCAGAAAACTTTTTAAATTCAAAATACCGACTGTACATGAATGCAGCACAGTGTCTTCACTATTTAAGATTCCAGCATCTGCACGCTATTGGCTGAAAGGATTTAACCGTTACAAGGTCCCGTCCTCTTTACGGTTAGAGAATAATGACATCATTTATATAAAGAGGTGGTCTGTCATTTAAATTGTCACCATTAGTTTGTTTTTTTGTTATCTCACAAGTAATGTCTCAATATTGTTTAGTGTTTTGTAAAATCTGAGATGAATACTTCTGTTATTAATGTTTTAATTGTATTATTATGGTCATTTCATTATTAGTATTATTGTTGTTCTTCCATAGTAGCATTCCTTGTTGTGTAATGTAATGGACTTTAACAGGATTGTTTTTTCACACAGTGCTCCAGGAAATCACACAATAGGGATTTGAGCTTTTTGAGGTTAGTTCATTTGTCTTAGAGTGCAGTACACTGTAAAAACATAGCAGCTGTGAGGTAAGAAGAACATTTCATGGCATACAGTACACATGCTATTAACCCACAATAGCCAAATAGAAACAATCACATGCTTATCAAGACAGTGTTATTTTATAAGCCATTTAGCAAGTTGTATTGTATTTTAAGAAAAACACTTATTGGAAAATGTTTAGTCGGCATTGGTTTTGCTTCTCGCGTGAAAAGAGAAAACAAAGACTTATTTGTTCAGAGGCTTGAACCACAAGCCTTCACAACAAACTGAATGCATCTTACTCTCTGTATCTTGGCTCTTTGACAGTAATTTGGACAGTTCTCTGCAGTTTCCATGGAAATACCCACATAGTTTAAAATAAAACTGCAGAGTGGCACCTCCCAGTCCCATAGAAGACTGATGGTATTTCTGTAAGCAGTTTGGGAGGGGGAGCTGCTGGCTGATGTGTGCCGACCAGAGAAAGATGAGCGTTTGCAGTGCAGCTGCAATTCAGAGAGCTTGCATACAACACCCCAATGCCCTGTATTGTTCTTACTCAGTCCCTCTATAGACCTCCCTCTATTTGGACACTATATACTATGTGCATCAGCTGACTGTGTAAATGTAGTAGTGTTAGGAACTGTTAATAGTTCCTGATCAGTGCACACAGAGTCATTTAAATGTAAATGTATAATACATGTAAATAAATGTTGACTTTTGAGTTTCTCAGATTTTAAACGTTGAAATTTTAGGCTGAACGTTTACATGTAAATTCATGTCATTGACCAATGATACTTCATCTTGATGGTGCAGACTTTTGAGTAAACAAAGAGACCTGGTCCAATATGGTGAGACAGCTATCATAACGGCACCATCCAATCTAAAAGAGTTGTACTATGCACTGCTCCACAAATTGATTGTGGAGCAGTGCATAGTCACAACTTGGTTGTATTGTAACTTAGCCCTGTAACATTAGAGTATTAAAGTATTATTTTCACCAATATTGAAAATATATTATACACATATACGGCTCAGCCAGTGAGCCTGATTGCAGTTAAATATGGATGTCAAGTGCTGTTCAGCGCCTCCAGCGAGAAGAGTGAGTAGAGTTCCCAGTGTTGGCTCAGTAATATACAGTCCAACAAGTTTGTACAGCCTCAAGGGGAAACTACCACACTGCTACAAGGTAACGAAACCTGTTCACAGTCATTTTTATGTGGAGTGAGTTAGTGTTGTTGTTTTTTTTACAGTGTAAGTATACCAGTAAGTTGTTGAGAAAAGGTGTTGTGTGAGTTATTATGGTGAGGGATGAAGAGATAAACAATAAGTGCAGAAAGGAATTAGTGCAAATGTGTTGTTGGATGTCATGGCGCTACACCAATAACCTTCCACTGAACATAATGGATTTTATATAATTGTTATGGGTAGATAGTTGGATCACCATTTACTCAATCTCTCTGTACGGTGACATAATTATCATGGGTATCTATGAGGCTGTATGAGAATGCAGATGTCAGCCTTTACACCGTTAAAGACCAACCGGAGCTTGAACAATCACCCTTTTTGACTTTGAGGGTGCAATGGTTTGAATGCTAAGAGAGATCTATTAAAATGTATTATGTTTAATGTCAAGTGCCACAAGGTAAAATAAACTGAGAAAAAAAAAATATCCACACAAGATAATTAAACTGTAAAAGTGGACTCACGTGTGAACATGTCACCACTATAGTGTACTGCTGGGTTTAAAGGCTGTACTTTTATTCTTACACCACTACAATTCAGATGGTTTGACAATCTGATATTTAAAACCTTTCATATAAATTACAGACATGCTGACATTGCATCACAGTGTCCAGTGTGGCATAAAAACCCTTTGAGAGGACGGCTTGTACATCAAAAGTTGCACTTACAATGACCTCAGCGTTTCATCGATTTATTGAAGTTACACTTCAGCATTGGGGTTACCCGGTGCCCTTTCCCTCCGGAGACAACACCAACATATCAATAGTTTCTCTGTGAAACCCACTTCTGGCATTTCTCCTCTTTTTCCCGCACTAGTTATTACAGATCAGTGAACACAAAACCCAAGAGAACAAACAAGCTTGAGGATGCGGTTAACTACCGAGTCACCTTCCAAGTCCCTGAGGACATTGGCTCATGAGAGAGGAGGTGGAGAAGATGTCCTTACTTCACCTTTACACCATTTTCACAGCTAAATCATGAGGATGCAGCGACACTTAGTGGTGGAACAAACACAGTACACCCTGCATACGTAACGTGTGTATCGTGGAAAAGGTTATCTATTGGAGTTGTGAGAAAGGCTTATGACAAGAAACAGAAGGAATATCCACCTCATCAACCCTTAAAAGAATGGAGTCAACGACCTAATGCTTAGAAAGAAAATGTCCTCTTACTCTATTAGCATGGAATTTATTGACATAATGTTTTAGCGATGGACCTTCACCAGGCCTTGAATTGACAATGTGAACCAACACATCTTTAGGCTTTGAAAACAAACACCGGGCACATGAATTAACACAGTGACTGATTGAAAACAGCCTCAAATGAGAACATATGTCAAAATGGGTTTAATATCAATGAAAAAAAGAAGATAAAATGGGGAATGCGAAACAAGCAATTTTCAACAACAGAGCTGTAATGATTAGTTTGTAAATCGAGAAAAAAATAAATAAAGGGCTTGAGCAGTTTTTAAAACAATATCTTCTGGTTTTGGACTGTTGAACAGACAAAACACTATGGGTCTACATATTTGTAGACTGTGGGTCTCTGAATATGGGATCAGGGAACTTAAATATGAAGAAATATTCCAAAGAATAGCAGTCAATAGTTTAAGAAAATCCAACACATGATATAACAATTGGCCAATATTTTAATGCTCCGATGGAGGTGGCAAATGTGGAGCAACTGTTACTCGAAAACATGAATCAAAGAGCCAAAAACATGTTGGATCCAAAAAATTGTCCCAAAAGTACCAAACAACAAGAAATAGTCCATTATTAACATGATAACTTTTTCAGGTGTTACATTTTATAGGTTATTCAAGCCTGTGGCTTCACGATGAAGACATTTTGGGTCACAGTGTGAATGTGATGCCTGACAAAACATGATTTTATTTTTATTTTCCTACACACTTGTCTACCAGACATGATAACAAAAACACGACAAATGCTTAGAAACAACAATAATATCTGGGTAAGAATGTAATTTAACAAGCTTATTTTTAAAAGAGTAACTATTTCCATCACAAGTCCATCAACGTATAACAGACCTGGCCACTAGAGGGCCCTAAAGTCACACAAATAGAGTACAATAAACAACTTCTCTGTCGCTTTTCTTTCTTTCTCGTTACAAAATAATAACATTTCTTGACATAAGTTATTATAAGAGACTCATTTTGTACCACTATTGACATCCAATGAACCGCCCCTGCCTATTGTTCATGCTCGTTCACCTCTTCAACTGCAACACGGATGTTTTGAACAAGGCCAAAACCAAATGAAGAAAAAAAAAACCATCTTTATCCACAAGATGACATTTATAACCACTGACCTCGTCTGCCTCCTTCTCCTCATGCTCAGAGCTGATTTTTTTCTTGAAAATAGAGCTATTAGTAGCAGGGAATGTGGGCTCAGAGTTTTTTTTCCTCTCCAAAGTGTCTTTCATCGTGGCTCCCTCTGGTGTCTTTTTCCTCAGTAAGCTGGAGTCAGTTGAGTAAAAGACACAACTGGGAACAGAGAAAGAGTGAGTGAAAATCATCCCTGCTGCCTCATATAAAACCCTTCCATATCACAGCCGTTGGCCAGCATGGATTATCATTAATCATGTGTAGGTGTTGTCATCAGGGGAAAAGGAGGAGGTCAGAGGAAAGAAGTGAGGGAGACAGGGGGAAGCAGGTGGGAAAGAAATGCAGAGAGAGGGGTGAGACGCATGAATGCATGCAGTGTAGTCCCACTGGCAGCATATACACACCGACTGAATTGCTTTCAATGGCTGTGCTTTGCACAGGGATGCCTCTATGGGGTTATAGACACACATCTGTATGGATGGGATGTTGTGTGAATATCAGGCAATTTAAACCTGTATGAATGTGAATCCAGGCTGCACCGACTTTTGTTCAGCAGACCAAGTTCACAGGGAGTTTAAAAACAATTGGCTCCTCCTTGTAAGGCTTGACAGGGATGAGCAAGCCATGCGAACATAAAACCAGGAATTGAGGAGACAGTAAAAGTTGTATCTCGTTTCACTAGGGTCAAATACCAAGCCGTGCTGGTCTAAATTGAAAAGCTAACGGCGTGCATCAGTACTTGAGTTTGTGTCAGACCTTCTAATCCAGTTTATGTACATTGAGCCAGAGCAGGGTGAAGGATGCACGGATGAGTTAAAGACCCAATATCTAATGCTTTCCAATGCAATCTCTGAACCCTAAAAAACTATATGCTCTCTGCCTCTCTCTTAACTATACAGTATAAACCTGACAAATGCATTTGACAGTGCAATTTATCTGTCTGATTCCTCCCTCCTGAAGCTGTTCGTGAGATTGAGAGAAGGAAAGAAATGCTGGAGGAGAGAAGGACAGAAAAACTGAGAGTGAGAGAGGATTAAAAAAAGAAAGACAGAAGACACAATATTCCTGTCCCTGAACCGATAGCGTGGAACAACTTAATCCCAGATTTTTCTAGCTGTTGTTTTTCTTGAAAAGATGTTGGATTATGAATGGCTCTTGTATTATAACGCCTGTATCAGAATGTGCTGAAGAGATTATCTAACGGGACCTCACTAACCTGCTGCTCAGATGAGTGTCGCTGGAAGGTCAAGGCACAAACTAAGCCATTGAGTTTTTCTAAGGATTGGTTTAAAAATGAAAAAAATAAATAAATTCTATCTCTATTTTTTCTGAAGACATATTCTCTGTTACTTTCTATTTTCTCCTAGTATCTTTTATTTGCACTAACTTGTGAAGTTGTGCCATCATCTCTGTGCATGTGACTGTGTGTGTGTGTGTGTGTGTGTGTGTGTGTCTGTGTCTGTGTGTGCATGCGTGTGTGTGTAGTTGGAGCTTCTCGGCTCTGGCAGAGAGATCAGAGAGGTGCGCTACAGCTTAATAATAAATGATAACAAAACATTAAAAAGTAATCAAAAAAAAACAAAAAAAAACGCCAGCAACTCTATTACTGATTTGTAATTCTTTAGCACCCACCCTCAGATAACCTGAAGACGCAAAAGGCTCTTGCTGGAGCCAGTGTGCATTCTGGGATAACACATGTCGGTGCACGATGGTGGATGCTGTGGAAAAGGACCCGCTCTGTAAGAAGAGATAAATAGTGCTCTGGGTTCTCCGGCTTCCTCCCACAGTCCAAAACAGTCCAAGGACATGCAGCTCAGGTTAATTGGACTCTAAATTGGTTAGTAGGTGTGAATGGTTGTCTGTACATACATGTGCTCTGTCCATATATGTGCCCTGCGGTAGACTGGCGACTGGTCCAGGGTGCATCCTGCCTTCGCCCATTGACAGCTGGGATCGGCTCCAGCATCCCCTGCAACTCTAAACAGGTTAACCGATCCGGATAATGGATGGATAAAAGTTACACACTGTTCCTTTAAAGCTGCTGATCAAAATGTGTTGTCACAATGTGTGAGAGGGCTCCCTCTTCATGGCAAACCCATTCATTATAAGCCTCATTTACAGTTCTCCTCAAATCTTTTGGTGTTATTCAGTTTTTTATTCTGCCTTATTTTTTTATAGCCCGCACTCGCATGCTCTAAAAATACAACCTGCCCAGTACCCAATATCCAACACAGTTAGCGACTAGCAGGTGTACACAGTGGAGACTTTAGAGTGAATATCATAATAAGTGTCTGCTCGACGTGTAAACACCCGTCATGTGTTTCAGGATTTTCAAACTGAAAATTCCCTAACTCCGTCCCTGGTCCTTGAACGGTCCTTGCTTCACTGTAACCATGTGCTGCAGGGGTACACAAAGCTATCGAGACCAAGAAAGGTCAGATGAATCATATTTTAACCATACAAAAGTCTTTTTTTTCTGGACAGGAATGGCAATGGTGTGCATATCTTTGGCATTGTTGGTGGATTCAACAGGCTCTAAGGATTTCAAAACTGTGGTAATCCTGTGTAGCCTCATGCTATCAATGTGAAAAGTCATATTTTCAAACTTGGGGTGCTCTTCCAAGTCACTCTGGAGTCACTTCAAGTCATACGTATGGTTTATGCTCGTGGAATTGTGTTATAAACATTAAAAAAATACTTATATTGACTTGTGAGGCCAGCATGTGCTGAATATGTTGAATATTGATATCAATAGGTCTGCTATTAGCTATATGTTCATGTGACCACATGAATACATCAGGAGAGGTCATGAGGAGGACTAGGGTCCCTATTTTAGAGGACCCTGGGGCCAGTGATAAAAGAGCTAAGAGTTATTTTTCAAAAATGACTAAATGCATCTTCACCTTCATTCATGCATCTGTTCGCTCTTCTGTGTTCCGGGTGCCATAGCAACATAGCAAGCAAAGCATCCTAGATGATCTTTTATAAAAGCGTGCAGCATCCTCCCAGCTCTCCTTGGAGGATCTCCAGGTGCTGCCATACCAGCTGGGAAATGTTGTCAGTCAATCTGTCATGTGGCTCTTGTGTCTGAGGCTCAAAAACTGCCTTCGGCCACATGCCACACTGGCTTTCCAAAGGGGGAAAAGCTCGAGCTGAAAAAGAAGCACGCACCTGCGGTCTGACATGTCACAGAGATGGGCGAGGAAGAGAGCAACATTAGTCTGACCATCGAAATAACACCGGGGCTCTTTTTTTTTGTAATGGGGGTCATTCAGCTCATTTCCATTTACTGTAAATTACATTTAACTTGACATAAAGCAGATCAGTAAAAAGGTGTGTCTAGGATGTCTGTCATGTAATTTTAATGTGGCTAACTCTAGTGTAGTTAACGCTAATGAGATTCTCAAGCAAGGCTCATTGAGCTTTCATGCTACGATGCAAGGCCATCAATTAGCAATGAGGGCGGAGAATGATCTTTCATGCTCATCGGAGCTTTGAAGGAATTAGTCTGTTTGAACATTTACATCTTTGAGTGAGAGAAAGAGAGAAACAGACAAGAGATGAGGGAGTTCAGTTCGTAGGTTTGCACCCTGCTGCTATTTGAGAAAAAAGCGTTCTTTGACGAGGGCAGCTCTGTCTTTCAACTCCACTAACGGCCTGTGATAAGTGATCTACTGTAACTTTCTTTTAACGCTGCAAATCACATTCTTCTAAAGAGCACCAAGTAAAAAAAAAAAAAAACCCAGCTCATTCAGCTTTTAAGTTTACAAATGAATGCATCGATTTCTAGATTAGTGGAAACTTTTCGAAAAATAAGTTTTAGAATTTCCAGAGTCAGCATATTGTTGAATTTTGCCCTCGAAAAATGAAAACAAATATGACGAACAATGCATGTCCACCCCATTTTTGTCCGAGCTCTGTATAATAATAATAATAATTCATGTAAAGTATCTCCCCTGCATTCCCTGAGGCATGTGATACATGGGGGAGAAAAAAAGGAACATGACTGACAGACAGAAGGAGACACAAAAAGACAGGAGGGAGTGCAACAGCAGTGAGGGTTGGCAAGAACAGAGAAGCTATCCAAATGGATAACACAACAAGCAACAGGAAACAACAACAGTGACAGCTACACCTTCCAGCTGCCGTCTTTCATATGCTAATGCTGGTATTACTGCCTGCCAATGCAACACAGAACACAAAGTGTGTGTCTCTGTGTGTTCGTTCCAAATGAAGCGACGTATACGCAGAAGTCAGTGCCACGTTGTTTTGCTAATAAGAGTCATCTGGCAAGGCTTTTTAAACACAGGTCCATTTGTACACATAATACTGTGTAAAATCTTTACTTTGATGCTTTTACATGACAATCAAATGGTACGCTGCATTGTGCTTGCAACGTGTTAGGACGTCAGTTATAATATATTGTAACAGATGACAGCCATGGGAAATGGGATTTTTCTTAAAAAGTAGAGGTCCGCTGTTATTCCATATTTTTCAGATGGCTATGAATCCCATAAAAAAGACCCAAAAAACAGCAACTAACTGTGGAGCATTGCCTGAGGAGCAAACTACCACGTTTGTAGCGTATTCTCTTGTAATTTTGAATTAAATGAGCCACAAAGCTGCATGTGTATGAAACCTATCAAATGAAATATAGTTTTTTAGGTTGATGTTTTGCATGTAACCGCTGCTCCAGAGCACATTGTCTGCACTCATTAACAGCCCTATGATTATAGAGAGCTCTGCGATTATGATATGAAAGACCATGTGGCAAACTCCTCATGCCTGTGAGGATTATCTCATGGTCCGGCAGTGTTTTTCTCCATTTCAGTGGTTTCGTTGAGCTGATTTCACTTCAGTGATTAAAGGAAATGTGTGACAAGCAAACGTGATTAGATTATTTTGAGCTGCTCTATTAATATATGTCCACTTGGCTGTGTTTGCTCTGGCTCTATGTACACCAAACATGACTCTCCTGGGCCGTCATGTGGTCTGTAAAGCTTCTCTCTGGGAATTGACTATCTGTTCTGTGACAGAAATGCACCAAGCACTCTGATTGGCACGTGTTAAATCCCTCCCTGTGCGATTGGGAGGCCAGCAATTGGAGTGTGTGCTTGTGAGCTATACATGTGTGTGGATGAGGATGTATGTGTGCAAATGCCATAGCCCCCAAAGGAATTAGGTTGATTTCGAGGTCTTACAAGCAGCCCATGGATTTTGCATGCATGTGGGTCTCTATATTTGTTATCTTACGATCCACATGCTGAGTTTAACTGTGCTGCCAGAGAACGGTGTCGAAGACAAATCCGATGGGTTGGTGATCCTTGATTCACCCGCGTCACTGGAAGAGAGGGAGCGAAAGCGATGGAGAGACAGACAGAGAGAGAGAGACGGAGAAGGAGAATGCTTTGGAGGAATCAAAGAATGGCAAATAAAACACAGTGTGAAAGAAAGAGAGGACAAGGGTGAAAGAGGAGAGGGTTGAAGGCTCGAGAAGGGGGATGGAAAGGAGAGGAGAGTTCAGTAATCTGAACTCTTTGTCAGAGTAACAGATTAGCTCACTGGGTGAAATGATATATGACTGGGCCTCCTCACATGCACACGCGCACAATCACGCCTCCACTATGGATCAATTAACCTGCCATCCATGTGCGCGACCATACATCATCACCTCGATTACACCTCACAGACCTGCACATTCTGGCAGATGCATGCTAACTCCTATATAGGCTGTATGATACACACACGCCTTCAACGCTAGTGTCATTGGCTGTGTTTGTGTGTTTAGTGTTTTATGACCAAGTGTCTCAACTGTCTGACTTCTGTGGCCTTGATACGTATTACCATTACCTGTTTCTCTTGCACACACACATGCACGCACACACGCACACACGCACACACGCACACACACACACACGCACACACACACACACACACACACACACACACACACACACAGAGTCACATGCACAGTTACACCCCGGAGCCATTGGGGCTGCTTCCTCAAATGAACTGCAGAGTCACAGAGTCTGGACAAAGTCATTTGTTGTGAGTAAACTTCTTTGGGCAGCTCAGGTCATTCCAGGCAGTGTTGGACTGAGACCACACACACACACACACACACACACACACACACACACACACACACACACACACACACACACACACACACACACACACACACGCACACACACCAACACTAACACTGACACACAGGTCAATTTGGTTGGGCATGGTGTCGATCACCCCTCTGCTCCTGTTGGTCTAGTCTACCGGGAAATGCCCATAGCTCAGCTAAAGTGAGTTCAATTTAATTTGAACTTCACAAGGCTGTGGGAGAGGGAGAGAGACGAGGGGGAGGGGCAGGAGATCCAATATGGTTTTGTCCTTCTTGAAGTGACAGAAACATTTCAGACTATCCTCATGTCCAGCATCCATCCCCCAGAGAGCCATTGCTGACGCATTTAGAATCGTGTGACTGTTTGTGTGTGCGCGCGCGTGTGTGTGTGTGTGTGTGTGTGTGTGTGTGTGTGTGTGTGTGTGTGTGTGTGTGTGTTTGTATGTATGTTTGTGTTTGTGTGGTTGCTGACAGGGCCCACATTAGCTCATACCTCTCTCTGTTTGACTGCCAGTCTGTTGACAAGAGAGGACAAATAGCATCTATCCAAAGGGTCTTGGCGCAGCTCATATGATCTTCTGCACATGACTGTGTACAGTATCTTTTACATTTATTGCGCGCGCCTCTTTGGGTAGCTGTTCCCTATTCCGGCCACGAGGGAGCGCTGCTCCGCTTCCCAGCTGACAGTGAAGCAGCGCTCTCTATCTTCCAGGCGGACAGGCGGGGAGCGCACCAACAGTCTGCCTGACTCCCCGACCGCATCGCACCTCTGTCCCGTCACACTCGGCTACTTTCTCTCCGCTTCCCCCTCAAGAGGATACACGAGGGGGTTCTCGGAGCGCAACTAAAAGCCTGCTTCGGGTGGTTTTAAGTTGGATGTTTCTTCCATGTTGGTATGTCCTCAGAACTAAGTTTCCCGTCTCATCTGTGGTGCAAAAGCGGAGCGGAGCAGCGGAACTTTCAGGGGACCCTTTTTCTCGCGCCGGAGTAACCGCTGCTTTCAAACCCAGGAGGTCTTCTCTGCCGCCGGCTTCGTTGCTCTCTTGCCCGGCTGCGCAGGTGGAGAGCATGGTGTAACTTTTCCGCTCCAGTCGAACCTAAGCGGCCGGTGTAAGAGAGGAGCCGTTTTATGGTACCGGAGAGGGGATGCGAGCCTCTCCTCCGTCTCGCACAGCGCAGCGGCTATGAGGAGAGAGGATCACCTGCTGGGCTAACAGAAGAAGACCCCACCGCACCAACAGGTATTGATCAATGCCTCTCCACCTGCACAGAACAGCCGGGTGCAGCCCGCGGGGCTCACTGCGCTTTCTGTAAACAGTTTGCAGTGCGCGCGAGACAAAGTACATCAGTGGCACACCTGCCACGCATGATTAATATGCTTTACAGCAGTCTACTCAATATCTCCTCTTTGAAAACCCGTTACGCGCAGAATGGATTACACTTCATCCGATCCATTTTCGGGAATGTACAAGAAATTGATTTTATGAAGGCATGGGAGTTATGCAAAAAGATTGCCTCGCGGTAATATCCCATCAGTCTACTCTTGCATGGTATGAGCTTTATTATGGCGCCGGTGATTTTTATAGCGAAGACAAATGATTGCGGTTGTTTCAGGTGTTATACAGCCTGTCGAGTCTCTCTCTCTCTCTCTCTCTCTCTCTCTCTCTCTCTCTCTCTCTCTCTCTCTCTCTCTCTCTCTCTCACACACACACACACACACACACACACACACACACACACACACACACACACACACACACACACACACACACACACAAAGGGGGCACGCAGGTTTTAGCTGTGTGTATCAGGGCATATGGTACCGGGTTCAGAGGGCTGTTTGCAGAGATTCAGCAAGGCCAAACGGCTGCCTACACCTCATTTTGAGAACCATGCGGGCTCCAAATGAAATGTACTAATTCATAGGTATGTTCTTAACGTTTCCGAACTTCACCTAGTTGTTGCCCGTTTAGTCTTCACAGTGTGAAGTGTGTGTGTGTGTAGAGCATTTAGAGAAATCCATCACAGAGCAGTGGTGGGCGTCTTCTGCAGCAGCACCATGGATCACCTGATGTACAGATGGTGATTCATAAGATGACCTTTATTGGCGACGGTACATCCTTGTGGTCGGATTGTATGATCAGATTATGTTTTGTGAGTTTTCCAATTAATGTCAAGCAACACGAGCAATCAGTGCACTTGCCTAAGCCCCTGCAGAGTGTATTAACACGGCCACTTGTCTTTGGGGTTAAAATTAGAACTGATGGTTAGTTAAGTTCATAGGTAATGTACTGGATATATATATATATATATATATATATATATATATATATATATATATATATATATATATATATATATATATGAATATACATTACTTTTCTTAGGTATAGCGAAGAACAGGTTATGAGAACAGCCTGCGGTAACATTTGTGTCTCCTGATCATGTTACCTTCTGAGTATTTCTGACCTTGACTTCTTTATAAAATCATCTTGTGTGTGCAAACAAGGTGATTTTGTTTCAAGAAAGATGGACATCCCTCTTGTGCACATCTTTTTGACATGCTCCAGCTTCATCTTCTCTGTCTCTGTACCTGTTTTAATGAGCCTCTGCAAGGAACATGCAAGAGACATAGTTGACAAGTGGAGTGAGGGAGTTACAAAACAGGGGGGAAGAGACTGACAGTGAGACTTGATTGACAGGAGAGTAGAGATGCAGGAAGGTGGCAGGGGTTTAGGGAGGGGCCAAGATATGGTGCTGAGATAGAGGAATGCATTAAAAGCAAAAAAATGCATGTTCATAGTTCTCAAATGTATTTTTAATATGGTCATAGGCTGTTGAATATCATGACATGTTAAAACATCTCCAGTTTATTCAATAAACACTTGTTTTTTCTACTCTAATTACTCATCACAGGTAGGCTATAGATTGGACAAAGAGTATAGATGGAGAGTTAGAAATGGAGAGAATGAAAGGAAAGATAGAAAAACAATGATAGAGGGAAAGAAGAATGGAAATTACTTTCAAGGGAGAAGAAGATAACATTTAGACTTTTTATTTTTTGATAAAGGTTAACATTTAAACAAGCATTTATATCTTCTTTTGTGCCATGTCATTCAGGAAACATTAGGTAATGGCAGCTTCCTTTCTGTAACGGCTGCAGAACCGCTTTAATGAATAAAACCAGGTAAACTATTTAACTAAAATAGGGAGGCCCCAGTTTTTTGGAGAAAAAAAAATGGCTGTATGTGAAGAGTAATGTAGGAGATACACAGAGTCCACAGGACTTGTTTAAATTGGACAATGTTACCCTGCCTCCTTATGGCAACATGACCAAAAGCACACAAGTTATCGTTAAAATAGAGCAAGCTAGCTTTATTGTTTCCATAATACAATTTCCTTATGTCTCCATGTGCACTTTAAATGCATCCTACATGTCTCTCTCACTTCTTTTATCCTTCTCTTCTACCAAGAAGCCCTCTGGGTCGAGGGAATACTGTCAAAGCTGCTGTCCAGAGAGACAGACAAAGACAAGGAAAGCAACCAGGAAGAAATATATACAAGTATATATGTATAAAAAGTGACCTTGTTTTTAGTTGCCACCCCCTGTAGCTGTGCATGATCAGAAAATAATAGGAGAGAATTCAAAAAAGAAAGAACAAGAATGAGAAGCAGGAGCCAGCAAGAGAGAGAGAGAGAAATATAGAGGGATATATATATATATATATATATATATATATATATATATATATATATATATATATATATATATATATATATATATATATATATATATATATATATATGTAGAGAGAGAGAGAGAGAGAGAGAGAGAGAGAGAGAGAGAGAGAGAGAGGGGAGGGGGAGGAGGAGGGGAGGGAAAAGGAAAGAAAGCTACAGGGGGATAAATAAAAATAAATAAAAAGCATGTGTCCTACAAAAGGTGTTCTGTATTTCATTGGCCATCTCCAGTAGCTGTGTGTGGTGTGCCGAGGCCCAGGGGGGACGAGTAGCCACTCTAAATGTGTGTAACCCACATAAAGAAATTGTTTCTGCGAGATCGGGCCCGTAAATTCATTCGTAGCCGCCAGCCCTGTTCTTATCCCACCTCCCAAAGGTGAGCTATCACATCCAAACATATATTTTTTTAGATTCTTTCTCTCGGCACACATATACACACAGACCCAGACCATTCCAACACACACTCACACACACACACACACACACGCACACACACACACACACACACACACACACACACACACACACACACACACACACACACACACACACACACACATCCTTGAGCAAACCCTCCCTTTATCTGTATGCAATTTATGCTCAGGATGCACACAGACATATGCACAAGCACATATATTTTTCACACACTTTTTTCGTGTTGCAGAAAATACACATTCACACAAACACGTTGCGTTGCTCCCAAACGGCGTGTGTGGGACAGTCGCGGTGACAGCTCCAACGGCATCAGTGGAACAGAGCAGCGTCAGAGGGAAACAGCAGCAGATGCTGCACTCACATCTCCAGGATTACCTTAGCCTGAACAAACTCCATTACTGCCTCTATTACCCTGGTATACAGGGCCCGGGAAAAAGCACTTTGCAGAACCACTGTTTACCCAGCACCTCTGTACCCCACACTCGGATTCCCCTGACTACAGAGCAAACAAAAGTGTTGGAGACCAGAAGGAGGAGAGAGAAGTTGCTTTGGGGGAAAACATCAAGCCTTTCTTTCTGTCTTTGTCATCAGTGTGTGAGTGTGCAGCTGAAACTGTTTGTTGTTTGATTCACTGGTCAAATGAGAAGAATTAATTAAGCAATTAGTTTGTTGATCATCAGAAAATTCAAGTACTTTTGGTAACCGAATGAACCATTAAACATTGAAGCAGTGCAACGCAGGCGGTCAACATGACAAAGGGCAAAGGACAGGTAAAGGCACCAAGACAGAACAAAGATGGATGCTGTGTTAGGAGTCAGTGTTTGACATGGATAGCTCATTTATCATTTAATAAAGGCATTTGTTTGCTGCTGCTTTTCTTTATTCAATATCTCCACTAATTTAATATTGTTGTGTTTTGGAGAATTTGTTGGACAAAGACAATTTGTTGACTAAAAAATCATTTATAGTTGCAGTCCTGAATACATTGTTTGTTATTCCTCAAATAATAATACATATATTTTGTCAGATACTGCCATGTTGTATTTACTTGACCTTGTTTTTTTTATGTTTGATGATTGGACAACATTTGAAAGTTTTTGAACTCGTCCAACCACTGTGATAACTGAGTGATCGGTTGTGTCCTTTACAAGCAAAGATGACTAAATAAAACTAGTTACAGAGTCTTAAATATGAAGATTTGCTTTATCCCTTTGAATATTGTGTTTTGAACAATTTGTTGAAAATAACAAGCAACTTAAAATTGTTAACCAACTCATCAAAAATAAACTAAAATAATAACTAAATAATCAACACTAAAAATAATCAGTAATAGCAGCCCTCACTGAATAATTGTTTATCAATTAAAAAATAACAAATGTTTGCCAGTTACAGACATATTGTATGAATTTGATTGTAACATTTTATTGATTTACTGTCACAAACGATTACAATTTCATATTCAACTCTTGTTTTTCCTTCATTGCTATTTGTCATAATTTTTTTACATATTGTATCCTAAAAAATAAGAATGAACAGAAAATAATAAGCAATTGGTTAATGTGAATAATAATAATTTGCTGCAAAGAAAAAGACAGAATACTGTGTACAGTGCTTCCCTTCTTTGACTAATGAGGGCATGTAATAGGGCAACAGTGACCAACGCTGTGTGTGTGTGTGTGTGTGTGTGTGTGTGTTTGTTTCCGTGTATACATGAGTGTTTTCGAAAGCTATTGATGTGATTGCAGGGCTAACAATACATTGCTGAATAGCACGTGTGAGGCAAAGTGGACGAGCAGAAGGTTAATAAGGGAGCGAATGAGCGAGAGCCTGAGTGAGTGTGTGAAAATGCACCGTATGGGCGCGCTTAAGTCCGCGGTGAGCGATGCTCTGCCATATATTTGAGTTGAAAGCCATCCATCACCCTCATCAGTGACTCTCGGGTCCTGTCATTACACGTTTCCCTCCATTTGCACCGTTAATGGCCATCTCTCTTGACCAAACCCTCTGTGCTGTCTCACTGCCAGTCTCTCACTCTCAAGCAAAAATGTTCCTTTCAAAATAGAGGTGGACATTGTGATTGATAAGTGCAGTTCAGGTTGAAAATGTATTTGTTACTAACTATAACATTTGTTGACTTTTCCCTCAAAGCCAAGTGTGTACATACACAATAAGTGAACATATGCTATTTTCTTCCCATCAGATTTTCAACTAAGGTACCGCATCTCGGTGCTCTCACTCACCAGCGAGGGGAGCTCCACTGCTAACACTACTGATTCAGTCACTGACCATGGTGATTCAGTAGCGTCAGCTCACTTTCCAGATTTGGCATTAAGCATTTGTTTCCATGTACTGAAGACCTCTGTTGTCAATTTTGCTTCATCACCTTTTAAGTTGTAAAGTGCATTTGTGCTAAAGCAGGTTTATGATGCACGTCTGAAGATGTTCCATAATGAAAGAAAAGTGAAATTAATAAAAGCAAAAACAGTGCTTATACTTGCAGAATAATGTAATGGGTATTGCCTTGTCAGCACTTTGTCTGATTGACACATTTCAATGTCGCAGAACTGTAAAACCTGCCGGCTCATTGAGGCAAAATAGCCAATATTTCAGAAGCATTAGACTGCGGTGGATGTTGTGGTACCATGGTGACTACATTCTTGGTGCGCAGGTGAACAATGACGGTTGCTTTTGCAGCCGCCAACTGGACTGTGACACGTTGCAACTTATTAAGAAAACTATGTGATTGGCTGATTTTGACGCAGCTGTAGCTTCTGCTAATGAGTCTGCAGTGACAGGAGTCTCCACCAGTGTGTGGGCTGCAGATGTGGCATCACTCTCAGCAGCGGTAATAAACCGACCAGCACAGACACTGTAGCTTTAGCGGCGTCACGGCTGAGTCATTATGGCTGATGGCAACGAGGAGCCATTAACCAGAAGTCAGAGCTAAGCCACACATACAACCCTCTGGCTCAGGCAGCTTTCTTCATTAACAACAACAACAACTACACAACAATCACTGTGGTCATTAGGACAGTATAGTTAGTCCCGGCTTTGTGTGTGTGTGTGTGTGAGAGATCTCTGCTCTCCTGAGGAGTGTGTGTGTGTGTGTGTGTCTTGTCTTGGTCAGTCCTTCGGCGATGGTGGAAAAAAAAGGTTGGGCGCAAATTACATCCCAAAAGGCTGTGACATGGAAACCACAGAGACACTCACAGTCAGTGATGAACTGAGCTGATGTTGACAGAGTATAATGAGAGTCTTAAACTCACTCAGTCATTTTAATAATGTCTCCTCTTCTTTTTGCCTGTTTTCAGCTCAGGGCCTCTCCTACTGACTGTCTGTGTTTGTCTGTGTATGCCCTTTTATCTTGTAGTCTTTCATTATGCTCTTATAAGTGGAACCACTAGCTTTATGACGGCCTCATTAGGTTGTTAGGCCAGCCCACAGCACATGCAATTATATCAAATTACGCAATTATGAAGTCAGTATGAAGCTTTATATGCTGTAGATTGCTATGTTCAAGCTGGAGCACAAACACAGACATTATTGCTTCAGTTTTTGGGGGCTGGTTGTGTGTTAGTGTGGTTTAGCTGGTCTCTTGCTTGAATACCTCTAATGGCAGAGCTGAATAAATATCCATTCCTGTCCTTTTTTGTGTATGTATCAAGCAGTGGTTGGTGATCTGGATGGGGCTACGACACACTAGCAGTGTTGTGGTTTAGCTTGGAGCAGAGAGACAACTGTTGAAGACATTTACTCGAAACAACACACACACACACAGACACTACATGCAACAGCTTATCTTGGCTTTCTAACTTTTCTCTCAAGCAAACCAAAACAAACAAAACATAGTTTATTTAGATGTATGCAAATTAAAATGTTTTGCTTAATGCTTAAAGGCGTACTGCTTCTTGTTATCGCAATTTCAATGTGCGCTAGTGGTGCCTTTTTGGGTTTTCACTTGCAATAACCTACAGTTTAGCCTACTGTGATTTCTTTCCATTGACAGCTGGCTGCACCAGTGGAGCTGGACATGGATAATGTTATGTTATAGCTACACATTGGTAAATGCTGCTCCTTTCTAGTTTTTCAACCACTCCAACCACTGTACACTGCATGTCAACATTCACCCATTTGCACACACATTCATACACTGATGGCAGAAGTTGATGGCAGACGTCGCCATGCAAGATGTCACTTCAGCCTTTGGGAGCAATTTCTCCAGACGGTAGGGGCCAGGAACTAAACCGCTGACCTTCCCATTGGATCCTATAGAAGCTGTTGACACTGAATAAGCGTTATGGCTGGTGTGCCGCTGCAGGTGCACCCTCCACCGTCCAGCCATCACTGGTATCAACACAACAACATGCACAACACCATGCACTTAAGTCACTTCGAGTTGCTTCAACCATAAATGACACAGTCTGCCCAGGGACAGAGAACACCTTGTTAAGAAGCTCAAGAGTATAGGTCCTGTTCTCCTAATCTGCACACTTCAACCTTCCAACACAGCCGGAGCATTTCTGTGGAAGACATGTTTCACAGCAGCACTCCAATAGATGAGATAAAATACCAAAAAAATGGAATGAGCTACAGTAGGTGGTGCGCTTTGGTGTGACACGTTTCTCTACAGATCCTATTGAGCAGAGCAGGCGAGACTTGCTCGGCTCCCAGTGTGTGCGCGAGACAGGCCTGACAGTAATACAAGCAGTATCTGGCACCCCCTCCCAGGGATCACATCCTTAAGAAGGTTTCTCTTACTAATCCCCTTCTAATATGACTAATATTATGACACTGCCATTAGCTAGAGCACTCTGAATGTACACACAGGGTGAAAACTACAGCTGTGCACATGTGCATGAACACAGGCCTGGCGTTTGGGTCGGTTTTAATATGCAACGTTTAGTAAATATAAACAGTTGTAATGCTGTTTATAACGGAACACAACATGTATGTAACTTGTGGTATTGGTTAGTTATCGTATAGTATTTTAAATATTCAGTGTTGGTTTGTTTTTTTCAGTTGAAAAATTTTTTGGTGGACAGATAATGATGCCGAATATTTTTTGCCAGCAGCCACAGTTGTTCATTACCGATATGTGTTGCTTAACTAGATTTAGTGATAACCCCCAAGGCTACAAAAAGATGACATCTACTGTGAGGAAAGGAACGGGAGCAGTTTCTGTTTAGTAGCAAATATCACATTACAATAAAAAAGAGGATTTTACTCATAACCACTTGAAGATCATTTATAATCATACAATTTTTGTGTACAATTCAAGTGACAAAGTCAGCAGATAACACACTATTCTCTCAGTTTGCGTCAGGATAAGACTCGGGCTCTGTGAGCGGCAGAGAGAGGCTCTGAATGCAGAACAAAAATTCAAATTTTAAAGCCATGAATTGCCAAAAGAC
The DNA here is from genome assembly GCF_023055335.1 of Clinocottus analis. Taxonomy (NCBI): domain Eukaryota; kingdom Metazoa; phylum Chordata; class Actinopteri; order Perciformes; family Cottidae; genus Clinocottus; species Clinocottus analis. The sequence continues at coordinate 17,491,549 of NW_027176153.1, read as the reverse complement.
TGCTTTCAATTTGATTGAATCCAACTTTATTAGCATTCCGCCTGCCTTTATGTGATGAGGCTAAGCCGGCCTTGTGTCCTCCCCCGGACTGCAGCTGTGGCAGAAAAGGGCACAAATAGGAGCTTTATTTGTGATGCCGATGGCTTTAGGGCTTTTGGTCACAAGGAATTACATTGTCAATTATTTTTAGTCAATATGTTTTCTGCTCTTATCTCAAAAAGAAATTATTTGGCTTTAACTTATTAAGATTGTCTGCACTATTATATGAAAATTAGGCAGCAGCAGGTTAAATGAATAGCCCTGATAGTGGTGCGTCTATAGATAGGATTGTTAGTCTGTCGGTCCAACACAGACAAAACATGACAAAATGCAACACTAAGTTGGTGAACATGGAAAACATTATGCCTGCTAAACATCAGCATGTCAGCGTTGTTATTGTTGGTACGGTGGCATTTGGATTCAGATTAAAGTGCCCAAAGATGTAAAGTACATTTTGATAGTCTTTAAAAAATAATTATAATACATGTTGTGTATGTGTGAAAAACAATGACATTATAAAAAAAATGTATAATTTTAATTAGAATTAAAACTAGAGCTACGTGTTACATTTCATCCCGAACATGCAACGTGACGACTATCAGTGAGACATCAGGTAATATTTCACCACCTGTATTTGTGCACTGTAGGAATTAGTGGCAGCAGAGAGGAATTAATGGCAGATTGAGCTGTGAGTGTATTTCATATTGTTTGTTTAGAGGTGGGAATATTCTGCACAATCTGCTTACCCCAGATTATAGTGACAAGGCTCTAAAAGGACATCCGAAACCCCCTTTCTGAGTATTAGTGTCGCGTGTCATTCAGACTGCACCTTATACAGTAGGGAGCTGTCGGTGGTGCCGCGCAGAGCGGAGGGATTCAGTGAGGGAGCTGTCCGTGGTGCTGCAACAAACACCAGGATCCAAACATGTTAGCAGTGGTGGGTGTAGCCGCACTTGGTGTGCT